>NC_090445.1:934031740-934334771 GCF_031143425.1 Pleurodeles waltl | reverse complement strand
AGGCCAATTTGTATCCGTTCCCAGGGGTCCGGCATAAAAAATAATCAGTATAAAACAAAAGCAAACAGCTACTTGATAAAGTAATAGGGTGGCTTTTAGCCAGATAAAACCTGACATCCTCCTGCATATTAACATATTTAGAGGACAATCCCTCTCGTTCACTGACTGAGAAAAAAAAAAACAATAAATATTTCCTGGTTCAAATGGAAATTTGGTGCTTTGTGCAATTAGGGAAGGAGGTGATCCAAGCATTATCTTATCACGTTCTATTATTCCCCCCAACCTCCCCACCCAAAAAAAATATATATCAAGACATGCAAGAATCTACTATCAGCAGCTTTCAAACCATATAACAGGCAATTACCTCAAGAAAGGCAACCCTTAATATCACTAGTTTAATGTTGGAAGTAATGGTTTGCTTGGTAAAACATACAAAGTAACATCGCATGCCAAGCAACTGCAGTTTGTGTGATAGAGGTCATTAAAGGGCCAATGCACATATTTGTTGTGTTAAGAGAGCCACGAAGAAAGTAGTATATAAAAGCCCAAATAAACAATTTACATTAACTTGAATAAAAGAACGGGCCATTGAAGAAACAAATGATCATGGAAAAGAGGGAGATTTTGATTTCTTCCGCAGAGCCTTTTCAAAAACCAGAGTTCTTAGCATTCACACTGCATTTATTGGCTTATTTCAGCTCAGAGCTGGATATTGCAGTACTACCAGAGGAGCCTAGGAGTCGAGTTCTACAGCATGACTAACCAGAGGATTTTAAGACACTGGTACACTAACAAAAAGGCTGTTCAACCTGATGGTCTCAGAGCAAAAATAACCAGACAGAAAAGGTACAATTGTAAAAAGTGGACATAACTGAAGGCACGTTGTAATCTTGTACCAATAAAGAAAACTTGTTCTATGGTTTATGCCATTTGTATGATTTACAAGTAAACCATCTTCTGCTATTAGACCCATAGCTAACATTGTTCCGAACTGTGATATCTATTCATAAATCTGAGCATAATACCCAGAACATCAAATATGTTTTTTTTTTAATGCAATTCTGAAAAAAGCTGAACAGTGGCATACGATCCACCAAAAGCTCTTAATCAAGGCTCATAATCACTACAAGTTGATGACTTGCAAGACATTCAAACTAGGATTTTTGGAAGCTGTTAACACAAAATACGCCTTCAAGCTTTCTACTCCAGCCTGCTGCAAAACTACCACCCTGTCATTTAAAACAGTCTGTAAAGAGCTACATAACTTTTTTTCAGGAGACTGACACAATCCGTCAGACCTTTGTCAGTCTATTTGTTGTAAAACTTTCTTTAACATTTCCTCCACAGCCTCTTCTATGTCCTTTTGCCAAGGAGATCAAGCTAACATCTCCCCTCTCAAAGTCACCACTTAACCCCAGACTTAGGAGTATTATCAAACTTACTATTTCCTCAACTGCACGAGTTGTGAACCTGCATAATCTCTTTCTCCAATGTGGACATACCCAACACCACTGCAACTCCTCTTCCAAAGAAGCCAAAATCTGATTCATCTACTTATTTCAACTATAGACCTACTACACCTTGTCCGCTCACCGCAAAAGTGGCAGAGTTTGCAATCAAGGTCCATCGCCTGCCTGTTCACAACACTGGTCACTGCTTCCGAACTGCAGATTGATATTGGCCAACCTATAGGATAGCATCATTAATGGTGACAGCCTAGGATGCCCTCAGCTCTATTCTGGATTACACAGCACACACTGCATGGGTTCTCCTGAATTCATCAACGGCATCTAGCACAGTTTCCCACCACAAGCCATCATTTCAAGATTGATGTGATGGGAACTTCATTAAGCCGGAAGGCAACTTATCTACCAAAATATATGAGGTGGATTTGTTTCAATATTTTTCATCATTTAGGAAGGTGTCACCTGTCCTCAGGGGTCTTGTCAGACTCTACCCTCTATTTAGCTTCTACATGCCCCAAAGGCACACTTGATCATAGCCTTAAATAGCTTGCTGTTTTACTACTAAGAAGATAATATGCTCCTTCAACCTCTGTTCAGCTCAAATAGAACTATTGACTTGCAAACTCAAGTTTTGCAACTGCCTAACCAATATTGCGAGAAGGGAAGCAAAATAGTCCCCTCAAGCTTAATCCTGGCAGGAAGGTAGTTATTATTCTCTGTATCAATAAATCTATGGTCAGACAACTGGTTGGACCCATTTATGTGGACCCTGCCAGTACTATATCCCAAACTCAAGATCTAGGTATCATTTAGTAGCTATCATTCAAGCCTCAACTTGACTTACTAAGAGTACATCATCATACTTATTCTTAAAAAAAAAAAATTGCAAAGTTCTTCCTGTGGTACCACTCTCCAATCAGCATGTCCTAGATCAAACACATCAAGCCACAAGCAAGAGCCATTCAAATTCCTTTGTATGTCCCATAAGGCTCTGTAGAACATCAAAAACTATTTCTATGCTTTAGTTTCTCAAAACTTCCCTTTTCAGTTGCTGACATCAACCTCTTCTAAACTCTTGGCTCAATCTCTCAGTCAAAAGCCATCTCCTATCAAACAGCCAAGATTTGCAGGACATTACAGCTGTCCTGCGATCCATTCTGAACCACTTGTTTTTCAAGAGACTGAGGACTTAGCTGTTTTCTGGATCTCGTATTAAGAAGTTTCACATCTTCTCGCTCTGTGTCGGATACCTCTGAGAGTTCACAGTAGCCCTTTATAAATGATCAGTCCATTCAATTTAAACTGAGGACAGCACTTAACGAAGAGCGGTTAAACAAGTGCCAAACAGAGGCTATGACAAAGCTTTGGGCAAGTAGCTCGACCAAGATGTAATTATACTTGGCTGTTGTTGTACATATTAACACTTGGTATTTCGTTCAGATGAACACATGGTGGCAAAGGGAGTTATTTTTTGTTCTGTTGTTTTATTTATTAGCTTTTTTTGTGTTACATTGTTTTATTTATTGGTACTTAACAGTAACAAAAAACAGCATCCGGAGACACAGAATACGTCATTCATTTAGTGAACCTAGTGGACAATACATTTACTTTTCATTTCCTTTGATTACCACCTTTGTGCTTGTAAAACTACTTGGACTAATTTACTCCCTCTCACTTTGAGATGAGAGGGGGCAAAACGAAAGAAGGACAGAGATAGGAAAGCTATAAGTTGTTCTAATTCTAGCTCCTCCTCATGTGAATCTTCAATGTAGCCATAAACACGGAGAATCTTGCCGATGTGTGCAACCAAGGAGCTTGTTTTGTTATAGTTAATTTGGCTTGTAAAAACACACAATTTACAATCGTCTGTGGGCACTGGCAAAACTTTTTACTTGCTTTTACATTTAAACAAAAAATGTATTTAAATTAAAAAGGCAACTATTGTAAAATAGACTTGCTGAGATTAGCCTTCCTGGAGAGATGAGTTAGAAAAAAGGAAAATGGAGCTAGATAAGTAGCCGACATTGGACCCTGCATCTTTATGGTAGCCATTAAGCCGTTATCCCATCAAGCTATATTTTCACATTTGCTTTTCTTCCTGGTACCTTTGAGGGGATCCCTTGGATTGGGTTCTGCCGCTTACAGGTCTTTTTTGCCGATAGTAGAATGAAAGAAAACAGAATTTTCTAAGTCAGTTGGATACTTCATTGTTATTTTTCAATATTTCTGAATGCCAATCAGAGATGAGTCATTTTTTTCACTTTTTGTGAAGCACCTATCCAGTGGGAGGAGGAAGAGAGTAAAAGATCACCTTACCCTGGTACATGGTCTACAGCACAACTGTTGAAGGTGATTTGTCAGAATGGGTCCAACAGATCCCTAAAGCACTGAGAAAACATTAGGCTGAGAGAGAGTCACAAAAGACAGTTGGAAATTGGAGGAGAGCAAAGACGTAGAAAAAGAAAAGTGAACGAGCAGGGGAAGATTAGACAAACATAACATTTCACTGTTGGCCACCCTGCCTTATCCCAGTATCACCACACTGGAAAGTCCAAAAACAAGTCATGGAGAAAAGCAGCAACATTTCCAAAGGTCACTGTCAAGAGGGCCCACATCAAGAAGAGATACATTAGCAACATATTGCCATCAAACAAGTTCTAACTACCAAGATATTCAAATCTTGGAAAGAGGATCTCCGGCATCTAGTTATAAATCAATGACACTTGAAATTTCAATTAAATATTGTTTAAGAGAGTAATCAAATTCAATTTGTCAATATGCATATATGTATATACAAAGAACAGCACTACAATATTTAAAAAAAATGAATATATATTTATTAAATAAATGTATATGCAGTGTGGTTTAGAATCCCGAATACGGCCGGCTGCGTAGATTTTAAAGATCTGAATCAAATCAATAAACATTTCAGCTCTAAACAAGACTTTGTCTGAAATGAACTTTGATTTTTAAATGGTTGTATTTACTCTTCTATGCTATCATCAGTTTCCCTGGTAAGTTGTGCTGAAGTCTTTTCTCCCTATCAAAACATAACCATGCAGTCCACATGAGTTTATATCATATTGTCTGAAAAGCATGTATTTGCCTTTTTATTTTCTGTTGCCCGATTGGGTCAAGATGTAATCCCAGAGATTTTACATGGTTTGTTACCCGAGGGCTGACCCTGGTTAGTTTAGTTGTATTGCCAGGACTGAATCTGGGGGTTGATTGGGGATGTTAGCAAACTGAAGGAAGTCTGTCTTTGTGGGGTTTAGCTTAAGGAAGTGAACTGAAATCCAAAACTGTACTCATTGGCAGGTTAACCCCTTCAATGCGGGCGACGGGCACTGGCCGACGCCCGCACTACCTCCCTGGTGCGGGTCACGACTAGTGGCCGACACCAGGGAGGGTGTTAATAAATCCTCGGGTGCGTCGCACCAGAGGATTTATTATTATTTTTTTCTTGCCCCGGGAGACACAGAAGCTTCCGTGTCTCCTCCCCGCCCCCCACCCGCCCCTTTGGGAGGTTCACTGTCCGAAAAGCCAGCTTTTGAGGCCCTTCCTGAAAAGAAGTAGGTTTTGGGTCTTGCAAAGGTGGGTTGGGAGGGCGTTCCAGGTTTTGGGTGCAAGGTAGGAGAAGGATCTGCCCCCGGTGGTGGTGTGTTTGATGCGGGGGACAGAGGCGAGAGAGAGGTCAGCTGAGCGGAGGTTTCGTGTGGGGGTGTGGAAGGTGACTCTCGTTGAGGTAGGCAGGGCCTGTGTTGTGGAGTGATTTGTGTGCGAGGTGAGGATCTTGAAGGTGATCCTTTTGTCAATGGGGAGCCAGTGGAGGGATTTGAGGTGTGGAGAGATGTGTTCGTGTCGGGGGAGGTTGAGGATGAGTCGTGATGCTGAGTTCTGGATGCGTGTAGTTTGCGCTTGAGTTTTAGAGTGGTGCCGGCGTAGAGGGCGTTTCCGTAATCAAGTCTGCTGCTGATGAGTGCGTGAGTGACAGTTTTTCTGGTCTCTGTGGGGATCCATTTGAATGTTTTTTTCAGTATACAGAGTGTGTTGAAGCAGGAGGAGGTGAGAGCGTTGATTTGTTGGGTCATCGAGAGGGAGGAGTCTAGGATGATGCCGAGGTTGCGTGCGTGGTTGGCGGGGGTGGGTGCAGGGCCTAGCGTGGTGGGCCACCATGAGGGGTCCCAGGTGTTTTTGTGTGGGCAAAAGAGGATTATTTCGGTTTCGCTTGAGTTGAGTTTCAGGTGGTTGGCTGTCATATATATATATATATCACTTCTGTCAATGTGTGTGGTTTCCCTGGGGGAAAAGGGTCAGACTTGTCTAGTGGCAGTTTTAGTGCCATAAAGAAGCGCAGAAGGTTTATATGCCTACTGCAAAGAGCAAATCTGTATTTTATGTAAATAGCGGAGTACATTAGTAAAGTCAGCCATTACCTGCGCAATAATACCAATGAAATGTATGTGCGGGGTGGAGGGTGGCTATGGAGAGATGAAGGGCACTTTTGCTGGGTGGTAATGAGGGAATCCGAGGAGGAGGAAGTGGGAGCACCAATAATGATTGTTGGACTGGGCGCAGGAGGTGCTAAAGACTGTGACGAATGGTATGTGACAAGGTGTTTGAGTGTCTTGAAAGAACGTGCTGATTGAGGGAAGAAGCGCAGGTAAGGTGGCCTCTACTGTTGCACGTATCTCACACACACCATCGATTTTGTGACTGTCTACGTAGGCTAGTGTTTTAGAGCAACAGTTTAGCCAATAGCAGAGATGGCATCTTGATGGATGACTGCTGCCTGCACTCGGGTTATAGAGGACCGCTCTGACATAGGATCAGAGACTGAGACATCAGATACTGAGACAGCATCTGAGGGATAGGACAATGGCGCAGACTCTGGGAGTGATTTTTCAGTCGGAGGAGTCCCATTCGATAACTCCTCTTCCAGTACATTATGAGGGAGATGAGGACAGTCCTGCTGTCCCTTCGCAAGCTGTTTGTGCAACTGGGTAATAGTGGGTTAGCCCAACCCAGAGAGCAGGTGAATGCGGCGGCAAGCAGAGAGAGAGAGTGCTCTCTTGGGAGCTCCCCAATTTAGTTCAGCCCCAAATTCCACCACCCAAATCGTATTGTGGAGACATCAAAATTATCTATGGAAAAACAAACTGGTTTTGTAAGGCAGGCATCTGTGTTTTTGGTCCTGGGTTTGGCGGCCATATAGACAAACACACTAAACCCAAACATTTCTGGAAACTAGACATTCGGGGGAGTCCACAGAGGTGTGACTTGTGTGGATTCCCCAAAGTTTACTTATCCAGAATACCCTGCAAAGCTGAAATGTTGAATAAAAACTCAATTTTTCTCGCATTTCTGTCACACAAACTACAGGAATATGCTGGGATCCACAAAATTCCTACCACCCAGTGACTCCTCACCTGTCCTGATAAAAACACTACCCCACTTGAGTGCCTACACCTAGTGCCTGCGTCAGGAATGGATCACCCCAGGGTCAACAGCTGCCTCATGTAAGGACCAACATTGACCGTTGTGTGATCTATTCCTGTCGCGGGCGCTAGGCCTACCCACACAAGTGAGGTATCATTTTTATCGGGAGACTTGGGGGAACGCTGGGTGGAAGGAAATGTGTGGCTCCTCTCTGATTCCAGAACTTTCCGTCACCACAATGTGAGGACAATGTGTTTTTTTAGCCAAATTTTGAGGTTTGCAAAGGATTCTGGGTAACAGAACCTGGTCAGAGCCCCACAAGCCACCCCATCTTGGATTCCCCTAGGTCTCTAGTTTTAAAAAATGCACAGGTTTGGTAGGTTTCCTTAGGTGCCGGCTGAGCTAGAGGCCAAAATCTACAGGTAGGCACTTTGCAAAAAACACCTCTGTTTTCTTTCAAAAAATGTGATGTGTCCACGTTGCGTTTTGGGGCGTTTCCTGTCGCGGGCGCTGGGCCTACCCACACAAGTGAGGTACCATTTTTATCGGTAGACTTGGGGGAACATAGAATAGCAAAACAAGTGTTATTGCCCCTTGTCTTTCTCTACATTTTGTCCTTCCAAATATAAGAGTGTGTGTAAAAAATACATCTATTTGAGAAATGCCCTGTAATTCACATGCTAGTATGGTCACCCCGGAATTCAGAGATGTGCAAATAACCACTGCTCTTCAACACCTTACCTTGTGCCCATTTTGGAAATACAAAGGTTTTCTTGATAGCTACTTTCCACTCTTTGTATTTCGGCAAATGAATTGCTGTATACCCATTATAGAATGAAAACGCAGTGCAGGGTGCAGCTCATTTATGCCTTTGTTGATGCCATTTTCAGGGAAAAAACCACAAGCCTTCTTCTGGAGCCACTTTTTCCAATATTTCTTTTTTTTTTTTTAAACAAAGTTTTCACTGTATTTTGGCTAATTTCTTGGCCTCCTTCAGGGGAACCCACAAAGTCTGGGTACCTCTAGAATCCCTAGGATGTTGGGAAAAAAAGGACGCAAATTTGGCTTGGCTAGCTTATGTGGACAAAACGTTATGAGGGCCTAAGCGCGAACTGCCCCAAATAGCCAAAAAAAGGCCTAGCACAGGAGGGGGAAAAGGCCTGGCAGCGAAGGGGTTAATAGTAAACCAAAAAAAACAATTTTCCATGAAAACCCAGCCCCAACTATAACTACATAATAATAATAATGAATTAATAAATCAATCTACAAAGAGCAATGTTGACTATCAAAATTAATATGTTGAACAGTTAAAATCCTAGGATTACAATTACGTAAAACATTTTATGACCATTTAAATGCCATCTAGTTCAGCAGACATATAAAAGGATACTAAAGCTTCTATCTGTGATTTCTAAATGCCATAAGTTAATTCGGAGGTCATCTGCAGAGAGGTATGTTTCATGATCACTATTTACTGAAATGGAGTTTATGTGATAAGTATGAGCATTTGCAAATATTCTTCGAGGACTTGCTTCCACCATAAGGTCCATGGGTTTCAAAATTGGCACCTAAGATTAAAATCAGGAAATTGTTAACCTTTGTCAAACATCCATATTACATTTGCCAACAAGAAAAGTGATCTAAAACAGGTGAGGAATAGCTCGATTTTCAATATAGATGCACACGATACAAGTAACAATTATGCTCTGCATTATCACCATCGCTCTTTACTATGTACATGAATCTTACTTAACAAGATACAGGACAATTGCGTGACTGGATACCACATTCATGTAGAAAACTCACAGCTCCTTCATAAGCTTGAAAACAACTCAATCAACTTACCAGGCTTGCCACATTGTCTAGCGAAATGTCACTGTAGGATGCACATGAAGTGGTTATGCCTCAGTTGAGAAAACACTGAAATCCTGCTCTTGGCAAAGATTAACTCTGAACCACTTACTTGAATTTCTCCTGGCCTAAGGCACTTGGCTTGTCTAGTTGGGATGGTAAACTG
The DNA here is from genome assembly GCF_031143425.1 of Pleurodeles waltl. Classification (NCBI taxonomy): domain Eukaryota; kingdom Metazoa; phylum Chordata; class Amphibia; order Caudata; family Salamandridae; genus Pleurodeles; species Pleurodeles waltl. The sequence goes on along the minus strand of NC_090445.1, from coordinate 934,325,849 downwards.
CAAGTTTTCCTTTACACCCAAATGGTTCTTGTAGCCAAACTTGCTTTTCGCCATTCAGATCTGCTAAAAAGGGTTCTTCCACTCTTTAAACTGGCTCAGAATAATAGCATAATCCTAACAGTGTGATCTACTGCCTTGACTGATAGCCAGGGTGGTAGTGCTCTTGCCTCTGCCTCAGTTGTTGTTGCATTTATAGTTTCCCCTGAAAAAACACAAGAATATGAGGTTGAGGGTTGTCTATTATGGGAGGTAGATGGTTCAGAGGTTGTCGATCTGTAACCACCTCTAAATGTCGGCTGACAAAAACTGCCTCTCTGTCTAAGACTGAAGAACGTGCATGGCTTTTGCTTGTCAGTATCTTTTTTGAGCTTCTCAAGAGTGGAGGCCACTTGAGGGCCGAAAAGGTGCTCATTGTCAAAAGGCATGTTGAGCACTGCTTGCTGTACATCTAGCTTGAACCCTGAACATCTAAGCCAGGCAACAATCTGCTGGTCTCGTTTACGGTGCTCATTTGGAAGATATTGGAGGAGCTCCCTCATCTCATCACAGTGAGCCCAATCTTAGCTTGATAACAAGGCCTGTGAATTGGCAATGTGCGAATTATTTGCTGCTTGTGCAGCAACTCTTGACTGCTGCATCCAACTTTTTGCTCTCCTTGTCTGGTGGAATATAATCCTGTGGCCTATCTGTTGGCTCGCTTTCTTGCAGTGGTGGCACTATTGAATCTTGTGGGACCGGAGACCTGATATATGGTGGATCAGAAGGAGCAAATGTATTCTTTTTGTCCATTTTAGAGCAGACTGGCTCCTTAAAGATGTTATCTGAGTGACGAATCATGGTAGGGAGCATGGGAAGGAACTGAATATCCCTGTGTGTGGTAGTTAAAGTGTCAAACAGAAAGTCCTCTTCTATTAGATCCTGGGGGGGGGGGGGGGCTGAACATTATGAAAGACAGCTGCCCTTGCTATGACCTGCTGGTAACTAGTGGAGTCTTCTGGTGGGAAGGGTCTTGCAGGGTATAAATCTGCATCTGGATCAGCCACCCTCCCCCACAGATTTCTGGGTTTTATGGTGTTTCCTTTGGAATCACTGATTCAGTTCAATCACCAATGACTGAGATAATCATTGTAGGGCTGGACTCAATAGTACTAATGGGATCGGGGGTCATATAAATACCATGGGTCTCGGTCATGATGCTTTACCCAAATACTCCCCTACAAATAAAGGTGAGCCTTGAGGTCTTCTGCAGTAGGAGAGGCAGGACAACGAGGAGGGGAAGGGGTGGAAAAGCAGGGAGTGGAGTTGGTGAGGAAGGTGGTTCAGCAGGAGGAGGAAGAGGCTTAGTGGAATTCGTGGTAGCCTTGTCCTTAGAGGCCATTTTATGGAGGTGGTGAAGTGTCCAAAGCATCTTGGAAGAATAACTTCCTCTTAAATGTGATGGGGTGGCTAGGACAATAATATGCCCTGTACCTTTCTGGATATGGAGGTGGCGCTGTTTAGCATCCACAGTCTCCAATATAGGCTCAATTTTAGATGGTGTAGTGGAGGATTAACTCAAGTCCAAGTGCTCCGAAGGAGTTGGCTCCTTTCTTTTCGGCACCAATGGTTTCAGTCGATGACCCTATCGCCTACCAAAGCAACTGTTGAGGATGCATGGCTCAGAGCAGAGGTGCTCGATGCCGATGTTACGGTCTTAGCTGGTGTCAGATCCGAAGGGCGGGACAGCTGAGGTAGTTTTTCAAAACAGGCCATGGCCTGATGGCAGTGGAGGTCTGACTGCCTCTAAGGGGCTTTTTAACCCCTTCTGTGGCCAGAACGTAATGGTTATGTCCACCGGCACAGTGCTCCTGTGCCCAGGACGTAACTATTACGTCCTCGTAGGGAGCACTAGCGCATCCTCCATGGGCTTCCCTCCCAAGGCAGGGATGGAAGGGGAAGTCCTTCCCCTTCCACCCCACCCCACTAATGACGTCAGCGTGTGATTGTGCGCTGACATCATTACAGGGTGCCGGTCGCGCTGGAAGCCATTTGTTTCCAGCTTGCGATCAGGAGAAACAGGTGAGTTTCTCCTCTGGAGGATTTGAAACAAAGACATAGGGGGAAAAGGATTTTCCTTTCCCTCGGTGTCCCTTTCAGCATTCCTGCTGCCGATCGCATTGCAATCAGGCAGCAGGAATGCCCATTAGACGCCAGGGATTTTCTTTTTTTTGGTGTGGGGAAGGGGGGGGGGGGGGGGGGATGTGCGTGTCTGGGAGCGGCCCCTTGGGCAAGGGTCGCTCCCCTTCGGGGGGCATACTTATTCTTATTAGCCTTATTTTTAGGCCACTCTGCCCCCCGGGGGGGTGCTGGAACGCCAGGGGTGTTTATTGGAGGATGCCCTCCCCCAAGGGGGACATAGAACTGTTGGCCATTTCTGACCCCCTTGGGGGCAGAAGCCACTTAGGCACCAGGGATAAAGTGTGTAAGAGTGTGTGAGGGTGAGTCAGTGTGTGACCGAGTGTGTTTGTTTAGTGGGCAAGGGTCGCTACCCTTGCGGGGGGGGGTGGGGAAATATTATTTATGGCCATTTCTGCCACTGGAACGCCAGAGATTTTTTTATTTGTGTATTTCAAGGGGGGGGGGGGGGGGGGGGGGGCGGCGGCATAGAACTGTTGCCCACTTCTGCCCCCCTTGGGGCAGATCAGCATTTATTTTTTAGGCCCATTGCCTCCAAGGGGGACAGAAGCCACTTAGGCACCAGGGATAGTGTGTCTGTTTTTTTTTTTTGTTGGATTGAGGGGGTGGCCCATTGGGCAAGGGTCGCTCCCCATTTTGTTCTACTTCAAAGCTTTTGCCTTCTTTGCTGTGGCTCCTTGCGGTTTTGGCAGTGGTTGACCTGCGGTTTGCCTAGTTGCATGTTTTAGGTGAGTAAAAACAATTTACTCCTTTGGAGTATTGTTGCCATGCATGAATGACATGTTTGTAGGTGGTGTACGACATGCAGGATTGTGTGTGAAATTGTACTTGGATTTGTGCACAATGATATTTGTGTTGTCTTATTTCTAATTTGCTTTTCTTTCTTTCTTTCTTTTTAGTGGGATATCATTGGTGATTGCAGTCTCGGTGCAGAGTAGTTGTTGGTGAGTCAAGCCTTTTCAGGCAAGTGAGAGGTATAGTTTTTGAGTTTACAAATCTTAGTGATAAAGCTACACTATGTTTATTATTTATCATACACACTGCTGGTTGTTGGTGGTGCATTTGTCCAGTTACTTTTTGGAGGAAGGATCATGACTAGCCGCAGGATGACCACTCAGTGGGTTGTTGGTATGCTTTTTGAGTCATTGTCTGATCATGATTATGAGACGGACTCTGCATCTGAGGCAGAGGAGGAAGTGAGAGATTCTGGCAGTGAAGTTTCTGTCGGAGAGGAATCTTCTGATGAGGAAGCCACTCTCAGTGCAGATGAAGGGCTTGTTTTAGAGGACACTGATGTGCCATTAGTGCAGCAACCTGGGGCTGAAAGGTTTCTCGTTAGAAGACCTGAACTCTGGGTTGCCCCAAACATGGAGCAGCCAGAGTTGCCTACCTTTACTGGTCTCCTGGGGTGTAGAGTCAATACAGAGAACTTTTTGCCTGTCAATTCCTTTGAGTTATTTATGGATAATGTGTTTTTGGAAGAGATTGTTGAGCAGACTAATTTGTATGCGGAGCAGTGTTTGAGGGACAACGCTGCTAGACTTAGGCCACACTCTAGAGCTACCCAGTGGATTCCCACAAATTTGGAGGAGATGAAAAAGTTTTTTGGGTCTGACTCTTTTGATGGGGTTGATAAGGAAGCCGTCACTGGCTTCTTATTGGTCTACTAGTCTCTTGATGGCAACAGCTACATTTCCTGCAACCATGAGTCGTAATCGGTTTTTGCTTCTTCTTAGGATGCTGCATTTTGTTGACAAGCTTTAGCCTTGTCACGAGATCACCCTGATTCTGACCGTCTTTTTAAGATTAGGCCTGTCCTTGATCATTTTGTATATCGGTTTGCAGAGGTCTATGTTCCAGGCAAAGAAATAGCTGTGGACGAGTTTTTGCTCCTCTTCAAGGGTTGTTTGGTTTTCAGGCAGCACATTCCTAGCAAGAGGGCACAATATGGAATTAAATTGTATATGCTGTCTGGAAGTAGTACAGGATATGTGTATAGTTTCCGTGTCTACACTGGGAGGGATTCCAGTATTGACCCCCCTGGTTGTCCTCCCACTTTTGGAGTTACTGAGAAAATTGTGTGGGAACTTGGTAGACTGTTCAACAAAGGTCACCATTTATATGTAGATAACTTCTACACTGAAGTGCAGTTGTTCAAGGAATTGTTTAGAGTGGACACTGTTGCTTGTGGCAAAGGCTGTTGTAACCGGAAAGGATATCCAAGGGAGCGTGTCTGTGAAGAAGAAAAAAAAAAAACTTGAGAGGGGACAGTGCAGTGCCTTGGAATGTTGAGCTGCTAGCTTTGACATTTTCAGACAGGAGGGATGTCTACATGCTAAGTACCATCCATGATGAGAGTACTCCCCCTGTGACTATTTGGGGCCAGGTTGCTGAAGTGCGCAAACCTGTGTGCATTTTAGATTATAATAAGCTCATGGGAGGTGTAGATGGAGTTGATCAGAGGTTGGAACCTTTAACTGCTTCTTTCAAGTCTTACATTTGGTATAAGAAATTAGCAATTCACCTCTTCCACTCAGAAACTTTTAATGCTTTTATTGTTTTTAAGGATAGGTCTCCAGAGTTAAAGATGACATTTTTGACATTTCAGGAGTCAGTGATAGAGAGCCTTATTGTTGTGGAACAGGCAAGAGTTCCTAGAGAAGCAGTGGTGAAGGGTGTGGTTAGAATGAAAGATCGCCACTTTGCTGAGGACATTCCTCCCACACCCAAAAAAAGACTTTCCAGCTAAGAAATGTAGAGTCTGTGCTCGAAGAGGTATCCGGAGGGAGACTCGAATGTACTGGCCAGATTGTCCTTCAAAGCCTGGGCTGTGTGTGGGTGGTTGTTTCAGGAATTACCACACCCAGAAGAATTACTGGTAACTACCATGAGTGTAAACTGCCTGTTTTATATTTTCATGTGTTCAGTTTCATGGTTGGCATTTCTGTCATGTACTTAGAGCTTTTGTGTTTGTAGTTTTGTAATTATTTCTAATTAGTTAGTGGGTTCTTTGTTTTCAAAGCAAACAAAAAAAAGTGATGCCATTGTGTGTGGAGTGGCGTTTGGCTGGCGGTTTAAATACTGACTTGCTGTTGGCTACTGCAACACACTGGCAGCCAAACGCCAGTACACACACTCCCATCAGCTGGGGTGATTGCTGTAACAGGCATGTGGGCGTATGTAAGTGATGGGCCCTTGAGTGGCGCAGTCTGACGATGCGAGTGCTGCAATGTGCTGGGCCCGTGGCCGGCGACGTGAATGGTCTTGAGAATGTCATGTATGAAAGGTGTGTGAAAGGACAGTAAAGCGGTTGGTGCCTTGTCGTGGCTTTACAGCTCACGAGCTGTGAGTCATTGGTTCAGTTGTTTAGCCTTTCAGTTTTTAACAGTGCATTTCATTTTTGTGAAATCTCTTGTTAATAAAATGTGATCCACTAAACCATCACTCACCCTCGTGCCAAATCCAACCAGTATGTGTGGTAATAATGACAAAATCTGCTCCGCTGTTATCAGGAGTCGCAGCACACCTGTGACACGCTAGGTGTCTTGGGTAGGACCCCGATGATGAAGCATGCCACTAACTTGGTTGGTGGGTGAGGGGTCTTTTTTAACATAACCTAAGTGTGTTTCTTTTCACAATTTTAGTGTTTGGAACATCAAATAAGTACGTGGACACATCCAAATGATCTATTGCAAAACTACCTGTGTTGGGGGGGGGGGGGGTAGAGGGGGACCTATGCTTTTGGTCCCGGGTGCAGCCATGTTATAAAAACAGACAGCCCAAGGAGTCCAAGGAGGTGTGGCTTGCCTAGATCCCACCAACATTTTCTTACCCACACTCTTCTGCAAACCTCAAAATTTGCTTAAAATAGCATATTTTCCTCACTTTTCTTTGTAGGATCATCGCTGCGGCACAAGTTTCCTACCACCCAGCATTCCCCTCAGTCTCCCAAATAAAATGATACCTCACTTGTGTGGGTCCCCAAAGCAGTGTCAGCCCAAAAGATGTATAAAAGAAAAATATGTGCTTATCAAGTCGCTGTGCTATCCCCTCAATCTCTACAGGTTTTTGCCATTTTTCTGTTGCAGGTACCTAGGCCAACCACATAAGTGAGGTATCATTTTTATCTGGAGACTTGGGGGAATGCTGGGTGGAAGGAAATTTGTGGCTTCTCAGATTTCAGAACTTTGTCACCAAAATGAGAGGAAAAAATGTTTTTTTTTTTTGGGGGGGACAAATGCTGAGGTTTGCAAAGGATTCTGGGTAACAGACCCTGGTCAGCACCCCACAAGTCACCAGTGAAATGATATGATTGAGCCACTCAAAAGGATCGTAAATTGGTTATACTATAGCAGAGCGACAAAACATAAGAAGAAAGCCACTGACTATAGGAAAGTACCATCTTGCCTGGCATGTTACCTCCATTTTCACTTGTATGTCAGTTTGTTTTTGCCTGTCTCATTGGGTTCCTGCTAGCCACGACCACAGTGCTCAGTTTGTGGCCTGAATGTGTGTCTCTGTGTAGTGACAAACTGTGTCACTGTGGCTCTGCTAATCAGAACCTCAGTGCTTATGCTCTCTCCCCCTTTAAAATTGTCACTATAGGCTAGTGACCATTTTCAGCAATTCTAATTGGCACACTGGAACACCCTTATAATCCCCTAGTATATGGTACCTAGGTACTCAGGGTATTGGGGTTCCAGGAAATCCCTATGGGATGCAGCATTTCTTTTGCCACCGATGGGGAGCTCAGACAATTCTAACACAGGACTGCCACTGCAGCCTGGGTGAAATAACGTCCACGTTATTTCCAAGCCACTTTTCACTGCACTTAAGTAACTTATAGGTCACCTATATGTCTAACCCTCACTTGGTGAAGGTCAGGTGCAAAGTTACTAAGTGTGAGGGCACCCTGGCACTAGCCAAGGTACCCCCACAGTTCAGAGCAATTTCCACGGACTTTGTGAGTGCGGGGACACCATTACACGTGTGCACTACATATAGGTCAATACCTACATGTAGCTTCACAATGGTAACTCCGAATATGGCCATGTAACATGTCTAAGATCATGGAATTGTCCCCCCCCATACCAAAGCTGGTATTGGGGTGCCAATCCCATGCATCCCCAGGGCTCCAGCATGGACCCCGGGTACTGCCAAACCAGCTCACTGGGGTTTTCACTGCAGCTACCGCTGCTGCCAACCCACAGACAGGCTTCTGCCCTCCTGGGGAATGGGCAGCCCAGTCACAGGAAGGCAGAACAAAGGATTTCCTCTGAGAGAGGGTTTACACCCTCTCCCTTTGGAAATAGGTGTTAAGGACCTGAGAGGAGTAGCCTCTCCAGGCCTCTGGAAATGCTTTGAAGGGCACAGATGGTGCCCTCCTTGCATAAACCAGTCTACACCGGTTCGGGGAACCTCCAGACCCTGCTCTGGCACAAAACATGACAAAGGAAAGGGGAGTGACCACTCCCCTGTCCATCGCCACCCCAGGGGTGGTGCCCAGAGCTCCTCCAGTGTCCCCAGACCTCTGCCATCTTGAATCCAGAGGTGTGAGGGCACAATGGAGGCCTCCGAGTAGCCAGTGCCAGCAGGTGACGTCAGAGACCCCTCCTGATAAAGGAGGATTGGTCACCTCGAGAAGTAAGCACCTGAGGGCTATTTAGGGTCTCTCCTGTGGGCTTTTCCTCAGATAACGATTTGCAAGAGCTCACCAGAGTTACTCTGCATCTCCCTCTTCGACTTCTGCCAAGGATCGACCGGTGACTGCTCCAGGACACCTGCAAAACTGCAACAAAGTTGCAAGAAGATTACCAGCGACATTGCAGCACCTAGTCCTGCCAGCTTTCTCGACTGTTTCCTGGTGGTGCATGCTCTGGGGGCTGTCTGCCTTCACCCTGCACTGAAAGCCAAGAAGAAATCTCCTGTGGGTCGACGGAATCTTCCCCCTGCTCCAGCAGGCACCAAACTTCAGCGTCACCGGTACTCTGGGACCCCTCTCATCCTGAAGAGCGTAGCCCCTGGAACAAAGATGATGGACCCAAGTGACTCGGACTGTCCAGTGGTCCAATTGCCCAAATTTGGAGGAGGTAAGTCCTTGCCTCTCCTCTCCAGACAGTAATCCTGTGTACTGCGTGAACTGCACCTGCGAGGGCTTCTGTGCACTTTTGCAAGGAATCCTTTGTGCACAGCATAGCCCAGGTCCCCAGCACTCCGTCATGCATTGCTCAACTCGCTGAGTTGACCACTGGCTTCGTGGGACCCTCCTTTGTAGTGTTGAGACTACCGCCGTGCTCAGTTTTCTTGAACTCGTGTTCAAGTACTTCTGCGGGTGCTGCCTTCTTCTGCATGGGCTCTCTGTGTTGCTGAGGGCCCCCTCTATCTCCTCTTCCAAGGGGCGACCTCCTAGTCCTTCCTGGGCCCGGGCAGCATCCATTTTCTTCAACCGCAACCTTTGCAGCTAGCAAGGCATGTTTGCGGACGTTCTCTAAAGAAACAACTCTGCATCCCCCAGCACTCCGTGGGATATCTTCTGTGCAAATGAGAAGTTCCTGGCATCTTCCGTTGTTGCAGAATCTTTGGCTTCTTCCACCCGGAGGCAGCCCTTTTGCACCTTCATCTGGGGTTTAGTGGGCTCCTGCCCCCCGGACACATTCACGACTCTTGGACTTGGTCCCCTTCCTTTACAGGTCCTCAGGTCCAGGAATCCGTCTTCAGTGCTTTGCAGTCTGTTGTGTGCTTTGCAGAATCTCCTAACACAACTTTAGTGTGTTTCTGGGAAAGTAGGGTCACTTTACTCCTACCTTTCAGGGTCTTGGGGTGGGGTATCTTGGACACCCTTAGTGTTTTCTTACACTCCCAGCAACCCTCTACACACTACACTAGGCCAGGGGTCCCTATGTGGTTCACATTCCACTTTCTTAGTATATGGTTTGTGTTTCCCCTAGGCCTATTGCAGCCTATTGTATTCTACAGTGTTTGCACTACTTTTCTAACTGTTTCCTTACCTGATTTTGGTTTGTGTGTATATTTTGTCTATTTTACTTACCTCCTAAGGGAGTATATCCTCTGAGATATTTTTGGCACATTGTCACTAAAATAAAGTACCTTTATTTTTAGTAACTCTGAGTATTGTGTTTTCTTATGCTATAGTGCTAAGTGATATAAATGGTATAGTAGGAGCTTTGCATGTCTCCTAGTTCAGCCTAAGCTGCTCTGCTATAGCTACCTTAATCAGCCTAAGCTGCTAGAACACTACTAATAAGGGATAACTGGACCTGGCACAAGGTCGAAGTACCATCAGGTACCCACTATAAGCCAGACTAGCCTCCTACACGGAGTAAAAAAGTAAGTAAATCATGGCGACAAAGACAACCAACAGTAAGCAAAGGGCGGACAGTAAGCCCAGTCTAAGATTACAATAGGTCTATTACACCCCCACAGATGTGCTCTCTGTTATGCTCGACTTAAAGAGAAAGGTCTTTTAGTATCCCTGTTGAAGACTCAACTGAAATCTCTTAAAAAATATTGTTTCCCCTCCAAGCTTCCTAAAAATCTTTCACAATAAAAACATTTGGAATATAATGTGTTGTTAAGTGGAAAAAACAAATTTCAATGCACAAATAGCAATAAGGTGTCATTAAAATAATAAAAATTCAAGAGGCGAAGAGTTGCTATAGACACTTGAAATTAATTGCTTTCTATGTCACTGTAAGAGGATTCTATATCACTCTGGACGGAGGATGAAATAAACACTGTGGAGACGTACTTGTGTGGCTCATAGTTCACCTCGGTGAATTTTCATAGATCCATGATAACGTTTTGCTAATCTTTTCATTAGCTTCTTTGAATCCTTCATTAGAACCCACTTAAGTAGTTGAGTTTGAACCCTCAGCACGAGTAAGCAAACAATAACCAAGCTTTTCCGCACAATTTTCTGTAAAAATCTTAAGCAGCAAGTATAACATTATTTTGGTCAATGTGTCATTCAGTATTTTTCTGATAGTAACAAAATTATTAGTCACACAATAACCAAAGAAAATGTTACCCGTAATGATGTAATCCTAAATGGATCCCGTAGTCTCCCTTCATCATCTTTCAAATTATATCCTTCGGCTCTTTTATCCCTCTCACTTATTTTCCACAACTTTATAGTTTTATCTGGAAACAAAAAAATTATTTACATTTCAGAAAGATAAATTCAGAAAAACATTCAGTTCAGAAAATTAAGCATTGCACTACTGCTGCATTTTCATATGCATTTTGCTTTCAATTACAGCAAATAAAATCATTACACTACATTCAAATACAAATAATTGAGGATACAAATGAAGAATCAACATGGAAGAAATATGGGTACATATTAAACGGGTTAGAGTAGCAAATCAAACACTGCACTGCCTACATATTACAGCATGAGTATACATAAAACTAAATTATTTGTAACACCTTCATTGCTATGGAGGTATACAAATTTGTATGTTCCACCCCTCAAAATCTACTTGCACACTGCAGATATAAAATATGAATACTATGTATTGTATAGACCTGGCCACCAGAAGCGTTTCTGTACAAGTGTTAGTGTGGCCGCAACACCAGCATGTGCAGAGGCGACACCCTCATGCGCTGCTTTTATTAGATCTAATCTCTTGTCTTGGTTGGGGATCACTCGATCTCCAACCCCAGGAACTGTTGCGTAGGCAACATTTTATGCATTGATGTGGTAAGAGTGTTTTGTAGGGTATGCTTTTGGTAGAGGCTTGCTTTCAGACAAAGCTTTCACGGCAGCCAATATTTCATTATCCAAACTAGTCTGGGAATGAGTCACTGCAGCCACAGAACCCGTAGCTACTGGAGATCTGGCTGCTTCATCAGCCAAACTGCTGCCAATAATGTGTACTCCTCTATGTCTGTGACCCAATGTTTGGACTACATGAGCATTCGGTATCTTATCCTTCAGATCGGCCACCCTCCCCCCACAGATTTCCGGGTTTTATGGTGTTCCCTTTGGAATCACTGATCCCGTTCAATCGCCAATGATTGAAATAATCATTGTAGGACTGGACACAGTAGTACGAATTACAGACAATCAAAGTGGGCTGTCCTGGATCAGTATGTTCTTGCACTAAGATGAGGGTTTTGAGTTCAGCCAGCTGAGCAGTGCAGTCCCCTAGGGTCTGCATGTAGGTATTAAGTGTGGAATACATCATCCTTCATCACTCTGCTCACAGCAGCACAAGCGGCTGAGTATTGATGTTTGGTACCTACAACTGGTTGTGCTGAATTATCAGTTTAAATGACAGTATGGTAGCTGTCAAGTGGCAAGATGTCTAGAGGTGCAGGGCACTCCTGTTCATATTGGAGAAATTCTTGTGTCTGAAGTTTTGGATCAAAGATGTAATCGATATCTGTGGCAGTCAGGGAGGTTGCTGAATCCATTGTGGATGTAAAGCTTTAGCAAGTGGTCTCTCCTTGATGACAGCCATCTATACAGCAGTCAGACTTTTTTCCGTGGGTGCAAAGCGTTGTTCTACATTGACGCATAGGTGTGAATTAATGCGCTATGGGCACCATGTTGCCTACGTTAAAGGTGACATAAGCAAACACAATGGCACCAGCAATTATTCTGATGACCAAATTAGTTTTGTTGTCACAGTTGTGTAAGTGTTTGGCTTCTAGCATGTCCTGTTGCAATCCTCTAAGGATGTGTGTGTGTTCTACTGTCCAGTGACTGCTAGAGAAATCAGGGCATAGAATAGCACAGCAACACAAGTAAGAAAAGGTGACTGAGCTGCACTTTTAAAGTTATCTATGTGGGTGGTTTTGAGGTATATGGAGGGGATTTGGAAGGATCAAACAGGATTTTTGTGTGGATTGAAGTATGAAAATATGTTCTGTCGGGGAGGGATGAAAATAAGCAGGAGTGGCTATGAGGAGAGACCTTGTTTTAATAATGACTGGTGTGTTGAGTATGGGGGTTTGTGGAGACCTAGGAGGGAAAGTTGACAATACTCACGGTGTCCTCTGTGGTGACTGCTGATGGCACAGGGGGGAGGTCTGAGAATGAAGTGGGACGAAATTCTATCAGATGAGAGAATATTCACTTCTTAGTTTGCTAAGCATAGTCCAGGCTGCAGTCCCTGAGCCAAATGGGCAATGCCCCCATGAAGCACCACTTGCTCTGCAGGGAGGTATGACTTTTCATAGGCACAGATGCAAACTACTTGAAAGCCTTCACTGGTGAGGCAGCCTGCTCACTGATGCAGGCATCTCTGCCAAGGGCACTGCTAGTAACCCTCAACAGTAAATCTTAGTTTATACTTTTGTGTGTATAAAGACCCTTTTATGTTACTGGTTAAATGCATATAGGAGGGATTTTCAGTTTGAGTGTAGTCTTCTTATTTGCAGTCTTCTAGACCTTGCTTTTCTCCAAGGTTGTGATTTATCACATTCAACTTGTCAAGTTTGTTTTATGAAACAAATTAGTGTGAGGCAGCACTATTTTGAGTCAGCTGCCATTTTGATTCAAAATAGGTGTTTTCCTAGCATGGCTACCCTTGTTTTCAGTTTAGGGATTGGGATTCGCTAGAATGTTTGTGCTTTGCAACAAGGAAAATTGGTATGGCTTTACAAAAGTGTTTTTTCCAGGATATATTTTTCAGACCTATTTGAAACATTTAGATCCCACAACCATCCCAGCATGTGCTGTAGGTTTGTTGGGTGCAATTCTTTATTAATGGTTAAAAGAAATGGGGCATCTATTTTCAGTAATACCAGTCAAGTACGCTGGGAATTGTTTGCTTCTTCTGAAAGGAGCATGAATGTACACTCTGCCTTGTGCATTTGGAAACATTTGGACAGAAAGTTGAAGTTTTCAATCAGGTTTGTCTGCTTTTGAAAATAAAGATTCCTTCGTATATATGCTTGGTACAAAAGAGATTGTCATGAACTAGTAAACGAAAATGTTGAACCCCTAGTGGAAGACATTCCATGGCTGGAGTTCAACATTTCAGTCAAAATCGAAACGTTAGCTCTCCATGACAGAAATAAATTATAATTTTAAAAAATTAACGGCCAGAAAACTCGAAATTAGCTCTTTATTGCCAACATCTACCACTGGAGCAAGAAATTATAATGTTTTCAGAATCCCTATGGTTTAACCTCAGAAGTCTTTTGGCACCATTTCTTCCTAGGCAACACACTTCCAGCAACTAACTGCAGCATTTACTTAGCGAGTCACTTTGCATTTAAGGCAAACATTGAGGCATTGGGAGACGCACATCTGTGGTCAACATGCCACGTGTGGTGAAAAAGTGCAAATGTATAGAAGATTCAATCTGAAAAATTATTTATTTGCTATTCGTGAATGAGCTAATGAAAGTATCCTTAAGACGAAGGAAGGGGCACAGCATGTGAAATGTTAATGGGCTCCCCTCTACGAACTATACATATTCTAATTCTACACATCGTCTGGAATCTATTACAATAGTACTGATTAATATAAAGTTATCTCACCATTCGTAGAAAGAAGAAAATTGGCAGCGTTCTGTTGTGGTAACCATCGAATTTTATTAATTTTTTCTTCAATTTCGAGACTTTTCAGGTAGTCAAATTCAGGTTCGTGACTCTGAAATGTACTGTAAACATTGTATTCACCCCGTGAATGAGGACGGCTTTTATTCTGCAAAAGAAAAGTTTAATTCAATTAAAATCCTGCAAACGTTATCACACGTATACACTGATGTCTACAAACATTCTTATATGTGAGATATTTTATTAAGATTCCGTGGACTGTTATATTTTAGTAGAAAAAATATGGGCACAGATCATATCACACAGTACATAGGAGTGTAATGGGAATGATTAGCATAATACTAGTAATGCAGATCGGAGAACACCAAACAGTGCATTTTATGTTTATAGTTTTTGTAAAGTGTAAAAAGCTCCTACCCAGTCAGAGCAACAGCTATGTCCAGGGGTGCAATTCAGGATATAGCAGGAGCCGGTCCTGGAGTGCGGCAGTCCCCAGAGTTATGTATGGTTTCACAAGAGAGCCCGGGTGGCCCTCCTTTCGACATTCTATTTGCCCCAGAGAGGACCCCCCCCCTTTCATTCTTATTGTAGCCCAAGGGGCAGGGGCAGTTACGGCCTCTGGGGAGGCTGGGGCCGCATGGCCTCCCCTTGCATTTGATAAAAGTTTAGCCCCAGGGATGTGGCGGTCCCTGGGGCTGCGGAAGGATGGGCGGCCTTCCCCGCCACAAAGAATGCCTTCGGCCTCGGGAAGATGGCGGTCCCCAGGGTTGCAATAGGGGCCCGGCAGCCCTCCACATTCAAAATGTCAATGCCTCCGGGACCTGCATTTAAACAAGTGCGGGAGCATAAATTTGCTGTGTCTCCCGCTGAAAATTAAAACAATACTTTTTTGTAGGGTGACGGGGGGGGGGGGGGGATACCGTTGAATAGATTTACGCCAATTAACAAAAAGGGTACTATATGGATTTCAAGAGCTACCAAATTTAGTGTAATTCAGTCCAGTGTTTCAGGCAACATTCCTGTTCAAAATACCTATGGAAAAATGCATGGGAAAAAGCGTCTTGGACACCGCCCACTTCTCTCTGCCTCCACTTGCCGATGACCCTGAAACCTTCCAGACAGATGCTGAAGTGAGCGTCGTATTTTTTGGGGGAAACTTTTGTGAAGATTCAAACAGTGCCAAATTTATTAGCGCAAAAAAAAAAAAAAATTTTTTAAAACGTATTCTCTAGAAACTACGTCCTAACTACCTAGTGGTGTATCAACAAAAGTCCAGATCCTTATGCATGGATTATGTGGAAATAAATACACATTTTATCTTCTCTTGATTCTGACAGTTCATACCAATAGTGATTGTTTTAAGAACTTAGACAATTTAAATATAGATGTTGAGGCAAGATGTGACAGTGGTTTTAAAACCAAATCTGTATTCACCCCTAACATTTCTTATGAGTCAACTTAAGTGTTTGAGAAGGGGGTGATCCAAGATATAAAGAAAACCAGGTTTAAACCTACATTAGATAGAAACAATTTGAACCAAGGGCAATTGGCAGCCTTAAATCAGCTTAAATCTGACAAAGGACTTTGTGATCCGTCAGTCAGGTAAGGGCGGAAATGTGCTAGTAATGCCCAGACAGTACATACAGGAGGGCATGAGGTAGCTTAATGATCACACATGCTACCAGAAGGTCCAATGCTCTGAGGTCACACAGAGCAACTACAGCTATCTAGAAAGGCTAGTTAACTGGAGAGACCAGGGGCTCTTGGAATGGGTTGAATACTTATTCTTGAAATGTGACCATCCAAGAAATCCCGTTTTATATTTACTACCGAAACTGCACAGAGATATTATCAACCCTCCTAGGAGGCCAATTGTTTCCTCAATCCGTTCCTACATCTAGTTAGATTGACTATTTATTATTTATGTGCCTTTGTACATCTTTGCCTGTTTAGCTGCTATCAGGTGCTTACAATCACCTGCCTGTCCCACCATTCACCCCCTTTGGCTTTTCTTTCATTGTCTGGAGGGTCCAGAAGCTGCTTCAAATGTGGGGACACTGTAGCTGCTGAAATGTCATGACCCATGTGTGTGCCTGTGTTCCGACATGTTTACACCCTATTGTGTTTTTGCAGAAAAGCATTGGCAAAAGCGCTAGCAAGACCAAAAAGTCGGATAACATCACTGAAAGGAGAAACCTTTTTTTTTCTTTTTTTTTTATAAATGTGCTAGAAAAGACAAAGGCAGTTATCACCAGCTTGCACAACTAATCATGCCCTGAAATTGGAAAAGATTCTAAATGTTGTGTGTTCTGCCCCGATACTTCAACGGAAATTCACAAATAGTACACATGGATTCCCTACCAACCGCTAGATGAATGTGGTAATAGTAATTAGTTCAAATGATTATGGGAAAAGAACCTATGGGAGTCAAATAGACATTGAAACAGCAAATGTAGTGATCGGGAATAACAGATCACTCCTCTCAGCGAAACCACAAGCAGCATCTTTCATATAGATTTCCTTATAACATCATCCCAAACTTTAACCAACATTGTCCTGAGATCATCGTAAGTAGCTTCCCAACTCTTTTAGGACTCTTTCTGCTATTTCACTTTCATATTCAGCAATGGACAGAGTTTTCAAATACAACCATTTCTCAAATGCATGCAATCCAATAATGGGTCTGCCATGTGCTTGACCCTCCCTATTATCTTTAGGACTAGGTGAATTTTTTTCTCAAACCGGACATTTTAACAAAACAGGACATTAAAAAGGTAAAAGATATATACTGGCAGAAATGTCGTGACTCGGAGTCAATCCCGGGTACAAGTAGAACACAGGTGAGAAACCAGATACAGCAAATGTATCCAAAGTTATATCTTACTACTACTAGTCTTGAGCGACAAAAGGTTCCTACTTACGAGGTTACGCTTAAACACATTACACTACTTGGTAGCATTTCCAGTACGAGGAACTTGGTTCAAGAATCTTTCCCCATGTTGCTGTGACGGAAAAGACACACCAGAGCACATGGCACTTTATGCTTTTTTGCACTCTCTATGTTGTCCAGAGAAAAAGGTTTTTACGCCCGTTATTTTTATCAAAAAGTATTGGAACTAGCCAGCTTGCTTATTCATACATACATAACTTGGGAAATGTGGATATAATTCAGGCCGTGTTAAATTGTATATATGCTGCTTATAGAATTAGAAATATGTATTAATAATGTTTTTAGTAATTTTATGATCAAGAAACTTGTATGTTTTGCTTTTTTTATTGGATGTCTTTTATGGTCTTTTTTGTACAGAATAAAGTAAATTGATGATGATGAATTGTCAGCATGAAAACTAAGGGACAACATTGGAACTCAGAAGTAATGGCCAAAATGGCTTTGAAACACACTGCCTGTGTAATGGGGGACGACTTTATTTAAAATCACTTCTTAGATCTCTACTTTAGCATTTAATGGTCTCAAGGCTACTTTTAAGCGCATTTAATCTGTTGTCACTATAGAAGTTCTTTCATGTGGAGAGCATCAAAATAAAACAAAAGTACTCGCCATGTCCCACTAACAATCTGGGTACCTTGAGAAGGAATCCCAGGTGTTCCTTTTGCATCATGTTGGGTCCTTGTCACATTTCTAAAAACAGTATGAGTGAATTAGCAGGAGTGTGATTATTGTTTTTGGGCTATACATTCTTCCAGGGTCTATGTCTGGCAAAATATGGGTTTGTGAATATTTTTATCACCTAATAAATTTAATATTGATTGGTTTCATTAGATGGAGCTATATGTTTATTTATGTACTTGCTGTGCTTTTGAGACTCTGTTTTCTCCAGTCCCATTTGTCTATTGGTGTGCCCTTTTTGTTGGAGAGCATCAAAATATACACAAAGTATTCCTTTGCCTTTGGAAAAAAAACAGCCATTCCACTCTTCTCACCATTAGGCCTGTTAAACAGAGGCCTTGCTACCACTTCAGAGTTAAATAGAAGCAACACTATTTGGGTGTTGTCCATTCTAAGGGGCTCATATTGTAGAACAATGTGCTCTTTCTTCTGCTGCGAATTTAAATTGAAACCATCACAGCTTAATCAGAGACCTTGGCAGAAAGACCCCCATTTTGTGACACATCCTTAATTGTCACAGTTGCCTTTTTCGATCTGGGAGCCAGTTGTTTGGTTGAATGCTGTCAGTAAAGTTACAACATTGTTCACACATGTATTATGTTTGTCTAGATTTGTTTCATATGAACAATTGTTTGGCACAGCATGTGAGGGGCCATTCAGCACTGGCCACTACAAACAAAGTCCATCTTCTGTTTGCTCTGAAAATTCTAGGAAAATTGTCAAAGTTTTAGAAAACTACCATCCACAATTCAGTCATGCACACCCCAAAAATCTAATGTTTGCTTTAAAAATTTATCTTGATAAAAAGCTTCCTGTGTGGTAGAGGTTACAGAAAGATCAGAAAACCAATGTAGTGCTATATAGTAAGGATTTCTAAAATGGAATGAATTCCCATTATGAGCGAGTGACAATAAATGTTTACCACAGACACCAAATTATCAACAATTATATTTGGATTCTCAGCATACTAACTCAGAATATTTCAGAGCATGTTAATGTATTAATTATCCTAGGGCTACCAAAGGCTACCAATCGCACAAGAATACAAATGGATGAGTCTGAGAAAGGTGAATCCTCTTTATTTAATAATCTCCAAGGGTCTAAAGAAATGCATTAAATAGGTAGGGGTAAACGAAGATCCAAGGAAAGCTGAATATATAGAACTAAAAAGCACTGACCTCTTGCTCTCTTTGGAATATAACAACTCTGCCACCTTTGTCTCCGGTTGCAAGAAGATCACCAGTCAAATTGAACTCGACTGTTGAAATTATGTCAGCTGTAAAAATCAATTGGAAAGTAAAATAATTATTCATGAAGTTACCTACACTTTTACATTGATTTAACATTTGATGTAATGATGAGTTCACAAGGAAAGCGATTAAAATACGATTAAACCTATTCATTAACACAGAAGACAATTAAGGAATTAAAATAATGGATTTGAATTTTGAGATAGCAAGGCCTTCACAAGGTCAGAATGGTCTTCGCAGAGTTCGTACTGTGGTATCAAGATCTGTGGTAAAAGCTCATGAGTGGGATAAACCAAAGGACGATGCGGAGTTTGACTTTTTTGAAGGTGGGAGTGCTTGATAGCTGTCAAAGTCCAACGTATATGACAATAGCTTTCAGAGACTGCTCATAGTCGCGGAGAACCACCACACAGCTTGGTTAGGACGATAGGATTCCTTTAGTCTAGCAAGCAGATAAGTCTTTTCTACTTGGTTCCTAAAAAAAACCGTTCTGGGAGCTAGTAAAGTAGTGCATTTAAAACACTAGTCTCCAACCTTTTCTGTTACAAGAGTTATATATGTTCAATGGAAATCATATTGAGCTACTATTATTATTGCTATAATAGTGATCATACAAGACAATAATTACATTGAGGTCAACCCATGCAAAATTCAGTGTATCAGGCAAGACTGTCCACAGTAATGTGAAAACGGCTTTATCACTTTGAATGCATTTACAAAGTTAACACATGACAGCTATAGCTGCAGTGTCACAGGCACCAAGGTAAACATTTTAGCTATACGTCTCCCCAACCCTCATGCTTTACCACTCAGGTATCACCTTTAAGTATAGTTTGGAAATCCAGCCATTTGTCTTCAAACATTAGATATGTTTATGTGTCACACACACATTTGTCTTGAATACACACGTTTCATTTTTGAGATTCATATATTAATTAAACAAAGCAAAAGGTGCTAGTTTATTAGGGTGGACTGAATACAGGAAAGCTACTTATAGCTAACTGGAGAGCTACCAGTAGCTCACAAACTACTCGTTGGAGAAGCCCAATTTAAAAGGATTACTCTATGAATTGCAGCGCTTTAAGGCCCTCAGACACCGGCAACAAGAAACACTGAGGTGTGGAATTTAATAAAATATTTACTTCTCCGTAGGACAGGATGCTTTACAAATCTGCTTTTCCTATTAAAAAAAAAGAAAAAAATCCACTTGTCCCCAGCAATCTCCTTATATAAGACCTCTGATAATGGCCTCTCTGATTATGCTAGGGTTCATAATATAGTAGGGTTTGAATACTATTTTATTATGTCACTTTTTCGCAGATCTACATATAGGGTCTGGAAGTAGCAGTAAGCAATAGCTTCAGGGCTGTAATATCTTTGAGTCTGTGCAAACTTACAAATTTGCACTTTTTAGGGTTTCACCAGCTTTTTGCTAATTTTTTTCCCATACTTAGAAACGTTAGAAATGTACTCCTGAAAAGGTCAGAAGTCAAACTTATTTAAGGATTTGTGGGAAAAAAAGTGGTTGGAGGGAAAGTGAACTTGTACACGCTCAACAGGTTTTCACATAAGCAAATGTACACAGACATATCATATTTGCTCATACTAAAATGCAGTTCACAAATATTTTTTAGGAGTGCGATTTCCTGGCCTACTTTTGTAAATTCTTGTGAACTCATTAAAGCTTTAAATCTGCCCTAATCCAAAGACATATACCATAAATGCACTTTTGTGACTTTCTTTAAGAATTGGGTCCCTAATTAAGTCTGACATGAACCAAGACCTTTTGTTTTTATGACTCACTTCACTGTGAGTGACAAGATTCTACTTTTTCACAACAAGCAAATCAGCACACAAAGTAGTTTTGATCAGTGCCAGGGACTACTGTGGCAATGGATGCTTCGTGACACCAAAAATATTTTTGCCAATGTTTGTTATAATGGCGAGTGCCCAACAGCTCCCACAACAAAGTTCTACATAAATCATGGCAAAACAAGACATGCATTGACAAAACCAAAATGATGACCACCAATTTTAGACCTATTGGTTTTGTCAATGCTGGTTTATTTTCATGTTTACCATACTCTTGTTGAAACTAGTTACACTGATTTTCCATTATGAATATTTTTTGGAAATACTAGCATGCATCAACATATTTTACTAGAAAAAGGTATCTAAAATTGCACAGGAGTTTGTATAGGAAAACGTTTTTTTCATGTCACATTTGTCTGTTAACATTTTAATCTGAAAACAAAGAATCTTCAACCTGTCTGTTCACAAATGGACACAAATATTACCTTACCTGCTGACAAATCCCCTCCAATTAAAATATGTAGTTCTGTAAACTGGCAGTGAAAACGGTTTTTGCTATGGGGGGGGGGGGGGGCGGGGCTACTTGACCCAAGGACAAAATAAATATGTCCTTGACCCCAAACAATATGTCCTCTGTGTCAGGCTACAATAATTTCACATCCCTAAACACGAATATCCCCTGGTAAATTTTTAACATGCAACTCTGACTTGTATTCTTAAGTCCATTTGGGGTCCTACCTCTAAAGAACCAGAAATGGATCACTCATTGCAAATACTTTTAACCTGGTGTGTACCACGTCACATCATTTTTCACCTCTAGAAATCTCGCCATGCTAAACAAACAGGGAATCTCTTTGGTCTTTGGGCTGGATGGGAACAGGACCATGCAATAGCCCTCTCAGATGTTGAGTGTGCAAACCTGTTGATATAAGTGAGGAAAAGCTCTAGGAACGCCCTTATGAAATTCTTACAATTTAATTACTTCCACAATCCCCGACATGTCCCAGATGTGTAGAATAGAAGGAACCACGGCACATCCAAATATTCAAAATAATGTCCTTTATTCTTCCTTTTAGTTTATCTGTTGAAAAACATCAGCCACAGTGTTCAATGTGGAGACAGCCGACACATGTTTCGTCGTAACAACGACTTTTTCAAGGCTGTGAAATAATGTTTAGATACAATGGTAAACTGGTAGTTCCAATTGTCCAGTGTAAAATCTCAACTAACACCCGAAATGTGATAAAACCAGATTACTTGGCTATATAGATTGCCAAAAAACGTCCTTCACGTATTTAATTAACTTTACCACAGTGGATGGTGAGTTAATAGTAAGCTGGTTAGTGCTCCCTATAGCGTTAGATATAAATAGTAAAAGATAATAATACTGAAGATATGTAAATGTTTGAGAGTACAGTATTACACCAAAGAGTGCGCAAATATATATTCAAGTGACCCTAATGAGAGTAGTGCAGAGGAAATCAAGATTTATCTCAGAGGACATACCTTGCTGATATAGTATATGGTACTCAAAGTGTGCCATTTATGTCCATATTGCGGCATTTAGAGTGAAGAGTCCTTTCCTATACGAAGGTACTCCATGTTGAGTTCTGAGGTGCACTATAAGACTAAATCAATAGTTGCACCTGGACCATAGTAAGTCTAAATGTAGAAAAAAAGGAGCAAAAAAAAGGGTCAAAAACAACACTAGCCAAGTGTCTGAAATGGCTGAGAAAGTAGAAAAACAGGCATATTTTCTATAAGCAGCGTCTCAATTTATAAAAATCAGAGATTGATAAGAATTATCAGTCGTAAAGTACCCAACTGACAAAGAAACGTAGCCAAGAACCACTTGCTTCCTTATTGTGGAAGTCCAAAATGGATAACGTACAATGTCAACTAGGCTATGCCATAATTGACAGAAAATGAACCCATATAAAATATGTGCATAAGCGTACTAACTTAAATTATACAAAAAAGGCAAACACATGCCTGGAACATGTACGTCCGGCATGTGTTGTATTTAAAGCATGTGATAGCGCGCTCTTGCGCTGTAGAAAACCGCACATGTATCTGTGTCCTAAGACAACTGAATACTTACATTTTATAAACAGGATATTATCTGTCAAAATATTTGGATGCCAAAATATAATGTGTTTGAAGGTTAGACCAGCGAATCGTAACATGATGTTAATAAATAGTAAACATGCTGGGATAATGTGTATCCAGCATGTGTTGGATTTAAAAGGAAGCGGCTCCGCGCTCTTGCGCTATACAGCCAATCGCGCGTGTCACACCCCTGAAATAGTGGCTGTGAAACATACACGCTGAAAGACGCTGTCTGCTAATCAACAAAGGCACGCCACAGTCAAACTTACTATCTGATTTTACTTTGGTATAAAGGGTTAGTGAGCAATCAAAGAAGTCAGCAAGCCTAGAGGTTTAACCGAACTGTAA
Organism: Pleurodeles waltl; assembly: GCF_031143425.1. Classification (NCBI taxonomy): domain Eukaryota; kingdom Metazoa; phylum Chordata; class Amphibia; order Caudata; family Salamandridae; genus Pleurodeles; species Pleurodeles waltl. The sequence goes on along the minus strand of NC_090445.1, from coordinate 934,302,995 downwards.
CATCGGCAGGACAGACGGCTTCGGAAAATTGATAAAAGCGGAAGTAAGACCTTATCCGTAAGGTAGTATGTGTACGCGTATAGCTCACAGCATGTGTGTATTACGCTCGTGCTGATAAAAGACGGGCATTTTATACTTCTCCACCGTAATGAAAATAGAAACAGGACAATGTTACGAGCTCCACTGTCTCGGTGGTTGCCATCTTGTAATGAAGAAACAGAGCAAAATGGAACTAGAATAGTAACAGATGCCTATTATCAATAAGGTATGTCAAATATAAAAAGTGAAATGAAGAGACCCAGAAAATTACACAGATGTGTAGTGCCATTTTCATTCATATGCTGTAGTCACATGCGATTATTTGTTACTACTGGAATAAAATCACAGGTTTATTCCCAGCCTGGTTGGTCAAGCAACAGTAGTTAGAACCGAAGGTTTGTCTACTGGCCTTAATGGTATAACACAAACATAATAAAATGAAATGTAAATTTCTTTATTTAGCACTTGCAATAGCTAAGGGAGCTAGGAAATCGACAGTGCCTGACATTTACCAATGGAGGTCAGACCTCTACAAGCTGAGGCTGTCACGAACCGCATCCTACGTTTCAGTTTGAAGAAGCCAGTGGAGTTCACAAACTGATTTTGGGTCAAACTGATATAGAATAGTGTATCAGATGACAAACCACCTTGATCAGGGCCAGAAATTTATTTTGCCCCTTCCCTGGTATTTATTACCTATATATGATCACACTCTGCTATCAGATCGCAGTCTTCCTTTAATTCACCAATCCAATTTATTCTTGCTTGCATGTGCACCTTATGCACAATGACAAAGATACTGATATGCAGTAATGCAAGTTTATGTTACACTGCATATTAACTGATTGTTGATATCCTGGTAACTGTCACACTTAAAGAACTCCGTAAATGAAAGGGGGGAAAAAACACAAAAAAGCATTGCCAAAGTCAATAGGTCCAGCATTTTGACAATTCTTGTTTTGTCATGATTTTTGCAAAACTTAGTGTTGGGGAAGCTGGTGTGCCCTCAATCAAAACAAAAGCATTGTCGAAAGGCAAAAATGTTGCTCTAGTCTCAAAAAAGCAAACTTTGCCATACCACCCCTGGCACTGAAGGGAACTACTTTGTGTGCTGATGGGCTCTTTGTGAAAGGGAGGCAAGTCGTAACTCTGAGAATAAGTCAGCCAGTGTCTAAAGAGGGCTGACACACTGCCCCTTGATGCATGTGGGTAGAAGAAAACTGTGAATGACCGAACCACAGACTAATGGTCGACGTCTGGTTAAAAACGGCTATCAGTAACTTTGTTATAGTACTACATATAATTTTATTAAAATAAAAAAGGCCTCGACTAACAGAATTAAAAAAGCCAATTGGTCTTGCACAGGCTGTGGATAAAAAAAAAAAAGCACAAGAGAGAATAAGCCAAGAGAAGAGAGAATAGAGAAAAGAAAAAAAGGCAAGAAAGAAAGAGTGAAAAACCATCTAACACTGCTCTTGCCTGATTTGGTCTTCGCAGACAAGGCAGGGTTTTTTTTTTATTTTTTTTACCCAGACTATTCACAACACATAACTTACAGACACAGCTTGCTCTTATACATCATCTGCAGGCAGACTTTGAAGTGAACAGCACTATTCCCGGATACCAAGCCATTTGACACTTTAAAGTGGAAATAACATTTTGTAGTATTATGTCTTATAGGAATGTCTCCAGTCTTTGTTGGCCAAACACAACTACCCTATAATGTTTCCAATTGCTAGAGTACGAGAGTACGGCTTAACTGTCTTCACCCTAACCCATTCCTGATTGGCCACAGGTCGAGGCAGGATGCCCCTTGACTCCAATCCTGTATGCCCTGACAACAAAATCATTGTCTGGTGCAGTTTGTCAACTATATGGGCATCGCAGGCTAGCCTTCTTTCCCTGCAACATTGTTATATTGCTTTACGCAGATTGCACAACACTTTACTTGAGAGAACCAGCAAAGAACTTAGGACCGATCGTCAATGAATTACACTATTTAAGGCCTTATCTGGGATTATGATCAACCAAGAAATCCACCATTTTCCTGCTGACACTGATCACATGGCCTTATCACCTGGATTATCCTCTTCCCTGGTGTGACTCCTCTGTTATTTATCTATTTATCTGGATCAACAAAGAAGCAATAAATATTATCACCAAAAACTATGACACCACCATCACAAACAGGTGGAAAAATGGACTAAGCTCCCTATATCACTACATGGCATAACTGCCACAATGAAAATGATAGTGCTCCCCAAACTACTAAATTTCTTCTATAACATCGGCATTCCTCTGAGTGCATTTCCTTTGTGTGCTTAAATCTCTCATGGTGGAGGATTCACATGTAATCCACACTGGTAGGCCTTTTCTAAGAGTTCTTGGTCTAAAGAAGCACCAACTAAGGAATTAGAACATAACAGTGGTTAGCGCTGACTTCAGTAACAAGAGTGTATTTCTACACAGGTAAACCTTTTTTAGTAGTTTATGGAAAACGAAAGACTGGGGGGGAAAAAAATATAACTTTCGAATTTGTGCAATCCTGTTTGAGTGCAGCTCTGGGAATGTGCTGCGGAACCATGGGGTGGTCGCGGACCACAGGTTGGGAACCACTGAGTTAACTCATCATCTATTTTGAGAAGTAATTGGTGACAAAGGGGTGTGAAGCACCTGGCGACCTAGGGGGTCCAGAAAGTGGGGAGGCTTATTTCCAGAATGGACTTCCTATAGACCTTAGATCTCTTACATAACGAGGACTCTACGTTGCTCAACACCCTATTGTTCCTCAGACTTCAAGGAGTCAGTCCATCAAGTTGCACAATACTGACATCACTCCTTACCTTTCAAATAAGAGACTGCAAACGAAACTGTACATTGAAACGCAAAAAAAAGAAGCCCTGATATGCATCCTGCGTGCCAGAATGGAATGGGAAGAGGACCGTGAGACTGCCATGCCAGATAGGGAATGGCTATACTGTGAACAAAATAGGCGTGCTATCCCCAAATGGCTGGCTACGACTCACCCACTTTAAATTCCTGCACCGCATACAACAAACCCATTCCCCTTCCCCCCCCCCCCCCCCCCCCCCCCAACTAAATTACATAAATGGGGACTACGGGCAGACTTCAAATGTGTTTGGTGAAGGTTCGGACTTTACGCATACAGACTGAACCAGTGACCAGATAGCAAGATCATGGTACAGAATATTCCAATTTTGTTTCCTGACACGATAGGCATTGCTGTCACTCCGGCCCCAAAAATGACATTACTGGGATGTACATCATACATTCCCAAGGCAGTGCATAAACTTACATCCAGGCCCTTCTTAGCAAAACACGGACAGCACCATCGACCAAAAAACTAGACTATTGTTCCAAGACCTAGCAAACTGTAATGAGCAGCTAGACACATTGTGGCAACGGCCTCAAGCCCCAAATCTACATGACATATGTGGAACCCACTAGGAAATTATATACATAATCATGATACATCTGACTAATCAGCAATCAATAATAATGTAATATTAAATAAATAAATAATGAGTAAAGGGAAATGTCGCTGGAACTAACACATTGAATACACACACTTATGTTATTTCACTTGACGATGTCCACTGAAAGAACAAACGGTAATCTCAAGGAAGAAAAGGTCAACAGGAGCCTTTGGCCCTAAGTACGTGGGCTCGTTCTACCCAATACACTTTCAGTGAATAATAAAACATACCAGCGTGGGAAAAGCACAACTGGGAAAGGAGTGCACGCGGGTGGGGGTGTTCAGTATTGATAGCTCACTTCTTATTGTTATTGTTTGCTTTGTTTCTCTCAATTGTTGACAACTCCACGCCACCAAAAGCTATGTAATGAGTCTGGTTCTGAAAGTTGTATTTAGAGGGGTCACAGATCTTACTCCTGTCCTTCTCACGTTGATAAAATCTTAATATAATGAAAAAATAATCAATGAGGTAATAGGCCCATTGTACAAAACTGTTAAAGACTGCAACTTGCTAAGCACAATCACATTTGCATGCAATACCAAACCATGAGTCCAGAAAAGAACACATAAAATACCAATACAATGACAACAAGCATGACTCAGAAACTAAGTGAGCGTGTGTGTGTGTGTGTGTGTGTGTGTGTGTGTGTATATATATATATATATATATATATATATATATATATATATAAACACACACACATATTCGCACATGATCTAGACCTTGTGGGTTCAAACGCATTAGTGTTGGAGGTATCCTCTTGTCCTCTTGCACATTAAAAGAAGTATTCAACAATCCTGTGAGTGCCGCGTCATTGTCCTAGTGTCAAAGTTGTGTGATGATATATATACATACATAATATATATATACATACATAATATATATACATACATAATATATATATATACATACATAATAAATATATATATATTATACACACACACACTCATGAACACAAGTTCCCCAAACAGAGAGGCTTCTAAGACACTTCTGAAATGCTACACCATTTATTGTAATGGCTTCTCCCGACATGTTTCGGCCACATGGCTTCTCTCACAGGTGACTGGATTTGGGGGAACTTGTATTCCTGATTTATGGGCTGCCGGAGCCTGCTCAGACGACCCCATCTTGAGCCTCGTCTCCAGCATCTGTGGTTTATGATACTAACACAGACTCTTACCTTTTTTCTCAAATCAAAACCTCTGATAAGTGTAGAAACAAATTCAGTACTTGGCAAATGGAACATAGCGAAAACGAATGTCAAAGACTAATTTAACTACTGATTGATTACCACTGCATTTTCACTACGAATAATCTGAAGAGCAAAAAAAAAAAAAATACAGAAGTTACAGTGCTAATGATAAGAATAATGCCTAAACACAAATCATGAAGTACATAAATACTCCTATTATAAGCCAAGTTATTTAACTGTAAACGCACAATGAAGTGTTAGTCTAACCAACATGACTGATAAGTGGGAAATACTAGTCAATTGTATTTTATACATACGACAGAGGTTTACTTTGGGGGGAAAAGGGATGCACGACAAAGTTGGGAAAATATTTTACCTTTTCTGATTAACAAATTATGCCATTAACAGTTTTATCACGTCAAAGAGCTTTAAAAACTAAAGACCAAAACATTTTAATGAAAGCAGCTTTCTCTAAGTCTATTCAATAAAACAATAACACTTTTGGTATAGGCCTATACTCACTGCTGATAAAGGGGTGGGTGGAGGAGTGAGGGGGCATGTACCAATATGTTTCCATGACTATGACTGTTTGGAAGAGTGCCTTGCCCTTCATTCCTCTACCTCTCCTTGATACCTAGAGGGATGACGTTTTCAACTACCCAGACACTCAAACCATGCCCTTCTATACACCTCTACTCCCTTAAGGTATTAGCGCCTCCCCCACCCCGCCCCATCATAGCACCCCCCTGCCCAAGAGTACTGCCCATTGCAAATATTAAATTACGCATCGATCTAGGTTTTAAAGCATCTCGTAACGCTTTGACATCTTGGAGTCAGACAAAGCTTGGATCGCAGGGTTGGCTGCCAGACAGATCACGTGACTTAAAGCAGTCTGGACAAAACCCTATTCAATCGAAGGGCTGAGCTGGACAAATTGAAATTCGGCCTTTGTTTACGTACATAAATGGTTATGAGAGGAAGAGAGGTGTGTGAACCTGAATGCGCTTGGGCGGAGTATGAACAAAACTGATTGACTATCTAAAGCTTCTGATCAGGTTGCATCCAAACCTTTCTGCCTAGCAAGTCGACCCACCAGATTCTAGACTTAAGTAACAAGCACCAAAAAGCTAAGCCTTGACAGCCTTGGACACCCAAATTTCACACAGTAACAATTCAGTGGAGAAACAAGGTGTGCCATCTTCAAAGATAGCACAAACAAGCACAGAAGTTATAAACCCAGAAGGTTTTAGCCAATGACTTGGTGTCAACATGCAGTAGTTGACCATAGGCATCCATTGAGCAGCATCGTGTTACTATACACTGAGATCTAATCATCATCCAGAGATTGCAAGTTGTTCCTCTTCAACCTCACAATGCATCACACCCTCCACAATGCTTCACTGCAATTATGCCTCTATGGCAAGCTTACAAAGATAGTGCCTGGAACAGATCACCACAACCGTTTATGCTGGTCACAGGGATGTGGAATTCCTATCGCCCGACGCCCGGGACATCTTGATTGGGGTCAAGGGCAACAAGTTTTTATGTTTACTTTGTCCTTGGGACAAGTAGGCCCAACACCTGCAGCACAAACCCTTTGGCTGCCTGTTTACAGAGAGCGAAACTCTCTGCAGTTGAGGTAATGTGTTTCCAAAACAAAATGCTGTTCGAACTTGTATTTATGGTTCATTATTTGAAAGTCATCATTATTAGGGTGAGTGCTGTAAATAAATGTTTTAAGGTCACACTTCACTACTGACGTTGGTTCCAGTACAAAAAAAAAAAAAAAAATGTGTATACACATGTTTGAAAAGTTTAGGCTATGAGGCTCAGTATAATGCTCCCAGAATGCTCTCAGATTAGATGCAAATGAAGTGTCATTTAGTAAAATGTGTTGATGCATGCTAGTATTTCCCAAAAATATTTCTAATGGAAAATCAGTGTAACCATCTTCAACACGATTATGGGAAGCATGAAAATAAACAAACACTGACAAATCCAACTGATCTGACATATTTTTATAAGTCTTTTAGTTTCATCAATGCGTGTCTTGTTTTGACATGGCTTTTGTAACACTTTATTGTTGTGGGAGCTACCAGGCCCTCAACATTGTAACAAACACTGGCAAAACCCAGCCAAAATGTTTTTGAACTCTAAAAGCACACGTTGCCACCAGAGGCATAACAAAGGCCCTGCAGCCGCCCTCCAGGGGCCCCTTCAGCACAGCACCTGCCCTGAGTGAGTCTGGATAGGGGCTCCTCCATGTTCTTTGCAAAGGGGCACCCTCCAGTTTCGTTACGTCACTGATTGCCACTGTAGTTCCTGCCACTGAACAAAACTACTTTGTGTGCCAATATGCTCCTTGTGGAAGAGCAGAATGCGATCACTCACAGTAAAGCCAGCCGAAAGAGAGAGAAATAGAAGTTTAATAAAAACAAAATGTCTTTGTTAACACCACACCTAATTAGGGACCAAGACCCACATGTAGGTAGCTTTTTGCATGTCGCAAACAGCAACTTTCGCTGTGTGCGACGTGCAAAATGCACATTGTGATGCACGAACCCAGTTTTGCGATTCGGTAACCTGGTTACCGAATCGCAAAACGGGTTTGCGACTCGCAATTAGTAAGGGGTGTTCCCTTCCTAATCGCGACTCGCAGTGCAATGTAGGATTGTTTTGTGACCACGAACGCGGGCGCAAACCAATCGCAGTTTGCACCCATTTCAAATGGATGCTAACACTTTCGCAAAAGGGAAGGGATCCCCATGGGACCCCTTCCCCATTGTGAATGTCACTGTAAACATTTGTTCAGAGCAGGCAGTGGTCCTGCGGACCACTGCCTGCTCTAAAAAAAATTAAACCAAAATGTTTCATTTTTCGTTTTTGTTATGCATCTCGTTTTCCTTTAAGGAAAATGGGCTGCATTACAAAAAAAAAAAACTGCTTTATTGAAAAGCAGTCACAGACATGGTGGTCTGCTGTCTCCAGCAGGCCACTGTCCCTGTGAGGGCCGCCATTCGCGAGGGGTTGGCAAATTGCGACCCACCTCATGATTATTCATGAGGTGGGCATTTGCAAAGCCCTTGCGAATAACAGATGGTGTCAGGCACACCATCCTACATTAGGATTTGCGACTCGCAATTTGCAGGTCGCAAATCTGAACCTACCTACATGTGGCCCCAAATTCGTAAAGAAAGTCACAAAAGTGCACCCATTGTATATGTCGTACCCCTATAAAATATTTGTGAACTGTATTTTAGCATGGGTAAATACGATGTGTAGATTTGCTCATGTGAAAATCTATTGAGCATTAGCAAGTTCATTTTTCCTCCAGCCACTTTCTTCCCCGTCCTGGAAGAAGTTCTAATTCTGCCATGGTCAGGAGTAAATGTCCAACCTTTCTTATTATGGGAAAATATTAGAGTGAAGCTGGTAAAAATCTTTAAAACATGCAGGTTAGTAGGTTTGCAGACTCAAAGGCATTCCAGCCCTGGAACTATTGCTTACTGCTTCCTCCAGCCCCAGTATGCAGATCTGCAGAAAGGTGGCAAAATAAGGAAATTGCTACAGTAGGGATTGAAACTGCAAGTATTCAAGCCCTACTATGGTAGTAGCCCTGGCATAATCAGAGAGGCTATTATCAGAGCACTTACATAATGAGATTGCTGCCATAATTTGTCGCCACACTACATGGCACCAAAGGGACAAGTAGATCTTTTTACAGGACGAGTAGATTTGAGAAGCAACCTGTCCCCTGGACAAGTAGATATTTTAATGAATTCCACACCCCTGTGGTCAACATTTTCAGTTCTTGAAAATAAATATTTTTATAAATTCATTATTTCTCCAGCATGTTTGCAGTTCTTCTAGGTATTAATTCATGCGTTCTCACTCTATAATAGAGATGGTATAGAAACCTGGTTACACCTCAAAGTGCCACTACTTGAGTCAATAAAATCGTGTTACTTTGAAAAAGGTGGGTCTGTCGGAAAGTGCGCGACTTCAGTTCCTGATAGCCCGGTTTTAATTTCCAGCATGTCATAGATTTGAAATTTTTCTAGACTTTCTAGCATAAAGTGTTGATCTTTACTGAAAGAAGTCACTGTTCTCTCTTTGTGTAGAAGTAAACAGATTCTGGTGGTATTTCTGCTTCAGGGCCACTTTACTCACCTTCCAGGAATCTATAATCCTCCATAAAATGCCTTTAGCAGCAGTCACATTCGGATGTGTTCCAACACTGAACTTGCTGCCTCTATTTGCGCTCGCTCTTCATTTCAATTTCAAAACTACCTGAAATTACACCTCATGTGATCATAATTGTGTTAACACAGCACAATGTACCAAAATTGCAAGTAGGTCTGAGGAGTATTTTATTAATACTATGTTACTTGTCTAAATTGCTTTCTTTGTTCTGCTTTTCACTCATCACAACATACCATTTTAAATAATAATTTAATGTCAACTTTGATTTGTGTAACCCATCTTTGCTATGTACTGCCTTCTGCTATGTAGAGCCATTTTAATTTTCTAGGACATTTTTCATTTTTTATTAGAGTTGCACTAAAAAAAATAAAAATAAAAAATAATTAAAAAAAAAAAACACACCATGCTCCTTCTGGAAAACAAACCCTTGTGTCCTAAGACCAGTGCAGTTTACTTTTGCGCTACTCCATCAAAATATTTATTCATGACCAAATCTCACTGCTAGAACAAAAAAAAAAACAGCAAAATTCAATATACCTAACCACATCTGTGCCCAGTGGAAAAATAACGTTTTTTGGATACTATTGTAGCACACTTAAAAAAACAAAATACCATCATCCGATACTCTTACTGAAAAAGAGTTGAAACGTAGAATATAAGTATTGTTCAACTATCTCTTTGACCAATAACTCAGTCTCAACTTTGATTTGTGTAATCCATCATCTCAGCTATGTACTGCCTTCTGCTATGTATATCCATTTTAATTTACTAACATTTAACAGACAGACTGGCAGATAAATGGGGCAAAATGCCTCATTAATATTGAAGCATAGCAGCATCTCAGCTATGCACCCAGAAAACTTTTTTTTCCATTTTTCAATCATATTACAAACATGATCTTTTCATTTGTTTCACTTTCAAAACGAGTGTCAACTTTCAATTACATTTTCATATTGTAGGAAGTTGGCTCTGTATGCACTATTTCAAAGTAAGGAATAGTATGCACAGAGTCCAAGGGTTCCCCTTAGAGGTAAGATAGTGGCAAAAAGAGATAATACTAATGCTCTATTTTGTGGTAGTGTGGTCGAGCAGTAGGCTTATCAAAGGAGTAGTGTTAAGCATTTGTTTTACATACACACAGGCAATAAATGAGGAACACACACTCAGAGACAATTCCAGGCCAATAGGTTTTTGTATAGAAAAATATATTTTCTTAGTTTATTTTAAGAACCACAGGTTCAAATTCGACATGTAATATCTAATTTGAAAGGTATTGCAGGTAAGTACTTTAGGAACTTTGAATAATCACAATAGCATATATACTTTTTACATAAAACACATATAGCTATTTTAAAAGTGGACACAGTGCAATTTTCACAGTTCCTAGGGAAGGTAAGTTATTGTTAGTTCTTGCAGGTAAGTAAACCACCTACGGGGTTCAAATTGGGGTCCAAGGTAGCCCACCGTTGGGGGTTCAGAGCAAACCCAAAGTTACCACACCAGCAGCTCAGGGCCGGTCAGGTGCAGAGTTCAAAGTGGTGCCCAAAACACATAGGCTTCAATGGAGAAGGGGGTGCCCCGGTTCCAGTCTGCCAGCAGGTAAGTACCCGCGTCTTCGGAGGGCAGACCAGGGGGGTTTTGTAGGGCACCGGGGGGGACACAAGTCCACACAGAAAGTACACCCTCAGCAGCGCGGGGGCGGCCAGGTGCAGTGTGCAAACAAGCGTCGGGTTTGTAATAGGAATCAATAGGAGACCAAGGGGTCTCTTCAGCGGTGCAGGCAGGCAAGGGGGGGGGGGGCTCCTCAGGGTAGCCACCACCTGGGCAAGGTAGAGGGCCTCCTGGGGGTCACTCCTGCATTGGAGTTCCGATCCTTCAGGTCCTGGGGGCTGCGGGTGCAGGGTCTTTTCCAGGCGTCGGGATCTTAGAGTCAGGCAGTCGCGGTCAGGGGGAGCCTCGGGATTCCCTCTACAGGCGTCGCTGTGGGGGCTCAGGGGGGACAACTTTGGTTACTCACAGTCTTGGAGTCGCCTGGGGGTCCTCCCTGTAGCGTTGTTTCTTCACCAGTCGAGTCGGGGTTGCCGGGTGCAGTGTTGCAAGTCTCACGCTTCTGGCGGGAATTGCAGGGGTCTTTAAAGTTGCTCCTCTGGAAACAAAGTTGCAGTCTTTGTTGAACAGGGCCGCTGTTCTCGGGAGTTTCTTGGTCCTTTTAGAGCAGGGCAGTCCTCTGAGGATTCAGAGGTCGCTGGTCCTGGGGAAAGCGTCACTGGAGCAGTTTTCTTCAGAAGGGGGGAGACAGGCCGGTAGAGCTGGGGCCAAGGCAGTTGGTGTCTCCGTCTTCTCTGCAGGGTTTTTCAGCTCAGCAGTCCTCTTCTTCTTAGGTTGCAGGAATCTGAGTTCCTAGGTTCAGGGGAGCCCTTAAATACTAAATTTAAGGGCGTGTTTAGGTCTGGGGGGTTAGTAGCCAATGGCTACTAGCCCTGAGGGTGGGTACACCCTCTTTGTGCCTTCTCCCAAGGGGAGGGGGTCACATTCCTATCCCTATTGGGGGAATCCTCCATCTGCAAGATGGAGGATTTCTAAAAGTTAGAGTCACTTCAGCTCAGGACACCTAAGGGGCTGTCCTGACTGGCCAGTGACTCCTCCTTGTTATTCTCATTATTTCCTCCGGCCTTGCCGCCAAAAGTGGGGCCGTGGCCGGAGGGGGCGGGCAACTCCACTAGCTGGAGTGCCCTGTGGTGCTGGAACAAAGGGGGTGAGCCTTTGAGGCTCACCGCCAGGTGTTACAGCTCCTGCCTGGGAGAGGTGATAGCATCTCCACCCAGTGCAGGCTTTGTTACTAGCCACAGAGTGACAAAGGCACTCTCCCCATGTGGCCAGCAACATGTCTCGAGTGTGGCAGGCTGCTAAAACCAGTCAGCCTACACGGGTAGTTGGTTAAGGTTTCAGGGGGCACCTCTAAGGTGCCCTCTGGGGTGTATTTTACAATAAAATGTACACTGGCATCAGTGTGCATTTATTGTGCTGAGAAGTTTGATACCAAACTTCCCAGTTTTCAGTGTAGCCATTATGGTGCTGTGGAGTTCGTGTTTGACAGACTCCCAGACCATATACTCTTATGGCTACCCTGCACTGACAATGTCTAAGGTTTGGCTTAGACACTGTAGGGGCACAGTGCTCATGCACTGGTGCCCTCACCCATGGTATAGTGCACCCTGCCTTAGGGCTGTAAGGCCTGCTAGAGGGGTGACTTATCTATACTGCATAGGCAGTGTGAGGCTGGCATGGCACCCTTAGGGGAGTGCCATGTCGACTTACTCGTTTTGTCCTCACCAGCACACACAAGCTGGCAAGCAGTGTGTCTGTGCTGAGTGAGGGGTCCCCAGGGTGGCATAAGATATGCTGCAGCCCTTAGAGACCTTCCCTGGCATCAGGGCCCTTGGTACCAGGGGTACCAGTTACAAGGGACTTACCTGGATGCCAGGGTGTGCCAATTGTGAAAACAAAATTACAGGTTAGGGAAAGAACACTGGTGCTGGGGCCTGGTTAGCAGGCCTCAGCACTCTTTCAATTCAAAACATAGCATCAGCAAAGGCAAAAAGTCAGGAGGTAACCATGCCAAGGAGGCATTTCCTTACACATATAGTGGTAGTCGTTGTGGAGACTGCGCTCTTAAAGCATTCGTGGTTCAGAAAACATGTCTAAGTATACTTCCTAACTATCTGAAAGGATGCATCCTAATGGTTGCTTTCTGTAAAAAGAGCTTTCCTCAGTGTGGAAGGCCTGGAGAACAAGCACTGGCATAAGCAACAGGTCTTGTATTTTGGATGTGAATAGATTAATTTTGTGTTTCTATTGGGTTATTCTTTAGTATCTTACATTACCATTATAAGGGAAAGAAAAAAAACACCCTTAGATATGTATGTGACGCCGTACTCATGCATCAAAAATATTAAAGGACGGTTGGAGGCTGTGTTCAGAGCATTAGCCAGCTCCTTGTATTAGACTACCAATATGCTTAACATAGAACCACCAGCTGTGTCTGAATCAAAAAGGGCTGTACGGAAGAGAGAGAGGGAGGGAGGTGTAGAGAGGTACAGGTACAGATGTAGAGGTAGAGAGGTGTGGCGAGGTAGTGAGGGATAGAGAGAAAGTGAGGGGTAGAGCGAGGGGTACGGCGAAAGTGCGTGAGGAGTAGAGAGCCAGGGGTAGCGATAAAGAGGTAGAGAGTAGAGGTAGAGAGAGGAGTAAAGTTAGAGATGTTGAGGTGGGAGATGTAGAAAAAGGGGGAGGTTGAGAGGTAGAGATAAAGGTAGATAGATGGTGGTAGAGAGAGGAGGTAGAGAGAGGGGTCAGAGAGGTAGCGGTAGAGAAAGACAGAGGGAGCGGTAGAGAGAGGTAGAGAAAGAGGTCCAAGAACAAAGCGCCATCGCAGTGCTCGAAGTGCAGAGAAAGACAGAGATATTGAAGAACAAAGCGCCATCACAAACAAAACCCGAAACCTTTCGTCTGTTTTCACTGGTGTGAACACATTGCTATGGACTACCAAGAGCACTAAGGCTCCAATGGCCAGACGGGAAGAGGGATGAGGGTCCATCACACGCTGCAACAGGAGGAAGCGTAAACATAGTATGATGGCCAATAAAAATTTTCTCTTAGTGAAATCGCCCAGGAGGAAACTAAGCACACAAAGGAGGGAAATTTAGAAAAATGCACCAATAAAAAGGAAGCATTTAAGGCAATCACAACAAAGAACGAATGGCAATTGTCGGCGTGGTTTAAGCCCTTAAGAATATAGCATGTTTTGCAGGCAGGGCATGCGCGCTGCCTAGGCTCGACCTATAAAGGTCCATATACATTTGTATTTGTATGGCTTTTTCCACCTATTGCTCCTAGGACAGGGAGGGGAGAGATGGGAAAAATAGTCTCAAATCAGAGTGCCATTCATCAGAATTAGTGGAATCTGGCTGTTTTTAACCAAGAGGGGAAAGTCTTTGTTGGTTGAAGAAATAAAAATAAAAAAACACAACTCACAATATTGAGTAAAGGTTCAGGTTTTCATGAGCTAGGTCTAGACAACGGAAAGCATGCCCTTTTAGTCCTTGCACCAGAAGGATTTAAAGGACTTGAAGGTAGTGATGTAGTAGTTAAAAGTTGATGACTAACTATATCAGTCACATATTGCGTATAATGCTTTGATTTAATGAAACCTACCTCTCTGGGATGATCTCAAAGAAAATGGGAACAGACTCCGATGTTAGCCAGGATTTTGATATTAACAGGGAGGCCAGTTTGTCTATGGTAACAAGCTATTTTATGTTAGAAGCTTGCCCTTTAGTGGATTTGCACTGATGAGCACCTGAGCGGGAGAAGAACAGAAGAAATCAACATGGGGAGGGGATAAGCTGTGGATCAGATGTCATCCAATGTCTCCAAATCTCTTTTTTTTTTAGGTTGTAACCAGCATCATCTACCATACATGCTTGAGCGTTGTCCTTTGTTATTCATTTAGCAAGTTCATCATCAGTTTATCAAACAATGTGACAGAGATCTGCCTGTCAGCACAGCATTCCCGACATTGCTGATGACTCAAAGCTCTTTGTGGAGACCTAAGAAAAAAGGATTAAACTTATATGCATGGTTTTGCTTCTTTTTCCCCTTTCTTCATCCTTCGACTCGTATCCCTTTACCTCATATTTTGTTTTTCAACTGAGAAGATACTTGAGCAGGAACACTAATATTCTTGACATTTTACTGTTTTGTCAATAACATGCAATGAGTTCCTGCAAGATGTAAAGGACTTCTATATTATGTTGCTCTAGTGCTCGAAGAGCTGGTTATCTGAATGGACCCTTTTTATAACAAGTGTTTTTCAAATGCCGAACCTTAATATGGCTTTTTGAGACACAGACTTGATGTTCTTGGATTTTTGCATTGACTGTGATCAATATGTAACCATACCTCACATAAGCAGCACATTGTTCAGATCTGCCACAGACAATGGTTGCAACTCCTCTGTTAGTCCAGTAGAAAGGTCCCACAACTGCACTGCCATGACACAAAATTCCGGGTTTCCGCCTCAAATGTGTTGCACTGGTTACTACATAGACTGCCTTGGCCTACTTTTCACCTTTACACAACAGCTTACATCGAGTGTGATCCTCTACCATCTACTGGTTTATTTGCAGTTTACCCTAAGCAGCGCTGCATACGCTACGATGTTTAACATTCATAAACTAGTATAAAACATTTGAATTCTTAATGTGTTCATGTGGCAATGATTTTCAACTGCTAAATGGTTTTATTTCAGGTTTGATGATGGACTTGGCGGTGAGAATTTAGGAAGCCACCATCTGAACCCTGAATCTTTTTTGTTGAATATTGAGTTCTTCTGAGAGCAATGTTTGCTGCCAGTATAGGTCAACATCGATTGACAAAATGCAAGACTTATTGGAATTCTGAATCCCGCTCCTGGAACTACGATGCAAATGCTGGCCTGTAGTCAAAGAAGCAAAGCAGAATGTGGTGGCACAGGGTCAAAAGCAAAAATGGAGAGCCTGCATGCTGAATGTCAGTGCTGGTGGAAAAGCAGGAGGGGATCCATTTTCAAACTGAATTGGCAAAGACTAGTACCAGGTAGTATGGTGTTACGTGTAAAAAAGCTAGAACAATGAATTAGGAGAGCAATGTCTTTCTAAATGACAAAATAAGAACTAAACAGAAACAAAATGTTATCAGAGCAGGATCGGTGCTGATGACCAAGTCTAAAAAAGGGCAACCAGATTACACACAACACGGGGGGAGAAACCATGAGAAGCAGAGGAATTAGAATATAATAAAACTGAAAAGTATACCACAGAGAGAATAGCTAGAAGGGTGACAGACTACAATGATGAACAAGCCTAGTCACAAAAGATGAGAAGAAAGGATTGATGAGATGGGTAGGGAGCAATGGCATCTAGGCACAAGGGAGGTCAAAAGACAGGAACCAAAAACACTCCACAATGGAAGGTGAAGGAAATTTACAAAAGGGAAGGAATATCACACATGAGTTAAACAAGCACTGGCATAGCCAATGGGTCTCGCATTTGGGACCATGTAAGTGTTTAACCATGCAGCACATTATCCTGGGTGCTGTGCTGCCATGGATTGAAGAGCTGTACAATTGCTACACACAAACCTAAAAAATGCTAATTGTCTTGGAGAGAGGATGTAACATTTAGAGCTGCCGACTTAGGAACTGGGAGGCTGGGTTCAAGTTGCGGCATCGGCTCTCCCCGTGCAGTTTCAAAAAACAAAAAACAAAACAAAACAAAACAAAAACTAGAAAACTTAAGTTTCAATCCAAGGAGCAGTTACCTGAAAAGTACAATAATATGAAACATGAAGCATGGCGCCGAGCCGCGTGGGCTCTAAAAGCTTATCAGGAAATAAAGTTTGTTTACACACGCATACACACCTACATTGTGGTTGGCAAATGGCATTAGCTGAGCGCGTTTTGCAGACAGGAGCCAAGAGCCCCAAATGGAACCATTGCTGATACGGACAGAACACAAGCAGGAAACTAACAAAACAATCCGAGGCAAAAGAAAAAGGTAGTGCGCCAACACTAACCTATGTGGGCGATTGCGCAATATTCCATGTAACAGGGTCAGTCTCCAGGGCGGGAACAAAAGAGCTAAAAAGAGTGACAAAAGTAAAGCATAAACTAAAGGAATTGTGAAAGGCAGACCAAGGAATGAATTAAAGTGATGGCCATGTTATGGGTTTGGTGAAAGCCCAAAGTAGTAGATTACAGCATGTCGAGAGACGCATGCATGCGTGCTGCCTAGGCTTGACCTAAAAAACTCACCATAAAAGGGATACTGAGATGGACTATATTAGGGGCAGCTCTGCCACAGCTAATGAAAGGAGAAAACCATGAAACAAAATATATACTGCTTAAACCAGTGTAAAAGCTTTAATGGCAAAAAAAAGAAAAAAAGCAAGGAGATGGGGAACCATAGACAGAAAACTATAAACAAACACCACAGAAAGAATAGTTGCATGGGGAAGAAAAGTCACTCAAAATCATGTTTAAGGTAAATAAAAAATGTTTACCTAAACTCTTACCTGCTGTCATTTCACTTAGATATGGACACACAAGTTTTCGAAATATTGAAGAATCCTCAATCGAATTACTGGACTAATTATTCTATGGCTATGTTTTTATTTGTTTTAAATCACAGCACATTTTGCACCATAACCTCACAGAGAGATCTAAGTACATTTGCCTTTTATTACATTCCTTCCATTATATTTCCAAAGTAATCTTGGTTCTTTGAAAACCTCCAACAACACAATTAACGACGGCAAGCAGTAGGAGCCATGACAAGGTTCACTTTCTGTTAAGCTACCCAACCCTGTGTATTGACAAAAAGCATTTCTAAATTGGTGAATATAAAATAAGACAATCCTATTATGATAAACTATTATTCATTTAGTTATGTATTTTGCTTGCATTTGTTAGAGATGTAAATTCCTTCACAATAAGCACACTGCCAATAACAGACTGTCAAAATGATACCAAATTCATTTTCTTAGAACGGAGAAACTTATTCTTAGTGCTAAACAAACACAAACTTGGTAAACTTATATAAGGAGAATTACCATCATGCTCCTGTTCTACACCAATAGGAGGTAGAGAACTGGGAGGCCAACATGAGTTAGTCATCACATTCAGGAAAGGAAGACTTAGCCTGGTCTCCGCTGCCTTTTAACAAATTCTAGCAATTCAATCCTGTTTCAAAACAAGAATAAATAGTAATAAGTAGGTATGAGTTGATAGGTTTCTGTAAATAGGCAGAGTGAAATACAAGCACATCTATTTATGACTAAACATTTTGTGTTACAGAGTTCTTCATTGCAGTTTTGAGTGCACCTTCAGTATCATACTCCACTAACACTATGGAAGTGTATTTGAGAGTTACTTGTGCCAATAGCTTTAAATTGGCAGGCCTTTAATTTTACTTTCATAATGATGCAATAGTCCTTGACAAATTAAGGGTCACGTTCAACAGATGTAGGTGGTGCTCCTACAGAAGTGAGATTCTTAGAGGCACACTTCTCAGAGGAAATGAATCAAATTGGGCAAGGGGAGGTCCTCAAATTTAGGAGATTTAAGTGAGGGCTATCAGACGGAAATAAAATCAAGTACAACTAGGGAGCCAATAGATTAAGTCATGTTACATGTCCCCAAAAAGGAGCTTGAAAGTCATAAACAGTGAACTGCACCAAAATCAAGGGATATTAAGTTGTGAGAACAAGGGTGACAGGAGAGCGGGGGTCGGTATTGGTGGTAAAACAGAGAATGCTATGATACCGCAAACAGTTTTAAGACATTTGAAACTAACGTTTATCAGGTAAACTATTCACTAACTGCAAAAACGTATGCAATACTATAAAATTGCATTTTCATATAAATGTATCGACGTGAGAATGACACTACATCATATGTTTAATGAAAATTCATTTGTTAAACATTGCAAATTTCGACTGACACATTTTTCAATGTTAAATGTATTGAAATAAACTTGTACATATACTGCAAAAAAATCACTTTTCAAGGATAGATATTATAGTATTTCAACATAATTCCTACAATATAGCTAATCTAAAGAGTGTTTCGAAGAACAGACAAAGAAACAGGATTTGGGATATGAGCATCCTCAACAATGTACCTGTCGTTTCATGTTTTTTGGTACATCACCGACCCCAGCTTCACAAAAATGCCAAAATGTCTTACACCTTTTCTACTAATCTACTTATGTCAACATCCATCCTACCAACTTTCATTTTCAATCACCCTCTCTTGATCAATACCCGTTAGCTGGATAGCGTTCTCACACACATTTTATCACCTGGAATACATTCCAATCTTTCTGTATTCTGGTTTCATACAGTAGATCTCCAAAAACACAGACATAACCGTACTTTTTGACTTTGCTTGAAAAAAAGGGCGAAGATTAAGAAAATTAACTAAGTCCATGTGGAACACTGAAAAACTAAGCGACGTGCAGCACTCTGTAATCATTGAGGGCCACCTTAGGGGAAGTTCATTACCTGCAGCTGTCACCTTCCTCTTGTTTGATACTATAGAGTTGGTTAGTTGTAAAGTCTAAAGGAAAACTGCACACTTACACGGAGACAGATGCAGGTACACTTGCCCTGACCATTCACTTGAGTTTACCCAATCAGGAGACTGAATGGCTGTACAGGTTCGGAGATGCACAACCTTCTTGTGAAAGTGCAGGGATTACTTGCAACCAGAGTGAAGCATGGATCTCCAAAAACGCTGTGACAAATGGCACCTCCCTCAGTGTGGGGTGCTGCCCAACAAGAAAGATGCCATTGGGTGCAAACCACCAAGTTTGCAGCGGTGAGGAAAGACTTAAGAGATGCTTACTGGGCTTTTGACTACACATTTTCACCAACCCTTCCATTCTCCTCCACAACACCTCAACTTTCGAGTCAGATAGAACTTCTACAAAAACAATCAATCAGTCTTACAGGTTAGAGGTTACAAGAGATTAGTGCCAAAAGAGGATGCATGGTTATGGACACCAAGAGAGTTTGTAAATGCCAGTGAGCAGGTTCTTAATGGAAAAGTATGCTAATGAACCAAAGAAATGGTTCCTCATTCTCATAAGT
Source organism: Pleurodeles waltl (assembly GCF_031143425.1). Taxonomy (NCBI): domain Eukaryota; kingdom Metazoa; phylum Chordata; class Amphibia; order Caudata; family Salamandridae; genus Pleurodeles; species Pleurodeles waltl. The sequence goes on along the minus strand of NC_090445.1, from coordinate 934,283,375 downwards.
CACAATATGTGTCATCCGGTTTGTTAAATGTATCTAAGATATGTTGCAAAGATCGAAAATATTTTTTACATCTATCTACAAATGCCATTTGACACATCAGTTATAAAAGACAATATTCAAAGCTACTATAAGCCCTTTGCTGCTGGTCAAGACCATCACATGCTACGATGCATATAGACTAGGTTTTTAGAAATCAACCCTGTAAACAGCAACGGAAAGGAGAAGACTTAGCAAACCACATGGACCCCGTCAACACTGTATTAGATGATGTGCAACCCCAGAAACACTGGAGTGATACTGTCTTAAATCAGAAACAAGTCTTGACAAAAACCTGTGGGGCCAAACTAGGCTACCAAAATTACCTAAGGCTTTCTCTTTCTGGATCTGTTGAACATCTAAAAGTCCAACATACCTGTAGATAGTATGGGAACGGCAGCAAAATGTCTGAACCATTAAATTTTCTAAACAGTGAGGTATTCACTAGACCTCACTCTGCTATTTCACAAGTAGAAACTCTACTTACAGATTGCTGTTCTCTTACGCACAAAGATCAGAAAGGAAACATGCATGAACGATCTTCCTATTTGCGGACTTGCAAAAGAAACAAGTGAAATAATTCCCAGACGTATTCAGGTAGACCAGATAGCAGTTCTATTTAACTTACAAAATAAAATATGGCTTTCAGTTTGCATCTTACTCATTCATCTCCAATTTGGGAATATAATAAGGCAATCAAAGGCCAGATGTTAAGTAGGATATGTTTATTTTTGCTGTACTGTTTTAGGAAACCAGGAGTTCTGGTTGCTATGTGACAGGTAGCAATAGCGCGGGAAGGAAATATCACGGTCTGTAGTTGAATTCTTTGCTACTTGAAATAGATGAGGTCTATCTGTAGTCCACTAGAAAGCTATATTTTTGTGAAAGGTGCCCTAAACGGAGGGACAGGCAGGATGCCATGCCAACTACAGATGATGAAGGCCTACAAAAAACAACTAGTCACATTCCAAATGGACATCATCGTACCAGACACACTATTCAAGAGGAAAAAAAGGACTGTAATTAGGAGGGAGAGTATAGAGACTTGACAGTGGTCTGCCAGTAGGCAGCCTCCCCACAATGGGTAAAGATAGAAACATCTATCTTTAAAATTATATTTGCTATCACTTCTGGCAGTCATAGTCCTATACGGGGGTATTCATCCTTAAATATGCTTGCATTGCTTTTAAACAGATACAGGCTACGCTATCAGATTTGTTACGTTAATAGATGGATCATCTCCAGCGGCCTCACAGGTTGTTGAATCGACTAGAGGTGCCTAAATTCTTTACGTAATATACAAGGTTTGTGAGCACTATTTTCTGAATTGGTACACAAAACTGTCAAGTATACTTCATATGACAAAACTAGAAAAAAATTAAGAAGCCAATATAAGAAGCAAAAGGAAGGCACCAAGACATGCAGGCTAGTCTGGCAGGTTTCATTAACAAAGTATTGCACAACATGAAATATGCCTCAATGTAGTTCCCAGTGATAAACAACCTTCGAGTATATCCGATTAATCACCAATCTAAGCCCCAGCGCTTTTAAAATGGCACATTTCAAACACTGTCATAAGACAGGATCGCACCACAGAAATTGCAGGAGGGGAGGGAACCCAGTAACAAGCAGCTCTCAAACTTTACACACAAAAATGGGTTTAATACAATGATCTCTGAACTGAGATAGAGCGTAGTAAACGCAAAAGCAAGGCAAGCTTTCAGCAGCACAAGAACAATTTTGCTTAAGAGTAAAAATCATTAAGAAAAAGTAAATCACTCGGGTCAGATTCAGATGTCAGAGTTTTGCTTTTCTTTTGGCTCTTAAACTTGCATCACTTATTCACAATGTCCCCTTCCACCACAAGCCCTGAAAAACACTTCACCAAGAGGTTTAAGCCCTTGGACACCAAGGACGTAATGGTTACATCCGGTGGCGCAGCACTGAGGCGTCACGGACGTAACCATTACGTCCTGGCTGGGACTGTTCCATGTGTGGGGGGGGGGGGGGGGGGGAAGCGCCAGTGCTCCCTCATGGGCCTCCCACCGACCCCCCAGGGCAGGGATGGAAGGGGAAATCACTGCCCCTTCCACCCGACCCCACCCGATAACATCAGTGCATGATCGCACGCTGGGTTCATTAGAGGGAGCCGGCTGCGCTGGAAGCCACTTGTTTCCAGCACGACCTCGGAGAAGGTTTTGATATTCTCCTCTGGCTGAAAGAGGGGGGGGGGGGGGCTGTTCTAAAAGAGGCATCGGGGATGGGAAAGGGTTTTCCCTTCCCTTGATGTTTCTTTCAGCATTCCTGCTGAACCTTAGACACCAGGGATTTTTTTTTTTTGTTAATTTCAGTATGTGGTCGCTCCCCTTTGGGGCAGGTTTCTGTCCCCCAAGAGGGGCAGAAACCCTGATGACACCAGGGATTGTTCACTTTTGCTTTCTTGTGGGGGGGGGGGGGGGGGGGGGGGGGGGGGGGCTTGGGTAAGGGTTGTTCCCCCAAAGGGGGCACAGCACTGTAGGCCATTTCTGCCCCCCTTGGGGGCACATCAGCCTATTTTTTTTCTAAGGCCCATCCGCCCCCAAGGGGGGGGGGGGGGCAGAAACCACATTGACACTAGGGACTATTTACTTTTTTTTTGTGTGGGAGGGCCTCTTGGGCTAGGGTCGCTCCCCTTTGGGGGCCAATATATCTGTTGCCGTTTCTGCCCCCTATGGAGGCAGATCGGCCTATTTTTTTTTTTAGCCCTTTTTGCCCCCAAGCAGAAGCTACTAAGGCATCAGGGATTCTTTTGGTTTTCGTTTTTTTTTGGTTTGGGGGTGGGGCCCTTGGGCAAAGGTCGCTCTCCTCTGGTGGACAAGATATCTGTCGCCGTTTCTGCCCCCCTTGGGGGCAGACCAACCTATTATTTTTAGGCTTTTGTGCCCCCAAGAGGGGCAGAAGCCACATAGACACCAGGGAATAATTTAGTTTTTTTGTGTTTGGGGGTGGCCCCTTGAGCACCCCCCCCCCCCAAAGGAGGCACACAACCATTGGCCATTTCTGCCCCAAGATCGGCCTATTTTTTTTATACCTGTCTGTCCAAGGGGGGCAGAAGCCACCAAGGCACCAGGGATTCTCTTGGTTTCATTTTTTTTGTTAGGTGGGGGGGGGGGGGGGGGGGGGGGGAACCCCTTGGTTAAGTGTCGACCCCACCACCAAAGGAGGCACATGACTGTTGGCCATTTCTGCCTCCCTTGACGGCAGATCAGCCTATTATTTTATTTTTAGGCCCAAGGGGGCCGAAGCCACTAAGGCGCCAGGGATTTACTCATTTTATTTCTTTTTTTCGTGTGGGGAGGGGGGAGGCCCGCTGGGCAAGGGTCACCCCCCCTAAGGGGGCACACAACTGTTGGCCATTTCTTTTAAGGGCAGATCAGCCAATTTGTTTTAGGCCCATGTGCCCCCAAGGGGGGGGGGGGGGGGCAGAAGCCACTAAGGCCCAGGGATTGTTTTTGGTTCTTTTTTGTGTGTGTGGGGGAGGGGGGGGGGGGGCTTGGGCAAGGGTCACCCCCCTCACCAAAGGGGGCATATATGACTAAGTCTAGCTTTTTCAAGCAAATGTGCGGTATAGTTTTTGAGTTTATAACTCTTAGTGATAAAACCACACTTTGATTATTACTTATCTTACACAGTGCTGGATGTTGGTGATGCATTTGTCCAGTTACTTTTCGTAGGAAGGACCATGGCTAGCCGCAGGATGACCGCTCAGCAGGTTGTTGGTATGCTTTTAGAGTCATTGTCTGATCATGATTGTGAGACGGACTCTGCATCCGAGGCAGAGGAGAAGGTGAGGGATTCTGGAAGTGAATTTTCTGTCAGAGTGGAATCATCTGATGATGAAGCAGCTCTCAGTTCTGATGAAGCGCTTGTTTTAGAGGAGGACACTGATGTGCCAATAGTGCAGCAGCCAGCAGCTGGAAGGCTTCCAATTGGAAGACCTGACTTCTGGGTTGCCCCAAACATGGAGCAGCCAGAGTTTCCTGCCTTTACTGATCTCCCGTGGTGTAGAATGAATATAGAAAACTTTTTGCCTGTCAATTTCTTTCAGTTGTTTATGTACCATGTATTTGTGGAATAGATTGTTGAGCAGACTAATTTGTATGCAGAGCAGTATTTAAGCGACAAAACTGCCAGACTTAGGCCAAACTCTAGAGCTAGCTGGTGGATTCCCACAAACCTGAAGGGTTTAACTTTTTTGATGGGGATGATAAGGAAGCCATAACTGTCTTCATATTGGTCTACTAGTCCCTTGATGGCAACTGCTATATTTCCTGCAACAATGAGTCGTAACCGGTGTGAGCTTCTTCTGCGGAAGCTGCATTTTGTTGATAATGCTTCAGCCATGTCACAAGATCACCCGGATTCTGACATTCTTTTTAAGATTAGACCTGTCCTTGATCATTTTGTAGATCGTTTTAAACGTTCTATGTTCCAGGCAAAGAAATAAGTGTGGACGAGTCTTTGGTCCTGTTCATGGGACGTTTGGTTTTTAGGCAGTCCATTCCTAGCAAGAGAACACGGTATGGAATTAAACTGTATATGCTGTCTGAAAGTAGTACAGACTATGTTTAGAATTTCCGTGCCTACACTGCAAGGGATTCCATTATTAACTGCCCTAGTTGTCCACCCACTGTTGGAGTTAGTGAGAAAATTGTGTGGGAACTTGGTAGATGACTATTTAACAAAGGTCACCAACTGGAGTGCAGCTGTTCAGGGAATTGTTCAGAGTGGACATTATTGCACAATCCGCTCTAACCAGAAAGGATATCCAGTGGAGCCTGTCAGTAAAAAAAAAAAAAAAAAACTTGAGGGGACAGTGCAGTGCCTTGCGTAATGAGGAGCTGCGAGCTGTGAAATTTGTAGATAGGAGGGATGTCTACATGCCGACTACCATCCAGGATGAAAGTAGTTCACCTCTGGCTGATCGGGGTTAAGTTGCTGAAGTGCACAAACCTGTGTGCATTTTAGACTACAATAAGCACATGAGTGGTGTTGCTAGAGTAGATCAGAGGTTGGAGCCTTACACTGCTGTTTGTAAGGCTTACGTTTGGAATAAGAAATTAGCAAATCATATTTTTCTATGTGGCAACTTTTAATGTGTTTGTTGTGTTCAAGAATAGTTCTCCAGTGTCAAGGATGACATTTGTGAAATTTCAGGAGTCTCTCTTAGCGAGCCTTGTTATGGTGGAACAGGCAAGATTTCCTAGAGAAGCAGTGGTGGAGGATGTGGCCAGAATGAAAGACCTCCACTTTCTTGAGCACATTCCTTCCACACCCAAAAAAATAGACTTTCCCGCTAAGAAATGTCTGTGCCCTAAGAGGTATTCTGAGGGAGACTCGTATGTACTGCCCCAATTGTCCTTCAAAGCCTGGGCTGTGTGTGGGTGGCTGTTTCAGGAGTTACCACACCCAAAATGAATAAGTGGGAACTACCATGAGCGTAAACTGCCTGTTTTATATTTTCATATGTTCAGTTTCACGGTTGGCATTACTGTCATGTCTTTAGTTAGAGCTTTTGTGTTTGTGGCGGCTGTGTGCGTGGAGTGGCACTTGGCTGGCAGTGTACACCCGTGACATTCTAGGTGTCTCGGGTGGGACCCCAATTACGAAGCATGCTAACAACTAGGTTGGTGGGTGAGGGGTCTTTTTAACATAACCTAAGTGTGTTTCTTTTCACAATTTTAGTGTTTGGATCATCACAGAAGTAAGAGTCTTGGTGGTGTGCTTGCTTCTTCTCTGGGAAAAAAAAAGTACCAACTCTAGATTAGTTTGAAAACTGGACACCCGGTTGTGTCCAGGGAGCTGTGGCTTGCGTGGATCCCCCCAAATGTTCTTGCCCAGACTCCTCTGCAAACCTCAAAATTTGCTTTAAAAAAAAAAAAAAAAAAAACATTTTCCTCACTTTTATTTGTAGGATCACCGTGCTGGCAAAAATTTCCTACCACCCAGCGATCCCCTCAGCTTCCCAAGTAAAACGATATCTCACTTGTGTGGGTCCCCAAACCAGAGTCAGCCTAGAAATGTATAATAAAAATAAATTGTGCTTATCAACTCGTTGTGCTATCCCCTCAATCTCAACAGGTTTTTGGCTCTTCCCAGTTGCAGGAACTGGGCCACCCACACAAGTGAGGTATCATTTTTATCAGGAGACCTGGGGGAATGCTGGGTAAAAGGAAGTTTGTAGCTCCCCTCAGATTCCAGAACTTTACATCACCGAAATGTGAGGAAAAAGGTTTTTTAGCAGAACCTGGGTAGAGCCCCACAAGTCACTGGATTACCCTAGGTGTCTAGTTTCCAAAACTGCACATGTTTGCTAGGTTTCCCCTAGGTGCCGTCTGAGCTAGAGGCCAAAATCCACAGCTAAGCACTTTGCAAAAAACATGTCCGTTTTCTTTGGGAGAATGTGGTGTCCCCAAGTTGTGTTTTGGGGCATTTCCTGTCACAGGCACTGGACCTACCCACACAAATGAGGTACTTTTTCTTTTTTTTTTTTTAAACAAGAAAAAAAAAACAGAGAGTTAGGGGAACGCTGGGTAGAAGGAAGCTTGTGGCTTCCCTCAGATTCCAGAACTTTACATCACTGAAATGTGAGGAAAAAGGGGTTTTTTTGCCACATTTTGAGGTTGGCAAAGGATTCTGGGTAACAGAACCTGGTGAGAGCCCCACAAGTCTCCCCATCCTGGATTCCCCTAGGGTCTAGTTTCCAAAAATGCACAGGTTTGGTAGTTTTCCCTAGGTGCCGGCTGAGCTAGAGGCCAAAATGCACAGCTAGGCACTTTCCAAAAAACGTCAGATTTCAATGTAAAAATGCGATGTGTCCATGTTGCGTTTCCTGTCGCTGGCTTTAGGCCTACCCACACAAGTGAGGTACCATTTTTAATCGGAAGCCTTGGGGGAACACAGATTAGCAAAATAAGTGTTATTGCCCCTTGTCTTTCTCTGCATTTTTTCCTTCCAAACGAAAGACCGTGTGTAAAAAATGACGTCTATTTGAGAAATGTCCTGTAATTCACATGCTAGTATGGGGACCCCGGAATTCAGAGATGTGCACATAACCCCTGCTTCTCAACACCTTATCTTGTGCCCATTTTGGAATACAAAGGTTTCCTTGATACCTATTTTACACTGTTTATATTTCACCAAATGAACTGCTGTATACCTGGTATACAATGAAAACCCATTGCAAGGTGCAGCTCCTTTATTGGCTCTGGGTACGTAGGGTTCTTGATGAACCTACAAGCCCTATGTATCCCCGCAACCAGAAGAGTCCAACAGACATAAGGGCATCTTGCTTTAAAGAAATCTGCCATAGCTGGAAAAGGTTATAGAAGAAAACATGGACAGAAATGGCTCTTTTTTTCCCCCTCAATTTCATTTTTATTTTGGCTGTTACTTTCTGTAGGAAAACCTTGAAGGATCTACGCAAATGACCCCTCGCTGAATTCAGAATTTTGTCTACTTTTCAGAAATGTTTAGCTGTCCAGGAACCAGCATTGGTTTCACACCCATTTCTGTGACTAACCAGAAGGAGGCTGAAAGCACACAAAAATAAATAATAATAAAAATGGAGTATGTCCCAGTAAAATGCCAAGATTGTGTTGAAACATGTGGTTTTCCGATTCAAGTCTGTCTGTTCCTGAAAGCTGGGAAGATGGTGATGTTAGCACCGCAAACAAAGTTTTAGCTGTATTTTGGCTAATTTCTTGGTCTCCTCCAGGGGGAAACCACAAACTCTGGGTATCTCTAGAATCCCTAGGATGTTAGGAAAAAAAGGACACAATTTGGCGTGGGTAGCGTATGTGGACAAAACGTTATGAGGGCCAAAGCACAAACTGCCCCAAACAGTGAAAAAAAAGGCTTGGCACTGGAGGAGGAAATGGCCTGGCAGCGAAGGGGCTAACAAAAAAAAAAAGGCAGCACAATGGGGACTGCTCATGAAACGAAATTCACCACTTAGCCTCTTGTACAGAAGAAATCAAGCACACAAAAGCCAAAATGAGGCATGTCCCGGCAAAGCCACAAGAGTGTCAAAACGAAATTGATTTTGCTCTTATGAGAACTGGTAAACGTCGTACTAGAGCACAGAAGTATCCTAGTCCTAACCCTCTGTACCGAAAAATGATAACACTCTTGATCAATATAAAATGTATGTCCTAAAGACACCTACCAAAAAATCAGAGTAAGAAGGGCTCTTAAAATAAAAATAAATAAAAAAGGACTACTGCTGATCTAACCAACAAAATCACAAAACATCTTGCATTTTATTCAGGACAGCCAACATTAACAGTGGACAGTGAAGGAGCAGCTACACTAGTTTTACTGGATACTTTGTTCCTAAGGACACAAAGAATGATGGGTACAGTACACAGTCTAAATCTTTTAGTAGGCGTGGATTGTTTCTTCTAAAGCCAAAAAAGAAAACATATGAAAGTGCAGTACAAAGGGCTCAAAATTGAATGTGTAACTGAACAAAGCATCAGTGGTCTACATCCACTAGTATTACATTGCAACATGACCACATAAGAAGAGAAAAACAATTACATCTCAGATACAAAAACATAGCACAATGACGTTTTTAATAATTGTTTTTTTTTTTTTTTTTTTTTTTTTTTTTTAAACCAGCCTACGGTTAAATGGAGGTTTCTGACGTACAGATGGTCCTGAACTGGACTCTAGCCAACTTCTGTCTTTTCTGGTCGTGTACAAAGCCTATACAATCTTCGTACTGTAAACCAGGCTTTCTTCCTAATGGCAGCACCAATAACCTTTTAGGATAAGTTATATGTAGGATATTTACACAAACAAACCAAAGAGCTGAGAAATCTAGCAATGTTTATATAGGACTTTAATTATATGAAATAATAGGACATTCATTAGGTTTAAGCATTAGAAATTAATTACAATCATAAGACATATTTGACCCATAACCCTTGAAAACTAAGAAAATATATCAGGTAGGTTTATATGGCATAGTCTTTACTAAATAGTAGCATGTTTTTTTAAATCTTTTAGGCATGCCAGTCATTTCTTAATAATGGAAGCTGGTAACTAGCACCCCATTCCAATAACAGCCAAGCCTGTCTATGCCCAGGACATATTTTTTGAGGTCAAGGACAACAAGATTTCATGTTTACTTTGTCCTTGAGACAATTAGGCCCAACCCCCTGCAGCACAAACTCTTTGGCTCCCAGTTAAAAGTACTGCATAATAGGGCAGGGAATTCTCTACGGATGAGGTAATCTTTGGGTTCATGAGTTAATGCTGTTCAAACTTGTATTTATGGTTCATTAATGTACAGTCTTTATTATTAGACTGAGCACTCCAAATAAATGTTGTAAGCACTACTGACCGTGGCTCCAGTAAATAAAATGTGCACACGTTTGCAAGATTCAAAAATATGAGGCTATGTATAATGCTCCCAGAATTCTAATATGTGCAGAAGCTTGAAAGCAACATTGAGGACTCTGCTTTCAAAATAAAATGTTCACACGAAAAAGCAGGTAGGAAAAAAAAGGGTTTGGTAAACTGATTTTAGGTACAGTTTTTTTGAAGCATCATTTAGTAAAATGTACATGCTAGTATTTCCAAAACCTATTCATAATGGAAACTCAATATAAAGAGTGTCAACAAGATTAAGGGGAACATGAAAATAAACAAGCACTGGCAAAGCAAATTGGTCCAGCATTGTTAGTCAATCTTTTTGTCTTGTCAATGCGTGTCTTGCTTTGACATGGTTTTTGTAAAACATTCTTGTTGTGGGAGCTGCCGAGCCCTCACTTTTGTAACAAACATGGGTAAAAATGGAGAAAAAATAATAATTACAAGAAAGAAAAAAACAATTTGGTCTCAAAAAGCACATATTACACAGTAGTTCCTGGCACCGAACACCCAGGGTATATATGTCATTGCATTAATGCAGTTTAAAGTATTTCATGAACTTACAAAAATTTACAAAAGTAGACTAGTAAATCATACTCCTAGAAATTATTTGTTAACTGTTTTTAGCACAAGCAAATATGCATGTGTAGATTTAATCATGTGAAAATCTGTTATCGTTTACAAATTCACATGCCCTCCAAGCACGGAAGAAGCTTTCCTTTTGCCCTAGTCAGGAGTAAATTTCCAAACGTGCAAGTTAGTAGGTTTGCAGACTCAATAGGGCATTCCAACTTTGGAACTATTGTTTACTGCTACCTTCAGCCCAAGTATGTAGATCTGTGGAAAAGTGTCAAATTGAGGAAATTGCTAGTATTAAAGCTCTACTATAGCACTCGCCCTGTTATAAACTGAGAGGCTATTATGAGAGCTCTTATATAATGAGATTACTGCCTTAGTTTGTCACGCCTCCACATGGCACCAAAGGGACAAGTAGATTTTTTTTTACAGGACAATAAGATTTATAAAGCAGGCTATCCCATGGACAAGTAGATATTTTATGAAATTCCAGACCCCTGTAAAACATCTTAAGGTTTGCCTTCTTGGGCTAATGAAGAGAAGAAAAAAGGTCTTGCTGCAGGTTGACAAAAAAATGACACCTACAAAAACAGAAAGTATAAATATTACAACAAATGCTTAAACTTGGTCAATTAACCTGAAAAGGATTCAGGTGAAATCTAAAAAGGTCAGGTGATCCAAGTTGAGAAACGTCCAAAGAAACATAAAATATTGACTAAAACCAACCTAAAAGGGTCTACCAAAATGCACAAATTCAACTAAAAGGCTCCCCGGTTGCTTTAATGCAAAACCTTCTTGAGTAGCAAGCAGCATACGTGGTCCTTTGCTGGTCAGAGAATCTTGCTCACTTTTCCAAAGCACAAACTTCAAGGTGAGCAGTTCTTACCAAGACACTATGGTCCTAGTATTTTCCTGTGTGGTTTGTAACAGGCTGAGAATTGTGAAGGGTTCCCAACAGAGGGCAATTGTGGTACAACAGAGGTCTGGCAGTCTTTGCATCTCTCCTGAATCTTTCCTGTACATACTGCATACACAAACTTACAATCTGTAACATAGCACATGACCGGACAACAAACAAGCAGAAGGATGATGCAAAAAGCTAAATCGGTCTAGAACAGCGGCCTGTATTCAAACAGAAAGGCTGGAAAATAAGCTTTGTCAAAGTTGTCTCAAATCCTCAGAATAAATTAATAAGAAAGCTTATCTGTTTCCAGGGCAGAACTGCTGATCTTGCAAGGTACTCTTGAAAGCAGAAAAAAGGTAAAAAGCTCTCTCAATCAAACCCATTGCATACAGTTTTAAACACTTAAACTATGGGAAGTAAAGATAAATTATAAGAAAAACACCTCCCCCCCCCCAAAAAAAAACCAAATGCAATACCACTACTAAACCACCTCTACAATGAAAACCAAAGCAATGCAAACCACAATCACTTTCAAGATAAACAATCTACAGATCAGAAACTCTCCTTGTAGAACTCTCGTGGGTTCCTGGTAAATTAAAAGACGGAACATCTACGTACTGTTCAATTGCCATATTCATCTGAGAGCTAGCTTTGAGTATCAACTATAAGAGTGCACTTTGAGATTAACAGGACTCCTTCCATACATTTTATTTGATCTTTGGTAAAATCACAAAAGTGTACATCTCATAAAACAGCAGCAATATATCACAATAATTATGCATCAGTTAAAAAATACACTGAGAAAAAAGAAAAAAAAAAAAAACACACACACTTACAATAGTACTTAAAAACGGATACTTAGTGTTAGGATGAAACTAAAAATGCCATCATTATCCTAATGTGTTAAATCCTGAAGTTTCGATACTTAATGACTTACTGATAGGCCACCAGAAAGAAAACGAGAAACAAACAAACAAACAAATACAATTTAGGTGTCTCTAGCAGCTGTAACAAGAGATATGCTGTCTAATTTGTCTGCAATATCGTGCCTTGGGAAAAGAGGTTCAAGAGAGCACAGCTGCAATGGTGATATGGTCACTGTGGTTCCCCTTAATCTAATCAACAACAACAACGGCAGGAGTTCCACCCAGCACACACATTTAAAAGCTACTGGCCAACCAAAAGCCAGTACTAAAGCCAAAAGTCTCGCCAGAGTCACAGCAAGGCGAACACAGCTGAACAGTTGTGAATAGGATGCCCAGCCCGGATAAGTGAATTTGCATCTTTGCATTTTCTGTTGAGTCTTCAGAATAAATACAGCTCTCTTTCACCCAAGGAAGAGCCAAATGACAGTCAAAGTTAAATTGCCAATTCAAACTTGCTTCGAATAACCTGTGAAAAAAACCCAAAGGGGATCCACTGTCTGTAGCCGCGCTTCCTGGCTTGTGGGAAGGTGGCGGTATGGGAGAGGATTAAAGTGTGAGGTCTCAGGAGATATTGCACATGCACTAGTACTACCTTTTTATTTATTTCCCATAGTATTCAACCTTTGGTGCCAAATGTTCTCCTTTGCATGGAATGACGGCTACTCAGCCTAACACACTGTACACAAATATGGAAAACAGGCAAGTAGCACCTAAAATCCTGGACTACTGCTTCATTCGAAATATAGTTTCAAAGTTAAACTCCTATTTATTGCAAGGGCGTCACAGATTTATCACCAATGAGAGTTATTCAGTTAATCCTTCAAGAGCTGCATGTGCTTTCTTTGGTATGCGACCAATAAATTATGAATTTCAGTTCACTACTCAGCCAACACGCATTTCGCTCTTGTAGGCAAAAATAAAATGAGAGATCTTTAAGGATGAAACCTAGGAAAAGGGATAATAGTGCAATTATCCTTAGCATTAATCAATTTTGTGTTACATATACCATTACTTAAAGTCACAAATTTTAATTGAAACATTCAGGCCCAAGTCCATTAGTTATTAGAATCATATCCTCAATCAAACACCTGCGATATGAAGAAGCCCACCTCATGCAGGCATATAGGACTAGAACTAACACTTATGGGTGCTAGCCATTTGTTCAATAAAGTGTTGTGGACCGCTCTGGTGTGGCTGTGTTACTGTCAATAAGAGCAGCCTTCCTTCAAATTGGTAACAAACCCCAGAGCACTGCTTAAAAATACTTTTTTTGCACCCTGGGTCACAACGGGTTGTGTTCACATTTGCATATCTGAAATAAACAGGGAAGCCCCATGTACCAGGTACAGTGGCGGCTGTGAGAATGGTGAGAAAAAGAGCAGTAATGTTGCATCTTCTGATACCAGATTTCCCAATCCAGGTGCACGTGGTCCCGAAGAGAAGAGAAAGCAGCTGGGATTAACAGGGGAGGGAGGGCCAAGGTGGGTAGGCGCAGTAGCTAATAAGACAGCCAGGAATGACGGGTCAGGAAAGAGAACAGACAAGGGGCGAGCCGCGAGGAAGGAGTCTACAAATATATTGTAGATTTGAGGTGGCAATTCAGTTCAGGTTCGGTCTTGTTGCAAAACCAAAATGTTCTTTTCACTCACTAAAAAACCCCTGTATTGGCAATAGAGACTAACTTTTAAGCTTCCACAGCAGCTTTGAGGGTAAAACAGAGGCCTCACAGGAAGTGGTAAAACGGCATGCCCTCTGGCCCGCAAAAACACCACATGACGTGATGGTGCATAGACTCTGACTCACCGTGACACCACATAAGGTGGGAATATCTCCAATGCCACGAATGCAACTTAAACATAAGTGCACATATTTATTCAGTGTATAATACATACCAAGTCGCTCGTATACTTGAGCCAGCTTTGTTTCCTTGAATTCTAGTACTTGTGTACCGTCTTCCCTTCTCCCATTTTTAGTGCTATCCTTAAAGCAAAGGCCAGCTGTCAGGGCACTCATGATTAAAAGTTAATACGGTATAGAGACTTTAGCTTTGGAATGGCAATAACACCATAGAGAGTTCATACACCATTTATTTTTGCAGTACAAAGTTCGCCATCAATATAAAACAAATCATCCTTAAATTCGGATATTCATGCAGTAGCCAAAGCTTTAATGTTCATGTAGCAACCATAGCCAACACGTGTTTCATCCTATGAGAGAGTATTCTCACGGACTTCATCAGGGCTTGATTCAAAATAAGTTTTATATAGGAAATCAGTCCTAGTAAGACTCTGTAGAAAATCTATAATAAGTACAAAACATTCCATAATACGTCGTATAATAGAGAAATCTTCATGCGTTACTTCAATGCGCAGTGCGGGGAGAAGAGTAATCGATAGCTAAGAATATAGCTGGGAAACCTATCTTCAAAGTAAATATCTATATCCAAGAGAGACACTCCGTGGTGCGATAATCCCACTAGGCTCTCAGTAACGGTGAAACGAAATCTATCCTTAAAGCACCCGATTTCCAAGCACATGTTGTGCATGGACATAGATACAGGGACCACACACAGATAGAAAAAAGTATTTTAACGCACCAAGAGAAACAACTACAAACAAAACACCCAAGGGCCAATAGGCACACTGGCAAAAATAAACACATACAAAGATTTTCCTACTTCAGAAATTTATGCCTGAAAGAATCGAAGTAGTGAAAACATACTACAGATCTTTCTAAAATAATGGAAGCCTGGTAAAAACTAGTGTAAAACAAGCACTGGCAAAGCCAACTGGTCTGGCTTTTTTCTTCTTAAAAAAGAAACGTGTAATAGACAGTCAAACTGTACAGGGAGCAAAAATTAAAATTGTCTCTATTTACAGGTGATGTCAATATGTTTGAAAAAATGAACATATGCCACTTCAAAAGCATGAAATTAAAGCATAAATGAAAACAGGGATTGGCATACGAGTCTTTTTAGGCAGATAAGCACTTGTGCAAAAAATATAATGCTGTCACTTAGTGCAGACAAGAGGGATGACCCATTGGTCCATGCTACAGACTGTGGTGAATGACACCTGAACAGACCAATGAATTTAGAGAGCTGACAGAAAACTCCTCTATACAAGTAAAAATAAAAAAATAAATTATTTTTGTTTTTTTTGGAAAATAAAAAAATGACTGGCAACCCAGCTTCGAGTATCTTTAAGATTGTACTAAAGTTAGGCAAGGCACAGCATAAGAAGTCAGCAAAATTGTTAAACGCCCAGCATGGGCCACAGGGTAGCAAAGGATGTTAAATGGTCTTTAAGGAGGGCAGTGTGGGAAGAGGAGGATGGCAAACATCCCAACCTACTGTGGTCTGGCACAGTGATTGAAATGGAAATATAAAAACGTGTAGGCGATCGCTATCCACGAGTACTGGTTTGCTACAGAGCACTACTACTATGCTCTCATTTAAAGCACGGCAGTCATGTGAGAAGTGCTGTATTCTCCCTTTCAAATTTAAAACGAGTAGGTACTTTGTACCTGACAGTACCTTCTCATTTCAGACACTGGTCTGATACAATAATATCTACGAAAGTGTCTAGGGGTTATAGCTAAAAATATTTGTCCATATTTTAGTGAGGCAACACACAGTGATCGAGTACATAAGTGCCAGTGTTTGACCTAGTGCGCTGTAGGAAAACTGGAGAAGAAAGATAGCAACAGACCAAATTCTGCAATAGGTCAGTAGCTGCTTAAGAGAAGAGAAAACGCAGTTCACATGCTGCAGATTAGAGAAACCATTCTCCTCAAAAAGGCGGACCTCAGCAAATCCATGTGCTGATAGTACTGGCCAGGTATGGCTCCCAGTAAATGGATCTGGCATCTATTATAGTCAAGCTCTTCAGACAAGCCACTACCTAAATTTATGAGAAAGGTTATCAGCACCAAGGTCTCAGCACCAAGGTCTCAGCTGTTCTTTCCACGGCCAGATCTGAATGATATGCCAGGAACACAAAAGCGAGGAGAAGCATTCAACAGAAGGGAGCCACAGAATTGTACATTTGAACTCTCTCTCCCAGACTGCACTTTGGTCAGAGCTTCTGCAATATGACAGACACATGTAGAAAGGATCCAAAAACATCTGTCTCCCAACAAGGCATCTGTTGTCACTGCCAAGAAATCCAGTCTGTGAAGCACACTGAGAATGTCAAGTATTGCAAACATCTCAACTTTTAGAAGTATTCTAGTGGTCAAAACTGAGAAGTAGGCTCCATTTTGTTTTTTGCCCAAGAATGAAATTATTTCACTTTTAGGCTGTGTATGTACGTCAATATTCCATTATGCTAAAATCCCGATTATCCTGTGTCTAACTATTCAAATACTTGGCTGGAAGTTCAAATACAGGCATGCTTCTATAAAAAAAAAAAAAGGGAACGGAAAGGAGAAGATCAGAAGTACGTACTTGGGGTTCTGCTGCGCTGTGAAACTACCTATCAGAATCCTCATGGGATGGCCCAATAAGTTGAACATTCATTGCCTTGAAGACAATGCTAACTGATAGGTCATACATTCGATTTCTGTCAGCAGGATCTGGGCTTCCGCTCTGCTGGAAGACGGTAAAATGAATACCATAAATTGGGTGACTGGCATCTTTTAGGAACAAGTACTATGCATATATAAAAAATGTTTGCCATTGTTTGAAGTCATGCATCTGGAGCAGCAAGGTGACTATCACCTGCTTACAGACTGAGAGAGGGTCAGCTTTCAGAAACATAGCATAGCTTATTGTGCTGGAGTCCCAAGGAACATGGTCCTCGAATGAGTACACATGATGCACACATTATTGCAGTGCTATAAACCCACGGAAAACAGTTCTGACTATGACAATCAGTTAGGGTTTAAATCTGCATTTTAGAAGGCTGATTCAGGCTCGGAAAGCAGCAAATGTCCGTAGATTCTGAGTGGTTCACCATGGCGGAGCCTCAGGAGCTGCTTTAAAAGTCTTACATATGCCGTAGCTTGAAATGGGGTTTCTGTTTGGGGAGGGTATGCTCCTATGCAGGCGGAACCCACCACTCTAGTCAGGGCAAGTAAGATACATGCTAAAGATAACCTGTGCTCGCCTTCTGGTAGCTTGGTGCAGAGCAGGCAGGCCTACCCTCAGAGGCAATGTGTGAAGTATTTGTACGATATATAGCAAACTTCAAATCTAAAACAATTATAATCCAGTATGTATCATGCACAATATAGCGTATGCCAAAATCTGGAATAAGTAGTGGGAATTGCACTGTGCCCCTATTAAGACGTGTTATGGTAAGAGAATGCTCTTTGAAATTATACGGTCTCAGAGTCATGCCCCAGTCGGAGAGTTATCTCTAATGTCACTGAGGTGACTTTTCAATAGTTTGTGATGTACTTGGGGTGGTAAGGGGCGCTGTGCAAGCCAAAAGGGTCTGCTCAAGTCTAGCCAGGGAACTCTACGCAGCCCCCGGAGCTGGGCTTGCAGTCCAGGCAGACAAGAAAAAGTACTCACCACAGTGGTATCGACTAACACGCTGCAGGCATTCCGTCCACAGTGTTTCGTATGCTGTCGGCGGGGTGCCCGGGCCCAAGGCAGGTCACGAAAGGTGTCCATGCTGCTGACTGCGGGCTTGTTGGGGGAGTGGATGGGGGTGTGAACACTTGGGTAATCCGATCGTGCAGGTTGGATGCCGCACACTCTGCCAGTTCTTTCAGGCAGTGTCTGCCCCGTAGGTAGTCTTTGTGGCAGCATGGCGATCGCGCTGGGTTGCAAAGTTTTGGATGCAGCGAATTCACGCCCCCGATGATAGTCATCTGGCTGGCACTGACTCAGTTGCTGTCTGAAGTGTGTCTTCAGGCGATGTAGTGACAGATACAAAGGGTGTCAGAAGCCTCAGAGTCACTCTGGAGATGTGCTACAGTTTCTTCCTGACAGGGCCCATGTCAGCAGGCAGCCAGCAGTTCCTGGGTACAGTCAGACTCAGAAAAGTGGCATTCCTTCTTACACAGCAGCCTTGGCTCCAGCAGTGTTTCTTCTTGGTGCTTATACAGGAAAGTGCCTCTGATGTGTGTGTGTTGGGGGGTGACTACAAAAGAATTCTTGTGAAGTGCTGAGGTCCCCGTTTCAGGTAAGCCTCGGCTCCAGACTGCCAGTGGGAGGTAATCAGCCCTTTTGTGTGAACTCCAGCCCTTACCCTTTGAGATGTACGTGTGAGTCCCTCCCAACCTTCTCCCCAGGAAGACCCATCAGTATGCAGCTGAATGCACATGTGGCTGAGTATCTTGTGTTGTGGGTGTCTGAATGGAATGCACAACTGTAACCGTCACCTAGCCAAAACCAGCTGTGTATTGGAGATAGGCTGTAAGCACACAGGGCAGAGTGCAGAGAAATGTCCACTTTCTAAAAGCCGCATTTCTAAATAGGAATAATAAATCCAACTTTACCAGTGAAGATGATTTATTATTACCATTCCAATGGTACTAAACATGATGCAGTCACTCGTCTCAGATCAGGAAATACAGCTTAAATATAGTATAAGGAATTCCCAATGCTGGCCTATGAAGGGGCAGGCCTCACAGTAATTAAATATTACTTGAGGGATTTTTCACTACTAGGGCATGAAAGCTTACGAGTGCATGTCCTGCCTTTTGCTTACATGGCACCCTGCCCTATGGGATACCTAGAGCCTACCTTAGGGGTGACTTAAATATAAGAAAAGGGGAGTTGTAAGGTTTGGCAAAAGGTTTAAAATGCCAACTTTGGGTGGCAGTGACACTACACTGGCTCTGCAGTGGCAGGCCTGAGACAGGGTTACATGGCTACTTAAGTGGGTGGCACAATCAGTGATGCAAGCTCACAAGTAGCATTTGATTTACAGGCCCTGGGTATACGGTACACCACTGTATAAGGAACTTGCATATAAATTAAACATGCCAATTGTGGATAAACCAATGTTACCATGTTTCGGGAATAAGCACATGCACTTTAGCACTGGTTAGCAGTGGTAAAGTGCTCAGAATTCTAAGGCCAACAAAAAGAAACAGCAACAAAACAGAAGGCAAAGACAAAATGTCTGGGGTAAGACCACCCTAAGGACGCTAGGTCTAACAGTTGTCCGTTGTGACACA
Organism: Pleurodeles waltl; assembly: GCF_031143425.1. Taxonomy (NCBI): domain Eukaryota; kingdom Metazoa; phylum Chordata; class Amphibia; order Caudata; family Salamandridae; genus Pleurodeles; species Pleurodeles waltl. Next base: position 934,264,382 of record NC_090445.1, on the reverse strand, counting down.
CGGCAAACATCAACTAGGGCCTAGTGGAAATGAGGGAGCACTTGGACCATCCTATAGAAACGTAAAAAAATAAATAAAAAAAAAAGACATACACAGCAGAAACTGAAAGCAAAATAACAAGCACATGTTGAGCAAGTAGTCCCTGGTATTGAAGACCACAACTTGGACTCTGGATGTGCACAAGCAAAATTACATTACTCAAGTAGAATTCAGGAATTGGTTTAAGTGGTCTGACCCAGGGCACCCTATGCTTTGGTGGGCAGAAGTAAAACGTGAATGCCACTTCAGAAGGCCATTGGAAGAGGAGAACAGAAAGTCCCTGTATGTTCAGGAAAAATCCAAATAAAAATAAATAAATAAAACTTTTTAAAACACGCACACACAGTGATCTTCTTCCAGCAAGTCTTGCACTAAGAGCACAAATGCAACAATAGCAAACGCTTAGCTTTATCAACTTATAAATTTAGGACTACCCACCAGATACAAGAGAAAATCTGATGCTAATCCTTTAACATCTTAACTTCCTTCCTTCCTCGAGATATCACAAGAGCAAAGCCCAGAACTTTACGTGCCTAACCAGATGCTCTTCTTCTTTTAATGTAACAAAATTTCTAATGAATGAAGTCAAATTGAAAAAAAATTTATTCTTCTGTTGCCTCGATGGCCCATAATTTTATCAAATGGTTGCAACTTAGACTAGTTATGACAACTACTAAACTACAATTTTTTTAATTTAGAGATTTCTTAAACCAGTTCTTATTGTGTTGTGGTGTGCCTCCGAGACAGCAATTTGTCAAATGTATTAACAACCTCTCTATACATCTCTAAGTCCTTCCGTTTTTAATTTGTTTCTGGTTCAACTTGCAGGCTAATCTATTTCAAGTCCATCCTCACTCAGCCCCTTCTTTTTCATAGGAAAATGAACTGCAGGGAGTTTAATAAACAGTTTCTATTCAATGAGTCAAATATGGGCTGTATGTCATACAGAGTTGAAGAAATACTCAAAGTCTACTGGAGATACACAAAATGCTACTGTTTTAAAATGTTTTGTCTTCTACCTAAAGAAAAAGAAAATACATAAATCCTCATCTCCATTGAGTATTTTGAAGCACAATTAAAAAAAAAACATTGTCAAAGTCAATAGGTTTGGTGTTAGCTGTCATTCTTTTGGCTAATCTTGTTTTTTGCAAACCTTCATTATTCGAGAAGCTGTTGAGCCCACATTAAGCAAAATTAAATAAATAAGTAAAAAGACACCACACAATGGCTTACTCTAAAAAAAGCACATAGTACTTTACATGCCTCAAAAGAAATTCTGGCCCCTTGCTATCTAGTCATATTTTATCAGGTCGAGACCTATTGAACCCTTATGGGGAGCTGACAAAGAAAAGGTGTTCTGTGGAAGCAGGCCTTTAAATCATTTTCTTGTCATATTTGCTCTGTGTTCAGAGAGAGGTCAAAAGGTCAGTTAATGTTCCTTCTGACTGCAGAGTTCCAAGATTTTGACAGTTTTTTTCCTAACAGACAACATTTAAACAGATAATTAAACTGTACAAACATCTCAAAATATATTTGAGTAGATGTGAAAGCCCTTTCTTTATGCTTCTGTGTGATAAAAAAAATATTTTAATAGGGAAACAAATCAGAACACTTTACTTGGTGATGTGCAAATAATAAATTCTTTCTGAAGCCCGATTTTCACTGATTTGTTAATACGTTATACAGTTTTCTCAATAAAGCTGCATGTTAATGGGAAGGTTTTTGGACATTTCATGAAAATGTTCTCTCTGTAAATGGCAGTATGTGACCACATCATGCTTTAGTAATATGTTTATTAAAAACGAGTGTTTAAACAGAAACCTAGAAACACTCTTGGTCTGGTAGCAATGCTACTTGTAAACGAAGAGCAAAGTAATGGATCATGTGTCGCCCCCCATATGTAGGCTAGATTCTTTTTATATATGGAGCAAAAGTTTGGCCCATTTAATCAAACAAAGAAGTTCTTTTGTACAGCAGAAATGCTGAGCTCACATATTTGAAGGTACGCTCACGTGAGAATAAAGAAAAAGGTGACTCTGTAAAGTAAAATGTTTGCCTAGGATCACAAAATTGAGACCCGTTTACAAGTCAACTACATTACAATGATGGTCAAGTAGATTATTGAAGTTACTCGACCTGCATATCTAGTGGCATTCTTATGATTTTTCGAGGCCTGCTATAGTAATCCCTTGCACAGAAGGAGCCACTATGAATGACTAGAACAGATTAATGAGTGACATTTTGCTGAAGAACTCTATAAGTAATTACGTTATACACATAATTTTAGTAAAATCAGGTCTATTTTAACAGACCTAAGAAAGCCAGTCGGTCTGGCACTGATTGATAGCCACTTGGCTTTGAGAAAGGAGGTATGAAAGAAAAAAAGGCAACAAAGACGGAAAGAAGCAAAGAAAGAAGAAAAGGTTGCATTAAGATTGAGATAGCTAACTTAGAATCAATCCACTGAGCTATCCCAGCAGCGCAATTCCATTGTCATGAGCCATCCACGGTCAGGAATGTATATAGGACACTCCTAATAAGTTCTCACCTGCTTCAGATGTATATGTGATTATATTCTAAATAAATGAACTACCTTACCATTACACAAATACACTTGTATTACCTTTTTAGAAACTAATGAGGCACCTGTGAGTTTGCTTTTTAATAAGGGTCACAGGATAAAATATTGGATAGTGACACTCAAATTACACTGCACCGATGTTTAAATAAAAGTGCTTTAACTGTGCTGCAAATTAAACAGGATAAAGCCCTGTTTACCTCCTGGGCAAAGTTTATTAAAGAACCATTGGTGAAACAGAGTCTAGGATAAATGTGTTCTGCAGAATTGCCCGCTTATGAATTCACATCCTGTAAAACTTAAGCTTTCGGTTTGTGAAAAATATTGGAGTACTTAGATATAATCACACCTTCCTTGTATGCATAGTAAAAAGAGGATAACTTGATACAGAACAGTTTCAAACTGACACAATATGGTATGCTGTGAAATAATAGCAGTCCGATGAATAAAGGCCACTACAAAAGGAATTTACAACAGTATTGATAGGAAACAGGAATCCAGTTACATGCCCGGTGCTTACATCAAAAACGTGCTGATGATATATTCGGCTCTACACCCAAAGGCAACACTAAAGTAATTATAAAGCAAAAACAGAAACACTGGCACTGAAGGGAACTACTTTGGGTACAGAAGTGCTCCTTGTGAAACGGCAAAATACAATCACTCTAACTGAAGTTAACCAGGGGCTTAAGTTGGGTGAACCATTACCCTATGCGCTATACATTAGTGGGCAGAAGCGAAATGTGAATCACAACAGAAGACCAATGGATAAAGAGAGGTGGCTAAAAGCACCTTTAAGTGTATTATTATACATATAAATTAAGTAAAATCAAAATATTTTGGCTAACACCAGACCTAATTAAGGTATTTTACATTTTCAAACCATAGGTATTCATCAATGATTTCAATTGAAATTCATCTATATTAAAAGACACATTTTTCACAATTGACGTTCTCTTCAGACTAGGCAGGTAGCTTGTAAGTTCACGGTCCTGAACCTACTGACTGCGCAGAGTGGGTGGGAGCTTGAGAAGAGATGTGATTACTGGCTACACTCTATTTAGGTCCGGCTTGACAGTGCATCTATCGCCAGATGTAATGTGATCAACCTTAAAAACAGCTTTCAGGAGACCTACAGAGTGGGGTTTTAGCTCCGCTTGCACACATTGGTAGCTAGGAATACATGTTTTGATTCAAAATAAGTTGGGCACGTCCACCGAAAATAATGATTCCTCTCCAAGTGGCTGCAATTATTTTGTTATTTTTTTAATCCAGCTACCTGAGTTTGAACTTCAACACAGGCATGACATTCCACTGCTTTTAACGTGTCTAAGATAACAAGAACATTTAAAGATTGTTTTTCCTCTGGCAGCTGCTTGAACGGGCGGAGGAAGTGATGAGGAATGTATTGCAACCTTCGCACCCTCCCCTTCAGAATACAGGTTTGTGTTTGGGAACACTATTGGTTGCACAGGGCTATACTAATTTACATTGATTTTTAGGTCTGGCTTGAAAGTGCAACTATCACTTGACCATATGTGATCAACAGCAGGGAGCTTTCAGAGTACCACTGAGAGAGGGGCTTAAGCCTCACCCACACATTGGTTGACTAAGTACAAGATTTGAATGGGCGAGTTTGAGTGCTTCCACTAAAAAGAACACTTGTATTACACTTTTTAAATGGTGGTGGTAATGTTTATACTCAGGACTGTGTTGGTTATAGTTGCGAGCCAATGGTAATAGCTACAAGCCTGACCTGTTTATTATGAAATGTTATAACAAAGGCACTAGGCCTGACATATTTATTGCAAAAATCATATGTTACCATCAATTGAAATTTAAGTATGGACTGAGCCTAAAGAAAGAAAGAAAGCTATTTGGTTACACTGAATCTCACAAGTTACCACAAAATGCAATGGTTTTGGAATTGGCTACCTCATGTGACAAACTGTGGATACAGAAGGTTTGCTCTGTGAGAATCCGTGTTAGGCTCTCGTAGGACCCTAAGTAGTCAACTGAAATGTTGCATAACTTCTAATTTTAGGACTATGCGTGTGATGGTTGCCTTGTGGAAAAGCTTACGCTCAAAACTGTAAGTCTGAGTTAGTTATAGTGACATGTTTTATGGCCAACGGCGCACTGGGAAATGCTATGTTCAAACCCTATAGGTCTGGTCTGCAAGATTGTTGCCAGTTTATGTGCACTTGAACAGGCTGGTGCGGAGTAAAATGTAAAGCCAATGTTAAAGGGCAAAGGCTTCTTCCATTCATTGGGAAAAGTCATGGCAGATTTCCTAGGTTTGATCTGTTTATTATGAGGCGTTATGACAAAGCAAGAAAGCCCAACCTACATTATTGTGAAAATTATGTATTAAAGACAATATGCTTTTAAAGGGCAGTTATTACACTGTGCTAAAGCTTGCAAACAGGTATTTTTTACAGCAATCTTGAGCATTACTGTTGTAGGCAAGGGTGTTGGTGATAGCCCCTGAACAAACCTTATGGATAAAACATATGCACTACAATAATCCTTATTAGACTCTCCTATGCGAGTATTTTCCTTTGTCAACTATAATTTTATGTGCAATTCTATGACTGTATGCCGATAGTTGCCATGAGGAAAAGCTTACCCTCAGTACAGGGGTATGAACTGGCTATGGTGACAGCCAATGATAACAGTTATAGGCTTGATTGGCGAGTAGAAATATGTTATGCCTAATGGCGCAAGCATGGACTGTATGTTATGAAGTTATTACAAAGGCAGTAGGCCTGGTTTATTTATTGTAAAAATCATATGATAAAACCCATAGGCTTCTAAGGGTGAATTATCTCAAGTTCTATGGATTAGAAAGGTATCTGGTTACATGTGAACTATGGTTTGGGTATTTTTCACCCGCCACGAAAAAAACTCTGGGAGCAGAATTTCACTGAAATGATTCTTATTGCACCCAATCGAGAAGGGATATGTATATGTTACTTAGCCAACCGTTGTTCTATACATATTTGTAATTTTAGCAATGTGTGCCTAATAGTTATTAGCTCAGCTTAATGTTGCGTCTGATTCCTTGTGTGTTATCTGTTTATCATGAAAATCTACGACAAAGTAGGCTTAGTTATCACACAAAGCATGTGTTAAAGGAAATAACCATTTAATGGTGGATATGTATTTCACTTTACTAAAGCCTGTAGACAGGCATTTTGTTACACAGAATCTTGCAGATTACTGTAGTACGCAAGGGTTTTGGTGAGTTTCCCTAATAAACCACATGGGATAGAAGACTAGCACTACAGTAATTCTTATTAGGCTCTACTAGTAAGGATTTTATATTGTTTGATATCTGTATTTTGCACATATAAGACCACTTAAAAGGCAGAAAAACCATAGGAAAGGCCTAAAGAAGAGGAAACAAAAACTTACACTGACATGGGTATAACATCAAATCCCAACACTACAAAACAAGTGCTGCTAGTTTTACAATTATGAGACAATGAAGATTTACTAAAGGCGTTCCTTGTGAATGCCTGGACAGAAAATTGGGGCTGTGAAATCAAGGTTGTGCTAAAGAAGAGAGCAAAGGCAGAGTGCATAAGGCAGAAAATGTTATGACAATGAACCCAATTATGAAACCGATGAGAACGAAAAAAAGTTACTGAAGAAATAGAATCCTTTCAAATGCTTATTTGGAGATTTGGGACAAGTGTGGTAATAGATGTAGATTTAAAACACTGCTACAGTGCAAGGGTCAATTCCTAGCCCTTCTCCAAAAGGAACTATATACTATTTTTGTAGTTCACAAAGTACGTTATCACTGCTTCACAGTATGGGTCTGTATACTCAGATTATGGTCGGAGATTGTCTAAATAATGTTACTAAGGCACATAAAAGTAAAGTGTGGCATAAACTTTATATGCAGATGTAACAGAATTATGCATCAAAAGATTCAAGTATAACATCTCAACAAAAAACTTCTAGACAGACATACACCCGTAGACCCTTAAAAGAACATCGACACAATTATAGCTATTCGATACAATCGTCACATATTTCAGCCACACAATTTTCTTAGTCTACATAAAGGAGTTTGCATGCCATGCAGTTGTCATGGCAATAGACAATTTTACACACCCAAAGAAAAAATAATAAGCAAAACCCTGCATAACAAAACCAAATCCCAGGGGACGTAATAAAGTTAAAATGAAAGAGGAGAGCGAGTGTGTGTGTGTGTGTGAAAGAGATAATCATGTCTAAAAATTATTCTTGTGGATAGCCACCGTCTCTTAATTCGCTCCGTAAACACACTCCTTGCCCAAACAAAAAGTGACGGGGTATAGTAGCTACACTGGACCAGAAAGAACAGCTCGCTAACTATAAATAAAGGACTTCCTTCCTCAAGCAGAAGTTAGTCTACCATGATGGTGATAATAACCGGCTGGAATGCAACACTACAGCCGATCATAAACACAGAACTGCTCTATTCTGCCGTCACCGCTGGTGAAGCACCAACCCATATTATAGCTGTTATTCCCCATAATCCATCAAAACATACACTGTCAGCTACCTAAAGGAGCCACTGACAACCCGAAGCCCTTCCACTGCGGGCCACTTCACGTATGAAGCAACAAAGCAGCGCACCCTCTGCAAGCGCCGTCCTGCCCCCGGGAGGATCACCCCCATCCCCACTCAACACGACTATTCTGGCTACATCTTAGTCATGCCCTGTGCAGAGCAGCAGACGCAGAGCATTAGACGTCACACACCCGGCACACGCTTCTAAGGCTGGGCCCGCCAGCATGTTATTGCAAAAAAATAGGCGGGGGCCTGCACGCCCCGTTCAAGGGGGACCCTCACACCCACTGCATTACCTTCCGCCACGTCCTCATCGATCGCCCCTTTAACCTGCGAGAAGCACCACTGGAAGTCGTTGGCTCCGCCGATGCCTGTGTGGGGGCAGAGGAGAGGTTAGGGTGAGCGCCGAATACACACATGCCCTCGCCGGCAGCCCTGCACCCTCCCTACCCAGGTCGGCAGAGGGGGCCTCCAGCCGGCTCACGAGCCATGTGTTCCCCGGCTGCTCACCTGCCATAGCGTTGGGCGTGGCGCTGCGGGCTTCGCGGCGGCTCCTGGGCCCTTGCAGCACCCCCTCTCCCTCCGGATCCCCGGGCGCGGCCGCTCGCTTGCAGGGACACTCGGGCAATCAGAGCGGCTCAGGCTGTTCGTGATTTTTTTTCAAAATGGCGCACATTGCGAGTCGACATGATTCAGTGACGTCACTTAATAGACAGGCTCCGGAGGACCACTCGCTTCCTGATGAGAGCTGGGAGGAGAGGATGCGAGAGCGCGCGCACCGGCTCCTCGGCGCAGCCCGTGTGACAGTGCGGGGGCCGGGGAGATCCTCCCCGTCGGCAGCGCAGGTAGTGCGGTGAGAGCTGGCTGCGCTCGCAGAGTTAGTTGCAGCTTCGCTGTCAGAAACTTGTTCCTGACTTTAAAACCCTTGTTTTTCCGGCTCCCATCACCAGTTTCACTACACGTACGTGATGACTACCACCGCACCTGAACTAGAAGTTACCAAGTGTGTGTGTGTTTTTTTTTTTTTTTTCAGGCAAATCTCGGGCACCTTTGTTCTCCTTGTCAATTAGTGAAAGAAGGGTACCAGTCTATCCCCTTAAAGGTGTATTTGGGGACATTTTAAAAACAAAGCCCAATGATTTCAAAGTTAATTAAAAACTAAAACAAAAAAAATGCATTAGTCATGTAGATGCTCGAGGGATGCGGGATCAGAAAGAATTATTGCTGTTATTAAAATATTGACATTTATTATGAAATAAGTACTAATTTTATATATTTTAATTTTAAATTATAATTATATTTTTATTTGTTTTAAATAATTACATTTAACATGATTTCCTATGGGGTTTTAAGTCCCCACCTCTATTATTTTCTACGTGAGAGTGTTGCAGTACCAGTGTTCGGCCATCTGCAGTGCTGGACTTAATATAGTCTTTTTTTTTTTTTTTTTTTTTCAGTTATAACTAAAATAAATTCTGGCTTACGCGTCAAGAATGCCAAATTTCCTAGCTATGTATGGAAAGTTTCAATTCTATTAAGGACACGGAGGCGAGGGTTATTCAGTTCTTTCTTCACTCTTTATTAAATAGCAAGTTCAAAGTTCAAAACAAAACACATAACAACTACAAGTCCCATGAGTCTGTTTCTATAGCAACCGCTGTCCAATGAGACTCTGATCCGGACAAATGTATAAATGCCCTCAACCACGTCATTCTCCCTCAACTTCACTGCGAAAGGGAACATTGAATCCTCAAGTGGACGCTGCCTCCGATCCTATGGAGAAACATGAAAGATTAATCCAGGCAGAACCATGATTAGTCATTAAACAATACCTCAAAGAACCGTTTAGAACTAGAAACGTTCTAGGCATCCTAGACCATAAATTAGCAGGAAACGAAAAATGTAGAGTATTCCAGATATGGTCACTCACAACAATAATCAATCCTGAAAACATATATATATATATATATATATATATATATATACCACCTCAGTACAAACTCCAAAGGACCTCCTGGTGGGAAGAACACGTATCCCATGTAGGGTAGGATAATCCTTGCCTCCGTGTCCTTAATAGAATTAAAACTTTCCTTCACAATAGCTAGGAAATTGCGCATTCTATGTCAGGACCGGAGGCGAGGATTATGCAAGTTCAAAGCTTACCACCAAAGAGGCTGCCTCGTGTATCGGTTTAAAATATAATTTTTTTAAAGTTGACTCAGAAGACCAATCTGCCGCATTAATGATGTCCTCCAACCTACCACCTACTTGGATGGCTTTGGAGGCCATGGCACCTCGAGCAGTGTGTCCCGAACTCCTGTATATTGATGCCTGCTTCCGCCAAGATCTTTCTGATCCACCTGGCGATGGAAGGGGAGGAAACTGCCTTAAAAGGTTTCTTCAAGGAAATTAACAGCTGACGCTCCCAGGAGGACGAAGTTCAGCTGTCACCTCCTTGTAAGTCTTTAAGCATCGCACTTCACAAAGTTTAGGGGCGAGAGGAATCGCAGGGTATGGTACTGACCTGGTATTGCATTTGGTTCACCGAGAAACAGTAAAGTTACTCCTTCCGGAGAGAACACTCTATCCAAAACATCTAGGGCTCTGACATCCGACACCCTTTTGCACTAAATGAGACACAATAACATAGCCAGCTTAGCTGACAATTCTTTCCTAGAAAGATATTGATTGTCCTGCCACGAGGATAACAGAGGAAGAACTAGGTTGACATCCCATAACTCCGAGTACCTAGGCTCCAGATGTCTGGAAAGTCTGATACCCTTAAGAAGTTTACACAACCAAGGGTGCTCCCCCACTGGGTGGTTATCGAGATGTGGGTGACCCACTGAGATGGCCGATCTAAAGGAATTTATCGTACAATAAGACAAACCAGCTCCCACTATTTAAGCCAGAAAATTTAGGCTATCCGTAATGTGGGCCCCCATGGGATCGGTATGCCTGTCCACACATCCATACACCAGCGAGCCCATTTAGTCCATGCAGACCTGTACCGCTTACCTGTCCTTGGAGCCCAGGCCTGTGCAATGAAGTTCTTAGCTTCTTGTGAAAGTTGGCAATCCTTCCAGCGAGTCCTGAAATCTTCCAGGCCACCAACAATAGATGGCCCTGAAGGATCAGAGAATGGAAGTGTCCCACAGGATCCCGAAGAATTGAGGGGGATCCGGAAGACTGATTGTAAAGTCTCACGAGAGCTCCAGAAGGGACGGAAACCACACCTGGGATCTCCACAGAGGGGTTATTAAGACCACCGTCGCTTCCTAACGACTTACCTGGGCTGATATTCTCCGAATCAGAAGGAAGGGGGGAAACGCATACCTCTGGTGTGGACCCCAGTTCTGCAGAAACGCATCCACTGCCGCTGCCCCTGGATCCGGGCGCCAGCTGAAGTACAGAGGTCGATGGGTGTCCACCTGGACACAAAGAGGTCTACTAAACAAGGACCCCACATTCCATGATTGCCCGAAAAATCACCTGATCCAGCTGCCAATCGCTGGAGTCCGACAGGAACCTGGAATTCCAGTCCTCTAAAGTGTTCTGGGAACCCGGGAGATACTCCGCTGTGACAGAGATCTGATGTTGGAGGCAAAAGTGCCAAAAATCTTTCGCCAGCTCCACCAGGGCCTTCGACCGAGTGCCTCCAAGGCGGTTTATGTATTGCACGGCTGACACGTTGTCCATCCGAAGAAGAACAACACAGGAGATTCTGTCCCAAGTCAGAGATCAGATCGCAAAGGAGCCTCCGAGGAGTTCCAAACAATTGATGTGCATGCTGATCTCCTGAGGGGTCCAACGTCCCCCGAACGAGATGTCCTCGCATCGGGATCCCCATCTGTGATGACTGGCGTCCGACTCTATGACCAGGTCTGGAGAGGCCCGAAAATGGCCCTGCCATTCCATGCCTCCATGTGGTCTAGCCACCACTGCAACTCCATTATCGCCTCTGGGGTGAGAGAGACCAGTTCGGAATACATCAGACCGCAGCGAAGGTGATGGGCTTTGAGGCGCTGGAGAGCCCTGCAGTGAAGAGGGCAATGAAAAATGGCCTGAATCGATGAGGAGAGCAGACCCCACCACTCTGGCAAGCTGCCGTAGTGAGATCCTGTCACACCTCAATACCTCCTTAACTCCTTCTTGATCTTGGAGATCTTTGGAGTCAGGAGACTGAGAGATGAAAATTGGGAATCTATGATGAACCCCAGAAAAATCATCGACTGCGAAGGCAGAAGCTCCGGTTTCTGTCGGTTGATCACAAACCCCAAACCCTGAAGGAGTGCAATAGTCGTGTTAGCATTGGATATAAGTTGGGACTTGGATTGATCCATCAGGAGGAGGTCCTCCAGGTAAATGATGAGGCGGATCCCCCGAGAACGGAGGAACTCCACCACCGGCTTGAGAAGTTTGGTAAAGCACAAAGGAGCTGACGACAGTCCGAATGGGAAAGAGGTGAACTCTAACACCTGACCTTTCCACAGAAACTGTAAGAACCTGCGATGAGGAGGGAAAATTGGCACTGTGAGATACGCATCCTTGAGGTCCAGACGGACCATCCAAACTCCCCGCAAGAGGATATCCTGGAGCATGTGTATACCTTCCATGTTGAAATGTCTGTAGATCACCCATTCGTTGAATGATGGGAGATTGATCACCGGTCGAAACCCCTTGTCCTTCTCCAACAGGAAAAGGTTGCTCACAAAACCTCTGGGGTGGAGAGCCGATTTGCATATGGCTTCTTTGCGAAGGAGCTCCTGAACCTCTAAATCTATTAGGGCGGAATCCGCTGTTGAAAGAAACTAAAGACGTGGGAAGTTTCTCCTGGATCGGAGTTCCCCAAAACTCGATAGGAAAACTTGACACTATCTGCAACACCCAAGCATCAGAGGTTATGAGCTCCCAATTGCGTCTGAAAAAACGTAACCTCCCGCCAAGTTTTTGAGGGGAAGAAGGGATAATCCTTACCTGAAGGCCCTCCTGGGGCGTTGGCTGCTCCCCAGGTGATCCTGTTCGCTCTGCCCTTCCCCTTGCCTCTATTGGGGAAGAAGGTTCCTTGGTGTCCGTCTCGCCATCTGTTGTTCCTGTAGGAACCGGGGCCTTGTTGATACTGGCGGCCGGATGAGCGACCCCTGCATCATCCGGCCCCTCCAAAAACCTTGCCCGGGAATATCTTCTTAATAGAAGACTGCGCCTTGTTGAGTGCAGAGAAGGTGGCAACAAAATTGCCTAACTCCTTAACAAAAGGATCACCAAATAAGTTGCCCTAGGTGACCGCCCCTGCCTCAGAAGAAGACAATTCCCCCAATTTGGGGTCTATTTTGATGAGCAAGAACCGGCGCCTTCGTCTGAAATGGCGTAATTGGCATTGCCCAGGAGACACACCGCCCTCTGTGCCCACCCAGCTACGACGTCCGTCGATAGGGGTGTATTCGACTGCTTGGCACGTTCCGCCAGTTGTATGATCTGTATCAGGGGTCCCAACACGTCCAAGAGTTTGTCCTGGCATGCCCTCCAGGACCGATCAATACTCTTCTTGGGGTCTTTAATGTACTTCTCAAAGAAAGTACACATTTTGGGGTCAATACCTGGCATAGCTGCTACCTTGTCAGGCAAGGTAGGACGCGGACATTCGACCTTCAAGCGAGCACGAAGATACAACCAAAAGAATAAAGAGGGTAGCCCCCTCCACCCTTCTATCACCAAACACAGCCAAATGTGAAGGCAAAGCCTGAAGATAAAGACGCGCTAGTAGGGTTGCATCCAAATTTGGCCTCAGAGCTCTCTTCCCGCTCAGGGTTATACACAGACCACAAACGTGGTGTAAGTGGGAGGTTGGAGGGGTAAAGGGAGCCTAGGCTCTTAAAGAAAGCGCATAGAAAAAAACAAGTGCCGAGCGCAAAGCGACTCGAGCGCTATGAAACGCGCGATTTCACTGATGTGTGCCCCCTAGCGAGCCCGACGTATCACCGCATGCCGAATGTGCGCTCGGGCTAAAAAGCCTACTGCGCCATGGCAACATGACCTTGCAACACTCGTTGCTACAACAATCCCAAAGAAGTTACCAAGAAGCGTGCACAAGCGTGTACGTAAGCAAAAAATACAGTCAGAATTAAGTCAAAACACTCAGTGGCAGTAAGGGCACATATCTGTCACTGAAGCAGTGAAGAAAGAGGGAGAAAGACGTGGTTGAGGGCATTTATACATTTGGCCGGATCGGCGTCTCATTGGACAGTGGTTCCTATAGAAACAGACTCAACTTGTAGTTGTTATGTGTTTTGTTTTGAACTTGCTATTTAATAAAGAGTGAAGAAAGAACTGCATAATCCTCGCCTCCGGTCCTGAAATAGAACTTTCAATTCTACTAAGGACACGGAGGCGAGGATTATCATATCTCTTTCTTTACTGTCCAACTATAGCAGCCCATCAATTATCAGTTAACAAAAAATGACACATCCCATGATCCTTCAGTACAATATCACATGCCCCAATCACCAACCACGACCTCTGTCCATAAATACTATGACCCCCAAAAGTCACTTCCTCTTTCTCTGTCAAAGTCAGACAATCCTTAAACTTCCGAAACAAAACTTCTTACATACGCGCTGTTCCATCGATCCTCCAGACCAGATCTTGAAACACCAACAGAGCTCAACAGGAGCCATATGTTGCAGAAACTTCCATGGAAATAATCCGCATAATGATGTCTTCATCAACCCGCAAAATGTAGAACTTCAGGTAGTCTTCTGATCAGACCCTAGAAATATAAAACAATAGAAGGTACTATCTTGCAAAGCTAAAATAATCAATATTGCTTTGAACTATCTAATAGATAACAAGGGAGGGCAAAAATATAATACCGATACAAGATCAATGTAATATATAAATATTTTTTGAATAAATGACATAATTTTTTTAAGGGAGGGATAATCCTCGCCTTTGTGTCCCTAAAAGAATTGAAAATTCTTGACGCATGAGGTAGAATTTTTTTAATTCTTTTCAGGACCGGAGGCCCTGATTATGCTTGTGTAAAGCTGTCCAAATACCACAGCAACAAAATCTACCACAGGTTTATGATAACATTTACAAAAAGTAGATTCAGAAGACCAGTCAGCTGCCTTCATAATGTCCTCCAAATGAGAACCTATAGCATATGTCATGGAGGCCATAGCCCCCCTAACAGAATGAGCTCCAAATTAATTGGTATCTATATCTGCTTCATTCATTAACCATCTCATCCATCTTGATAAAGTGGCTGACATAACTGGTTTAAAAGGTTTTTGCAAGGAAATTAGTAACTGACCATTAGCATCCTGCCTAAATTCGTCTGTAACCACCTCATAATCATTCAAACATTGAACTACACATAGTTTGAATTATCCAGATACATTGGATAAGTTACTGACCAGCAATTAGTTTTTGTCCCTCTGGTAATAGTAAAAGTAACACCTTCAGGGGACTACACCCTACCAGCCAAGTCCAAAGCCTTGACATCCAATACTCTGTTACAGGAAATCAGACATAATAACATAGTCAGTTTTGCTGAAACCTGTTATGAGACCGGTATCTATTGGCAGGACAAGAGTCTAAAAACCTCAATATAATGCTCACATCCCACTAAACAGACTATCTGGTTTGAGGAGGATTTGATAAATGAATACCCTTCAGCAATTTACAGACCAGAGGGTGTTCACCTACATGCTTACCATCAATATGAACATGACCAGCTGAAATGGCTGATCTGAAATTATTAATAGTTCTATGAGCCAAACCTGAACCTGCCAGTTCTGCTAGAAAATTTACAATCAGCTCAATGTCTGACTCCACAGGATTAATACCCCTTCCGTCACACCAACCATTCCATCTGTGCCATGCTGATGAATATCTTCTATGAGTGCCTGAGACCCAAGCCTGCTCGATGAAATCTGCAGCTTGTTGCAAAATGCCTGGGGAATTCCAGCTCGACCTGAAGCCATCCAAGCGATCAATGTCAGTTTCCCTGATATGATCAGTGGATGGTGAAGGCCCTCTGGACCCAAGAGAAGATCCTGACGAGGAGGAATGAGAAGTGGGGAAGCACAAGCTAACTGCAGAGCAAATTAGGAACCAAGGTTGACTTCTCCAGAATGGAGTCACCAATATAATCTCTGCTTTCTGTCTCCGAACCTTAGACAGGACCCTGGAGATCATCAGAAAAGGAGGAAAAGCATAACCCCGAAACTGAGACCAATCCTGAAGAAAGGCATCTGTAGCCAGGGCAAGAGGATCCGGATGCCAGCTGAAGAATTTTGTTATCTGAGAGTTGAGGCAAGATGCAAAAAGATCCACTTCGCAAGGGCCCCACCCTCTGATTATCTGAAAGAAAATCACTGGATCCAGTCTCCAGTCGCTGGAATCCATCAGAAACCTGGAATTCCAATCCACTATTGTGTTCTGAGCTCCCGGGAGATATTCTGCGAGGACAATCAGAGGATGATTGAGACAGTAATGCCAGAAGTCCTTGGCAATCCCTGACAGGATCCTGGACTTCATCCCCCACAACTTGTTGACATACCTGACCGCTGAGATATTGTCCTTCTTCAACAGTATGCAACAGTCTGTCTTCTGAGGAGAAAGACTCTTTATGGCGAAAGAGCCCGCCAGGAGTTCCAGACAATTGATATTAAGAGTCTAATCCAATTTCGACCATCGTCCTCCGGTCACTAAAGAGACGCAACTGGCTCCCCATCCCCAACGAATGGCTTCTGATTCAATCTGGGTAAGAACCGAAAATGGCCCTGCCGCTCCAGGCTTCCATGTGCTGGAGCCACCAATGAATCTCTGACTTCACTTAAACGGTTAAAGGAATCAGTTCCGAATAACTCAGACCCTGTTGCAGATGTGTGATTTTGAGTCTCTGCAGACCACAGTAGTGAAGGGGGGCTGGGGAGATTGCCTGAATAGATGATGCCAGAAGACCCACTGTTCTGGCAATGTTCCTCAGAGATATAGTCAGACTGGACAATGCAGACCTCAATTCCCTCTTGATATTGCAAATCTTCTGAGAAGGGAGAATTAGCTGAGAGCGGACTGAGTCTATCTTGAACCCCAGAAATTCTATCATCTGAGTCGGTTTCAATAATGACTTCTGCACATTGATAAGGAAACCCAAATCCTGTAAAAGACTGATGGTCCAGTCTAAATGAGTCAGAAGGGATTGAAGGTCCTGAGCCATCAGGAAGATGTCGTCTAGGTAGATGATCAATCGAACTCCCTTGGTCCTCAGCCATTCCATCACTAGTCTTAACAGTTTTGTGAAGTACCAGGAGGCCAAACAGAAGTGCATTGAATTCCAGACATTGGCCCTTCCAAAGGAATTGCAGAAATCTCCTGTGTGGGGGAAAGATGGGAATCTAAAGTTAAGCATCCTTTAGGTCCAGGCGGACCACCCAGTCTCCTTCCAATAGAATATCCCTTAACATGTGAATCCCTTCCATTTTTAAAAGTCTGTACAAGATCCAATAGTTGAAATCCTTTAGATTCAATACTAGACGATGACACCCGCCTTTTTTGTCTACCACAAAGATGGGACAGAGAAACCCGGATGGGTGAGGTGATGAAAAACTTACTGCCCCTTTGTCTAACAAGGCTTGAACTTCTATGTCAATAAATGGCTGATCTGCAAGGGAAAAATAAATTTAAAGCGGTGGAGTTAGTTGCTTTGAAGTACTGACAAACTCTAGATGAAAACCTAAAACTGTCCCCAGAAATCTTTTTCCAGTTTTCTAGAAACAATCCCACTCTGCCCCCAAGAAGCACCCGCGGGTTAATTATAGTGCTCACCCGAGTAACCAGCTTCTTGGATTGCTCCTTGTTGACCCCTACGAGGTCCTCTGCGAAACGTGGACTGACCTCCTCCGGAACGAGTGGGGTAGAATGTAGATTCAGATTGGTCTCCATACCAACCTCCTCTCCCTCTGGTGTGGTAGTTCTGAGGACTTATGAAAGCTCCTCGGCCAGGCATATGTCCTCCATAACGACCAGCCCTGACAAAAAGGCCTTGTTTAAACACCCTTTTAAGGGACATTTGCGCATTGTCAAGTGAGGAAAAGGTAGAACAAAACTTGGCCAGCTCTTTGATAAAAGAGGATCCAAAAAGAAGGCCATCCACAGATGGACCTGCCTCAGAGAGGCTAAATCAGTTAGTTTAGGGTCAATTCGCATGAGAATACATTTCCTGCGTTCCAAAGAGATTGCACAATTAGTATTGCCTAGTTGACAAATGGCTCTCTGGCCCAACCAATCAGCACATCAGTGTCCACAGGAGTTTCTGACTCTTTGGCAAGAAAGGCCATATCCAGAATCTTAGTTAATGGACCTGTTAAGTCAAGAAGTGTATCTTGGCAGAGTCGGCAACACCTATCCAATCCTTTTTTTGGATCTTTCGCAATTTTTTTCATGAAAGTGACAATGGTGGGATCAATTTCAGGAGTGTCGGACACTTTACCGTCTAAATCCGGTCTTTGGCATTCCGCCCGGAAGGCGCGACTGCACCTCCTTATCAAAACTCTGTCTAATATTGGAGTGTACATATTGTGCCACTTCAGGGGACGGGACCCAATTGGAAGCTCTGGGGTGCACAATCTTAGTGGGGTTGAAATCCTGAACCCGAAGGGGAGACGCCTGTTTCTTTGGCTTCTTACTGGGACCCGGAGCTTCCGAGTCTTCAGAGTCATTAGAAGAGGAATCTTTATTTGAAGAGGATGGAGAAAAGGTAGAATCCTTTTTTGAGCTATAGTTATGTTCGGTAGCTCGTTTTGTACTCAGTGTTTCAAATACGTCAGCATGAAAGTGTCCAGAAGCCGCATCAACCCCCTCTACTATTTTTGATTTAGACTTGGACTTTGATTTAGCCCCTTTAGATTGTGATTACTGCCCTTGAAGCCAACCCTGGGAGCGGGCGTAATCAAAAAGTTGCCCCGAAAAACAGACTGTTGAACCCTAGTATCAAGGGCTTCCACAAGATTAACCTCAAGCTGGTTACCAATGTCTTCAGGGTAGTACCCTGATTCATGTTCACTCCATTGAGCCATAATGTTGATGTGGATCAAGAAAAAATATAATATTTATATTAAATATTAATATGCAAAGGGGGAGTGCAAAAATCCCCTTACAGGCAGAAAAAAGGCCCAATAAAGAGTGGAGGGAGCAGCCTGTCTAGCACTCTAGGCAAAGCATTTCAAATTTTACAACCCCGTCGTTAGATCACAATCTGGGCGTCGAGGAGCAAAGGGGAAATGCCCAAAACGGGCCTTTCGTGTAGCAGGAGCAGCAGACACGAGCCGATCTCTCAGAGAAATGAAACTGAAGAGATCGGTTCACGAGTCAGCTTTCGAATTCACAAGAAATAAAAAATACAAAAGAAATACTGTGCGTGACGCGTGTAGCTTGCTCCCGCTCTGCAAAAAGGGCACACAAAATTGGCACGAAGCTGAAACCTCATTAGTGCGCCAAGCGCTAAACATAGCAATCGCACGACCGGAATCACATAGCTGGAACAATACCATAAGAAACACGCATAATATTCATTAATAAGTCATAAATAGCGAAGGAAAAACGAAATAGTACTTATCTGCTGCGGAGCAGCAAAGAAAGAGAAGTGACTTTTGGGGTCATAGTATTTATGGACAGAGATCGTGGTGGGTGATTGGGGCATGTGATATTGTACTGAAGCATCATGGGATGTGTAGTTTTTTTTGTTAACTGTTAATTGATTGGCTGCTATATTTGGACAGTAAAGAGAGAGATAGCATAATCGGAGCCTCTGGTCCTGAAATAGAATTACACTTGGACTTTGCATATCAAAAAGTAGTAAACCTACCCAAAAGTCTGTGTCACCTTTGTGAATAAGGGCTACTGGTGTCTCCTTATTTTTTCATTTGTCTCGAGTTACAGTGTTGAAATTATTTTGCTTTCTAAAATCTACATAAACCTCTTTCTATTAGCTTGCAAACAATGCCATCTTTTAAAAATTAGTATTTTTTTGTCACTTTTGGCTTAACAAGCAAAGGCTATAGTACTTCTACTTCTACCCTGATTACGTTTGTTAGAATTACCATTTCAGTTCCATAGGTACTAAACAGGTCAGCCCCTTCTCAATAAGGAATTACAGCTTATTAATGTAATAAGGAGTCCCCAGTATTAGCCTATGAGAAGGGTTGACTTCACAGTACTGAAAAAACAAATTTGAGAGTTTTCACAACCAGGGCATGTAAAACTTAGCAGTAAATGCCCTGCCTTTTAATTACATAGCATCCTGCCTTGTGGGTTACCCCAGGCTTACCTAAGGGGTGACATATCTAAGAAAAAGGGGAGTTTAAGGCTTGAAAAGGGGTTTGGGCATGCATTAAAGTGCTACTTAAGTGGGTGGCACAAGCAGTGCTGCAGGACCATTATTAGCATTTAATTTACAGGCACCGAGCACAGGTATTGAACTTTACTAGGGACTCATAGGTACATTAAATATGCCAATTAGGTCTATACCAATTAAATCATGTTCTAGGGTGAGAGCATATGCACTCTAGCACTGGACAGCAGTGGTAAAGTTCTCAGAGTCCTAAGGCCAACAAAAACAAATCAGCAAAACTGTGAGGGAGGCAGGCAAAACGTATTGGGGAATGCCACCCTTTGCAGGTTGTTAATTTAGTTTAATCCCTATGTCTCTTAATAGAAATATTTCTTAGTTTGCTTGGCATGTTACCGTGGCCAGGCTGTTCCATGGTTTCAGCATGTCGAGCTTATTGCTAACTTGGTGGGCAGACCTCATATGTGAACTAATCCCTCCGACATAAAAAAGTCAGAGACCTATTGGAAACAGATTTTGATTTATCACTTTATTTCATTGGGCGGCGAAGAATTACTCAACCCATCCATTAGGGATTATGTTCTGATTGAGGCAACTGGAGGCACTGAGCCTTGTTTGCATTGTGTTTTGTACCCTTGGGAGGGTCCCTTCTGATGAGGTTTTAGTCAGGGCACTGTCCACTGTTTTCTTAAGGTTTCCTTGTTCCGATATGATATAATAGCCACTATGAACTGTCCTTGTGACACATTTTCTTCCCAATCAATCCTACATTTTGTATTTGTATTTTGTAAATGCAAACCTGCACTTTACATTTTACGCTCTTCAAATCACCGTTTAGTTTGTTCTTTTGTGCGGAGCTTCCAGGAATGTTTGGTGGCCCATCGGAATTCCATGATGTTTTAATCCTGCTTGGCCAAGTTTACTTTTAATTTTGTTTTTTTAATGCTTGTATTTTAATTTATTGTTCTTTTACGGTTACCCGTGCAGTAATCGAATAAAGATACTACTACTACAAAGTGGTGAGCAATCTAAAAGTAAACTATCTTGGAAAATAACTGAGACATAGGAACAGTTACTGCAAATTGAAGGTTTACAACAGTTGAACATAAAGCAGTGGAGAAAAATCTGGCACCAATCGCAACTAAAAAATATTGCCTGTTAACACACAGTTCTGGTATGTATCTAATGTACTACAACATGGACTTCAGCTAGACTACAGTAAACTTGATCTGATTTCCACATGTAAATTGTGGAATTGTTTATAACACAGTGGTGCTCTACCTCAATTTCTATTTAACTATACGACATTGGGTTAGTGGTTGAGGGATGTTGAAGCTCCACTCAAGCAACAACCACAATCCTTGTAAGAGTGAACCACAAAAGTCACTAAATTAACCTGTGCATAGCCCTCTGGTTTCTTGGTGCAAAAGCAGGCATGTTTAACTTCAAGGCAATGTGGAAAGTATTTATGCATCATACACAAAGTAATAAAGTGAAAACACAACACAAAAAAATCCCAAAAGAATTATGAAAAAGACTAAGTTTTAATAAATAAAATCATACCAGAACAATAAAAATCCAATCACTAGAACCAGAGGTATTGCATTTTAAAGTTTTAAATAAAGATAGTTCATAGAAGCAAAAAGCACCACTTCCGGGCATCTGGTTGTACTAGATTGGGCGAAAGGCACAAGTTCAGGCCAGTCACAATGAAGTGCTGGTCAGATACAGGAACCAGGTTGGTCCCACTGAAAAGTTACCTGCTCTAGTCTTGCACCAAGAGTTCAGTTCTCATTCGAGGCTGCGAAGAACAGGTTAAGCATCATGGATGGTCGTTGATGTAGTGTAAAGAGCAGGTGACTCATCATGGACAGTTGCTGCTGTAGCCGGAAGAGCAGGTCGGCTGTCACAGATGGTTGTTGCTGTGGCACAAAGAGCAGGTGGGGCATCACAAATGGTTATCATTGAGCCAGAAGAATGCACACATGTGGCTCAAAACACTACCAAAGTCAAAGACATTCTCGGAGGGTGCTGACGCAGATATGCTAATTAGAAATTATTAATGAATGTTTATGTGTTTTGATTAACAAGAAGTTGATAGAAAAATTAAGTGTAGATTAAGGTGCACATTTGAAAATGTGCCCAGGGAGAGTCACAGCCAGTTTATACAAATTTGTACTAAAATGATTAAAAATGCATAAAATATTGAAAATGAACAAAAATAATGTAGTTGTATGTCATATTAAGATGTATAACCTATGTTTTGCATTATATTGTAGAGCTAACTTAGTCAAAGTTGTGGCCTAGTTTTGCCAGGCCTTATACAGAAGCCGAATTTCTAACGCACTGCAGAGAAGTTGGTGTGTTGAACTGTCCATGAACTGCATACATTAATAAAATCTGCTTTGCTAGAGTTTTCTGCAACGTACCGACGAACAGGAGATGAGGGACTAGGATAGGTAACAATTTTGGTGTAAGGCAGACTTGATGTACTTACCAGGACTTGAACAATAGAAGCACTGACTGCAGAAGAAGATGCACCATTTTCGATACCTGATGAGCCAGATGATGAGGCCATCGTACAGTGAACTAATCAATGAACTGAGAATGACGAAATATTAGAATTCTTAGATTTGCAAAAATAATATTACTGGATAGAGTCATAACTGGTGAGTAATTGACCAATTAGGAATTAGGGGGATGGACTGAAAAACTCTAATAAAAAGTCATGACAAAGGGCTAAAACTTCAGATGCAATGATCAGATGCGAGGGGACCTGTGATGATGTCAGAAGAGGTGATTCGAGATTCTGTTATTCAGCTCATGCTCTTGAGAGCCTGATGCCTTGCTGATCGATTGATGACCTGAAGACGAAGACCGACTTTGTTGCTGATCCATTCTGTGGATAGGT
The DNA here is from genome assembly GCF_031143425.1 of Pleurodeles waltl. Lineage (NCBI taxonomy): Eukaryota > Metazoa > Chordata > Amphibia > Caudata > Salamandridae > Pleurodeles > Pleurodeles waltl. The sequence goes on along the minus strand of NC_090445.1, from coordinate 934,241,936 downwards.
AGCTATGACAATGTGACTGTTAACTTTTTGTGCCTTTCTTTCTAGGTACCAACTGCGCTGTTTTATAGTTTATCTTCTAGCCAGATGTTTTCCAAATTCACGTTTCTAAATTGTTTTCGCATGAAGTCCCACATGCTAATGTTAATCTGGGTTAGGTAAGGTTCCTTTGGGTGATGCTGACAGTGACAGATGATTGACGAACTTATTGCTGAACTCTGCTATCAATGCTGTTATATTCATCTTTGTTGGCTTATGCTGAAGCATTTGAGCATATGTTTTCACAAGTTCTGATTAGATTATGATATTGGTGGTCATTAATTAACAAATTCTGAGCTAATTGAATAAAGTTTGAATTAACCTTACAACTTAGTATTGTAATTAATAGGGAAATAAAATTGTTAAAACGTATATTTAGCTGTGGTTATTCATGAAATGTAATATATTGTCTCATGTTTAATGATTCTCTTAGTGGTTATTAATTGATTACATTGATAATTGATGTTCATCGATTACTACATAGCTAGGATACTCCATGCGATCCAAAAGTATCATCGGCCTATACACGTCCCCTTGTAAGTTTACTTACTAAGGACCAGGCGCGCTAGCAGTTTTTGGTAGCAGCTTGATGGTTAGTTTCCTTGGAGATCTAGTTATGTGGTGATGGATGGTTATGGTGGTAGTTTAAGTTAGGGTTAGTTGTTCATTTTTATGAGGTTTGAATTTTGTTTTTCTGTAATGGCAATTGTAGCAAAGATGATGTCCCCCTTAAGCCCAGAAATGACTTTCCCAGATCCTGGATCCCGCTAGTAAAGTTGGGTATGTTCTTGGTGTTCTAGTGATAGTGTGAAAGTAGTAGGTTGGGCTTGCAAAGGCTTAAACAGACCATAGATGAATTGTAATGCATGGGAGGTAAAGTAGGGAGTTTGCGTACTCTAGTTGTGGTTTAGTAGGAGTGTGCGTACTCCACAGTATGAGAGTAGGGAAATTGTCGAACTTCATATGTGTGTGGCGCTTTGTGCTAAAAAATTGTCCATGTGGTTGTTGGTGATATACGGCCCCGGCGTGGTCTAAGACTCCGGAGTATATTGACAAGTGTAGGAGACACTTTGTTATATGTTGTAATCTGTCTGATTTAGTAGGTTGATCGGGCGTGGTCAACAAATCAGTGTGTAAGTTAAATGAGTAAGGGAAATCTTCGACTGAGATTTGGCGAGTCCTATGTGCACCAGGACAGACCCATTGATCAGTTGAGAGTGAAATTTGTGGGTCCAATTTTGCTTGTGAATGTGGGAGACTGAGAAAGAGGAATAGCTGCATGAGCGAAAGGGCGATCAGTGAAAATCCGTAAGGTCTCTGAAGTGATTGGATACCATCCTGTAGTAAACCAGCTGATTTGTTTTGGTTATTGGTTTTTGGTTAGTGCTCGCAATATTTTGCATTAGCTTTGTGTGAGTTGAAGGTCAGGAGGACAAGCCGCAAGACTTTGTCAGCTGCAGTGTGTTAGTGTGATGTGAGAGTGAGCCACGCTGGGATAGGTTGGTTAGTGAGTAGAGTCGTGGGCGGATTGGCAGCCGTCCATAAGAGGCATGGGTTGAGTAAGCGGGTAAAAGGAATCTTGGGAGTAAAAGTAATTTCCTTAGTGAATCGGATAAATACAAAAGAGAAGATGAGGTTTTTCAAAGCGTTTAGGAGTGCCATGAAGGGCTATAGTTACATTAAGGCGACAGTGGGGGAGCCAACCCCACCGGAAAATTCTCCGGCATTTATTGTGATTGAGGAGCATGCTGTCACACAATGTCTTTGGTTAAAGCAGTGGAGCAAATTGACAGAAAAACAGGGAGCATTAGCGTTTCCAGAGCATGGAACGTTTAATGTGAGAATTTTGGATCAGTTGCGAATGACATTATATGAGACAAAGCCACTTCCGAGACCAGCACAGTTTGAGGCCTTTAGCGGTTTGGGAGCTCATAGAAAGACAACAGCAAGAAATGAAATTCCAGAGGAGAATAATGAAGGTAGAGAAGTCACTAGCAGAGGCAAGATGGGATTGGGAACAGAAGAAGTGGCGAACTGAGACACTGCAAGGTGTAAAGTTGTTCCCTGCTATTACAGAAGAAGATGAGTCATTAAAGAAAGGATACTAGCAAGGGTGAAAATAGTTCATCAGTGGGCAAAAAAGAGACATGTGAAAGAAGAAGATTTAGATATTGAGGATCTTATTACGCAGGTGCTGACGGACCTCCACCATATGCGATACATGAAGGGGGTCCAAGTACTAGTTCTTCTCCAACTGCACCAGCTCAAGTGTGGTGGACAGCTGGACTAGTACAGACAGATAATGGACAGGTACAAGGGGTTGTGCAGAGTACTCCAAATGCAGTGACTACATCAGTAGTCCAAGTGCAGATGCACCCACCACCGGTACAGAGAATTTATCCAGAAGTACCAATTCTTGAGACAACTTCGAACTTAGTGGTTCCTACGGAGCAAGTGGTTCCGAGATCAATGCTAGTTCAGACCGAGCCAACTCCAATGTTGTTGCCTCAGGCACAGCCGCAGAGTTTGCTGAAGTTCACAACAATGACGGGGACACAGTCAGATGTGACACCAGTGATGAATCAGAGCATGGGAGTAGCCCTTCCACAAAATGTGGGTGTCAGTGCGGCACCAAATGCAATATCGTTGCCGATTATTATTGGTCCAGCGATACCATTGTTTGTGCAGGATAAGCCAATTGCAGGAGTACAGAGTGAAATGTCACAAAGCCTCGTGAGGAGGGGGGGTGAGAGATCATGTGCAAGTAATGTCATCTATGGGTCAGACCCTTGATGGATCTAGACCATTAATGGATCTTAGTCCACTTATTGCGCTTCCAGATGCGGTATATGGCCCAAGTACAAGTCAGAGCTTGAAGCTTTTGACACCGCAAACTCCAGGTGCAGTGGTACAACAGGTGCCATTGCCAAATGCAAGTAACATCTCATTACAGGGATTGACAGCACAGCCATTGAATGAGTGGTTGGATAGTTTGAATACTTCTCCAAACACATTCAAGGGTGAAGAGCAGAATAATTGTGTCAGATTGGCTACAGAGATAATGGAGCTAGTTGAAGGAACGATGGGAGTGAGTAGGTTAGAATCCTATAGAGAAGAAGAGCTGAGATACTTGTGGCCGAGAATTACAAAAGAAGTGGGCAAGATACATCAGAAATGTGCAGATCTGGCAGATAAACATGACAGAGAAATTGAGAAAACAAAGCACTTGAAATGAAGTTACAGGTTAGATTTTGAGGCAAAAGATTTCAAACACATGGGGTCAACAGGGATGAAAGCACATTACAGAGAATTATTGCAGAGTGCTCAGATTTGGGGAGCATTAGAGAAGTGGAAAGGCAGATGGGCGAAGAAGCAGGATAAACGGAAAAAGAAGGGTCTGAGAGTGCTCGGAAAGAAAACGATCCAGTAAAAATGTTACCAATGAGGGAAATTCCAGGAGGGCAATTTGTTCATGTACCTTGGCACAGGAGTGATGTTCTGTCATTCACAAATGATTATCCGAAATTGAGAGAGAAGCCGGTTGAGTGCTACCAGCATAAATTTGTGAAGCTTTCGAAATGTTTGTGGGAAGACCTGAACACTCTATTGGAAATAGTCGTGCCAACTGATTTGTGGGTTGAGTGCAAAAGAGCATTGGACTGGCCGTCGAGTGAACCAGAAAGGGATAGAGTTACAGGTGTACCATCATCTGAAGTAATGAAACATTATTATACGGTGATTGAGTTCCCGAAGACGAGAGTTTCGCCTAAAAATATTGATTGGCAAAGGATTGACAGGACAGTACAGGAAGTAAAAGAGTCGATACATACTTATTATGAGAGATTGCTGAAAGCGTTTAAGGAGTACAGTGGTAAAGAAGCGATTGAGCCAAAAGACATGTTGCACTTTGTGTTCAGGTTTGTAGAAGGATTGAGACCTGAAATAGGTCAGGTCATTAAGAGTCATTTGATTTGCTGGCAAGCAAAGCTGATTGATGAGGTATTGCAGCATGCAAAATACTGTAGTGTGAGATAGAGTTGAAACAGAAAAAGTTGAAGGAGAAGGCGATGGTGATGGTGATGAAAATAAAGGCAGCTCAAAATGGAGTGCAAGGAGCTTTAGTGCAACAGATACTGCAACAGCAGGGAACTGTCATGTTCCATCCTTGTGAGATGTAGGGGTCGTGGAGTCAACATGAATCTTGGTCCGGATATGAGTACTGTAGTGGTTCAGAATGATGTGCAAGGGATGAAAAAGATGTTACTGTGTCATCTGTGCAGAAACGTGGGACACTGGAAGCGGGAGTGTCCGTTGATGGTGCAGGATGGTGTTGTTCAGCAAAGTAGTAATGTCAATACATTTCAAACTGTGAAAGTCCCTAGAATGAGAGGACCTAATCTGAATTTTCAGAATCAAGTGCAGAGTTTTCAATCCATGCAGCAGGTGTAATGCCTCGTGCACAAATGACACAGTTACAACCAATGTAGCAGCAGGTTCCTATGGTACCTAGACAGCAAATGCAGATACCTCAAGCCTCGATGGAACAGCAACAGATGATGCTTACTCAGCAGGTCACAGGTCAGAGGCAAGACAGAAGTAGTGACACAGTGCACCAATTCCCATTACATAGTGAGAATGGAATAAACAATTAATGGATGTGTGAGAGTTTGGATGAGGAGCCATTTATGCTTGCAGCATCCCTAGAGGTAGATCAGAGAGGACCCTTTGTAAAAGGAAAGGTGATGGGTCATAGGGTCTCATTTCTAGTAGACACAGGAGCTACGCGCTCTACAGTGAGAAGTTCCGAACTTAACTCTTTCAGGCAGGACAGTTCACGTTGTGGGAGTAGCAAACAGACAGCTGATAAATCTGATCACAGATCCAGTACAGGTTGAGATTGGTAACTTCCAGGGACTGCATAAGTTTGTAGTTTGTGACTGAAGTCCAGTATCCCTACTGTGAAGGGGCTTATTGTGCAAAACCAGAAGTTCGATTAGTTCATCTAATGGAATAGAGGTTCAGACGAATAGTGATGATGAAGCAGAACATGCTCCTGAAACTGAGACTGAAAATATTAATGAAGAGTACCCATTGATTGAGTTTTTCCCGATGTTTACTATGAAAGAATTGCATGCAGACTTGCAAGGAACAGTACAGGAAAATGTGTGGGACCTGTGGGAACTGACCGGTAAAGAAGTGGGCCTGATCAAAGGACTGGAGCCGATTAAGATCACTTTGAAGCCAAATGTAGTGTTTCCGCAGCTTCCACAGTATAACATGGCACAGGATGTTCTGATGAAAGTGGCGCAGAAAATTGGAGATTTTCTGAAACAAGGGGTTTTGAAAGAAGTGTTAAGCAGTCCATGTAATTCACCGATAATGGTCCTAAAAAAGCTATGTGGGAAAGTGCGCATTGTGCCGGATTTGCGAAAAGTGAATGACATGGTGGTCAAGTGTTGTCCTGCAGTGCCGAACCCAGCAGTAATATTGTTTCAGATTCCATGCGATGCTGAGTGGTTCACAGTGGTTGATTTGTCACAAACTTTCTTTTCTGTGCTTCTTCATGAGGATAGTGAGTTTCTTTTTAGTCCTAAATTCCTAGACAGAGTCTACAGCTGGTGCAGGCTTCTTCAAGGGTACACAGAGTCTCCGTCTCTGTTTTATCAGATTTTGAAAAAGAATCTAGAGTCATTGGAACTACTGTACCAATCGACTCTGGTGCAATACATTGACGATTTACTGATCGCGTCCAAAACAAGGGGCGAGTGTAAGTATGACTCGATTGCCCTGTTAAATCATTTGGGAAAGTTCGGACATAAAGTGTCACCTTTGAAATTGCAGTACTGTCAGAAGTCAGTGAAATACCTGGGACACCAAATTGAGAAAGGGTCAAGGAGAATTTCCAGAGAGGGGATTACAACGATATTGCAGAGAAGTCCTCTGACTTCACAGAGAGATGTCAGAATGTTTCTGGGAATGGTAGGTTATTGTCGTCAGTGGATTCCAAATTTTGCTGAGATTGCCAAACCATTGCAGCAGCTGAGACATAAGGAGGTTACAGATCCCATTACATTAGATCAGGACCAGATGAAAGCATTTACTGAGTTGAGAGAGAGTTTATGCAGAGCTCCAGCGTTGGGAATGCCTAATTACACAAAGCCATTCACATTGTTTTTCCATGAATGTGATGCTTGTTCTTTGTCTGTCTTGACACAGGTCCATGGAGGTGCTTATCGCCTAGTAGCCTATTTTTCAGCTACCTTGGACCCAGTGGCAGCAGCTATACCAAGTTGTCTGGGTGCTGTTGCAGCAATTTGTCAAAGCCTTTCACAATGTGACTGAGTAGTGATGGGATACCCTCTAACGGTAATAGTTCCTCACTCTGTTGAGATCTCACTGACAAGGACAAAAACACAGTATTTGACAGGTGCCAGATTGACAAGGTATGAGACAGCATTCTAGGTGCTCCAAATGTAACATTGAAAAGATGTACAGTGCTGAACCCGGCAACATTACTTCTGAGTGATACTGTTGAGATTGAAAAAGAAGAAGACATCGAGCATGATTGTCTCGAGGTAACCGAGCTGTGTACAAAACCAAGACCAGATATCGGAAATACACGATTTGAAGAAAATGACCAAATTGTCTTTGTTGATGGCTCATGTCTCAGAGATGGTACAGGAACATTGAGAACAGGATTTGCTGAATACACAATCACAGGGACATTAGAAGCTTCTTGGCTATAAGGTGTATATTCTGTTCAAGTGGCAGAATTGGTAGCTCTTACTAGTGCGTGCCATGTTTCAGAGAGACTGAGAGTCACAATCTATACTGACAGCCAGTACGGATTTGGAATTGTTCATGATTTTGGTCAGTTGTGGGTAAAAAGAGGTTTCCTGACCTCTACTGGTTCTCCAATAAGAAATGGTGACAGAATAAAAGAATTGCTATATGCAATACAGTTACCTGAAGAAATTGCCGTGGTAAAATGCAGTGCACATCAAAAGACACAAGACTACATCTCACTGGGAAATGGATATGCGGATCAAGTCGCAAGGTTTTGCGCATTGAACTGTATATCGTTCAAAGATAAGTGGGAACTGATGTCAGATCAAGATAACCCATGTACAAGTTTTGCATTGAAAGTGATCGATACTTTAGAAAGTTAAAAACATTGCAAGATAATTTTGACAAAGAAGAGAAACAACTCTGGTCCAAATTAAAATGTGTCCAACGTCCTGATGAGATTTGGGTTTCCAAGGAGGGTCAGATGGTCCTGCCCAATAGTTTATTGTCAGAAATGTCCCGTTACTACCATGGTCAGGCACATATTGGGAGGGATGCAATGGTCCGTTTGTTCAAGATTGACTGGTTCAATCTCAGGTTTAGGCAGACAGCAGAAGCAGTATGTCATCGCTGTATAATTCTTCAGCAGCTGAACGTGGGAAAAGGGACAGTGGTGAACTTGAGCCACATTGGAAGAACAGGAGGTCCATTCAGCAGAATGCAATTGGATTTCATTGAAATGCCTGCGTGTGGAGGTTTGAATTACATATTGGTGATTGTGTGTGTTTTTAGTCACTGGATTGAAGCATACCCTACAAGAAGGAATGACAGCTTCACAGTAGCAAAGTTGTTACTGATGGAGTTGATACCACGTTTCGGGTTTCCGATCTCTTTAGAATCAGATAGGGGAACTCACTTCAACAATGAGGTGATTAAGCTCTTATGTGCAGCACTAAACATTGAGCAAAAGTTGCATTGTAGTTACCGGCCTGAAGCATCAGGGCTTGTGGAGCAGATGAATGGTACCTCAAAATCAAGAATTGCAAAGATGCGTGCAGCTACAAATCTGAAATGGCCAGATGCATTGCCTTTGGTGTTGATGTCGATGAGAAATACACCTGACAGGAAGACAGGGCTGTCACCCCATGAGATTCTCATGGGCAGAGCAATGAGATTGCAGCAGTTCCAACCAATGCACTTGTAAACATTACAGATGATATGGTATTGGACTACTGCAAGGGTCTGGATGCACCAGCTCTTTCTCTCAGCAGGTGCAGGCCACCACCCTGTCACGCATCCACGATTCAGGGCACAATTTGAGAGCTGGTGACTGGGTCATTGTCTTGAAGCATGTTCGCAAGACGTCTTTAAAACCACATTGGAGAGGGCCTTACCAGGTGGTCCTAACAACCATAACAGCTGTGAAGTGTGGAAGACTTCCAAACTGGATACACGCGAGCCATACCAAGAGACTGGTATGTCCACAGGATCATGAAGAAGTGTTGTTGAGAGCAACAACAGCGAAACAGGTTGCTGTACCTGAACCAGAAAAAGAACCAAGAGAGCCTGAAGTTGAACCAGAGCTGGTGGAAGATGGTTCTATTACCCCTGTAAGAGACAAAAGTGAAGAATTATAGGAGGGTGCGGAAGAATCTATCTCAACGGATACAGCGGGAGAGCCAAGCTCAACAGAGGTTCTCCCAGAAGCAGACAGAGCAAGTTCCCGACCAAGAGGGAAGTTGAGACAGATCAAAGTCAAGGTGATCTGACTCCTCCTGAGCCTGTTTCAGGTCCATCAAAAGAAAACACCATAGAGATAGGGAAAGAAAAGAGTCCAATCCTGAGAAGAATACTAACAGAAGGATCGAGGAAAGGAGATAATTGGCCTGAATTGCAAATAGAGAAGAAAAAAGAATTGGTCATAAATGAAACAATGGAGGAAGAAGTAGATACCACAAGAAAAGAAGAATTGAGTGAAGGTGAATTAAGTGGTGATCGAAAGTTGAAAAGAAAGAGAATAGTAAGTCGGCGTTAAGCAGGTCCTGAATGGGCGTATGAAACTACTAATGAATGTCAACACAAGTTTATGTCCTTTTGTTTTGATAGAGAAGTTCCTAGTCAGTACTTTGATGTAACCTGAAGTGGAACAGAGAGCTGATATGTTGAGCTAATCTGAAAAACCTAAAAGAGACTGTTGAAAATAACCTGGAAGAGACATTGATAACCTGATTTGACATAAAACTGGATGTGACAAGCTGCTACTCGATTTTGACAAGGACAAAGGATTACTGGATGTGAAACTGAACTGTATGAGAATCATTTTTCCTTATTTTAGATTTTTACTGCACCTTATAAAAGAGTTACTTTTGCTTTCTGATTCTTTATAGATCATGGGTGAGTTAAATAACCAAGTTAGGAATGCTAGGCGCTGTAGATATATGAGCGTTGGATTGACAATTATGTGTGGCATTCTGTTTACAGTGGTGATTGTGGGAATGTCTGTTCTTGATGTGAACTGAGCCACTCATACTTCTGGTCCTGAAACTACTACACTAACGGTCTTGAAGAAGTTTAAGTTAGATGAGAAATATTTGCATGATTATACTAATGCTCAAGGAGAGCTTTCTTCTAATGTCTTCTTTCGCTTATTGAGTGAGTATGTTGAGACGATGGATGCAAGGGATTATCTTGTATGTACGCAAATTCCTGTGTCAGTAGAGGAAGGCGTTACGTACCACAGCTTACCATTAACCTACCATAGCTGTAGCTTGCTACTAATAAGGTTCTATAACCAAGAGTACATACAGTATTTTTATTCAAATCATGATGTTGTGTTTTCATTTGTTCCAATAATTAGATATCTCAGTAAAGTAGCTAAAGAGTATGACATAGTACTCGTTAGAGGATTCCTTGAGCCTACACTAACATTTGAACAGCCTACACGCATAGGAACAACCTAACGTGCTTGCTTGCACCTTTAGAGAAGAACTTCATAAGGCATACTGATGATAGAAGAAAGGCATTAAAAGAACAATTAGAAAAAGGTTTAGAGAAAATAACTTACAAGAATGATTATGCTTACACCGCTATTAAAACGCAAGGGAAATTAGCATAAGATGCATTACTTGTAGGGAAGCTATGTATATATAGGCCAAAATCACGCACTGACACTTTATTTGTGGGAACGAGTGAATGTAGGCATGCGTTTTTGTTTCATAATAAGTGGACTTTTATGCTGAATGGTCAGGACCCTGCACTTCCTAGGATTTATTATATTTGTGGACTCAGTGCTTATTACCGTCTTCCAAGAGGATGGTATGGGACATGTTATTTGGGGATAGTTTTCCCAAAGATTTACCAGATAGATGACTTAAAGAAGTTTCTGAAATTGACTGAATTACATCATAAGCAACAGAGGAAGGAAACCTCTCCTGCAGTTGTGGGAGATATCTTTGGTGCAGTGATTCCTTCAGTGGGAGTCATTTTGAATTTGATCAAGATACGAAAGTTGTGGATAACATGCTGACAAACTTTACAGGGGCAATACTCCTGATAGATACTGAATTAGCCGCGGATAGAGCTATGACGCTTCAAAATAGGCTTGCTTTAGACATTCTTTTAGCGAAAGACGGCGGAGTTTGTAAGATGATTAATGCTAGGCATTGTTGTTCATATATTCCGGACAATGATGGGGAGATAAGAGACTTACTCACTAACCTGACTAACTCAAGTAAGGACTTAAAGGAATTGAAAGAACTAGGTATTTGGGAAAAGGTTGGAAAAGGATTAGCTTCAGTGGGAAATTGGCTTAGTCAAATTTGGAATGGGGTATTATTAAAAATGATACAGGGAATATTAATTGTGATTGCTTGTATATTAGGATTATGGAGTTCATGTAAAGGATGTCAAAAGATAAAATTGAAAAGGTTGAAAAATAATCAGAGGAGGGAAGAACGAAACAAGGAAAGAATATATAGAAGCGACTTGAGAAGGAGACAAAATACAGCAGAAACCGAATTGTGAAATGTGATAAAGAATGGTGTGTTGACATATTTAGTCATCAGGGGAGGGATTGCTGATGCAGATATGCTAATTAGAAATTATTAATGAATGTTTATGAGTTTTGATTAACAAGAAGTTGATAGAAAAATTAAATGTAGAGAAATTAAGGTGCACGTTTCAAAATATGCCCACGGAGAGTGACAGCCAATTTATACGAATTTGTACTAAAATGATTAAAAATGCATAAAATATTGAAAATGAACAAAAATAATGTAGTAGTATGTCATATTAAAATGTATAACGTATGTTTTCAATTATATTGTAGTGCTAACTTAGTCAAAGTTGTGGCCTAGTTTTGCCAGGCCTCATACAGAAGCTGAATTTCTAGCTCACTGCAGAGAAGCTGGTGCGTTGAACTGTCTGTGAACTGCACACATTAATAAAATCTGCTTTGCTAGAGTTTTCTGCAACATACTGAGGAACAGGAGATGAGGGACTAGGATATGTAACAATTTTGGTGTAAGGCAGACTTGATGTACTTTCCCAGGATGTGAACAATAGAAGCACTGACTGGAGAAGAAGATGCAACATTTTCAATACCTGTTGAGCCGGATGATGAGGCCATCGTAGGATGAACCAATCAATGAACTAAGAATGACGGAATATTAGAATTCATAGATTTGCACAAATAATAGTACTGGATAGAGTCATAACTGGTGATTAATTGACCAATTAGGAATTAGGAGGATGGACTGAAAAACTCTAATAAAAAGTAATGACAAAGGGCTAAAACTTCAGATGCGATGATCAGATGCGAGGGAAGAATTGATGATGTCAGAAGACGTGATTCGAGATTCTGTTATTGGGCTCATGCTCTTGAGCACCTGAAGCGTTGCTGATCGATTGATGACCTGAAGACGAAGACTGACTTTGTGCTGATCCATTCTGTGGATAGGTAGCTATGACAATGTGACTGTTAAATTTTTGTGCCTTTCTTTCTAGGTACCAACTGCGCTGTTTTATAGTTTATCTTCTAGCTAGATGTTTTCCAAATTCACGTTTCTAAATTGTTTTCGCATGAAGTCCCACATACTAATACTAATCTGGGTTAGGTAAGGTTCCTTTGGGTGACGTTGACAGTGACAGATGATTGACGAACTGATTGCTGAACTCTGCTATTAATGCGGTTATATTAATCTTTGTTGGTTTATGCTGAAGCATTCGAGCATATGTTTTCTCAAGTTCTGATTAGATTATGTTATTGGTGGTCATTAATGAACTAATTCTGAGCTGATTGAATAAAGTTTGAATTAACCTTACAACTTAGTATTGTAACTAATAGGGAAATAACATTGTTAAAACGTATATTTAGCTGTGGTTATTCATGAAATGTAATATATTGTCTCGTGTTTATTGATTCTTTTAGTGGTTATTGATTGATTACATTGATAAGTGATGTTCATTGATTACTACATAGCTAGGATACTCCAGGCGATCCAAAAAGTTCATTTGCCTATACGCATCCCCTTGTAAGTTTACTTACTAAGGAACAGGTGAGCTAGCAAGGGCAATACGACAAAAATGCTATCTAGTCTCTATAAAGCGCTAAAAAGGTACACCCTGGTGACACAACTTTTGTACACAACTAAGTGAGCGAGAGGCCTGGACATTGAGCTGATGGAATCTGGCAGTGTTCTAATGTGGCGGCAGGCAGCACGTTCCTCTGTTTGCCTGCAGCATAGGACAAATACCTTTAAAATCATGCTACCATTGTACATGATACCCATCTTTCTCAAAGGGATGACAAATGCATCAGACACATGCTGGAGAGGTTGTGGGTCAAGAGTGACATATCTACACATGTGGTGGCAGTACTTACAGACAAAACAGTTATGGACTCAGGTGTTTGGAGTCATGCAACACATCACTAATATAACCCCATCCATGCAGGGACTACTGGCCCTCAAGGGCATGGTAGAAGGTGAATGAATATCCTCCCTTTTTCCTTCTATGTCTAGATTATTCACCACCATACTTCTAGCCGCCCACCGTGCAGTGAAACAATATCGGACGCACCTCACTCCATTGACACGGGATGTGGTGGGCTAAAATATGGAACATTCAGTAATGGAAATACTAACTGCTCTATTACAGGATACGATGCACAGATATGACAAAACATAGACTCTCTTTCATAACTGTGTCATAATTGGTAGGAGGACACCTCTACTTATCCATCTCCCTCTAGGGACAGACTTTGGAAGGGGAGTATTGACAAAACTTTATGAGGGATTTTGAAGAGAGGGAACAGTGTCAGACGGGCTCCGTCAACTGAGGATGTTGTAGAGCTGGCACACATTTATACAATGCTGCATATTGTAACCTGCCATTGAGTTGCATTTGATGATCTATGTACCAAATGTAACTCGTTTCTTGCGGTGAATCCTTGTCCTGCGTGGGAAAAAAAAGTTGCTTAAAAAATCTAGGTTATATAAAGCATGTGAAGTGCATGAATTTGACACATGCAGAATGGTTCCTCTTCTTTAACAGATCCATTTATGGCATGATTTGTAGACTGGGCGATAGACGTGCTCTGTGACAACAAGGAAAGGAAAAAGACCGACTGTAAGTCCTTTCTCTATTTGGATGCTGTCAGGAAGAGTGGGTAAAAATGCAGAGACCTTCCTGAATTTCTCAAAATTTAGTGCAGAGGGAATTCAGAATAGATGCTTTATGGCACAATGGGAAGATCTATATCCCAGAGTCAACTTTACAAATGTTAATTTTGAAATGAGGATATGAATTTCCAGTGGCAGATCATCTGGAGATTCACAAAACACAAAAATTGATAACTCGTCAATTTTGGTTGCCAGGAATGAGGGGAGAGATAGAAATATTTGTTCAACAAAGTTGTATCATTGGACAACTTAAAGTACAGTGAAGAAAACCTGTTGGACTATTCCAGCCTTTACCTATACCACCACAGCCCTTGTCACAGATTTCTATGGATTTTATAACTGATTTGGCACATTTTCAAAAAGAAAGACAGTGTTTCTAGTAGGCATTATTACCTCACTTAGACTGCTCACTTCATTCTCTTAGAAAAGAGTCCAGCCGCTCCTACATTAGCCTCTTTGTTGCTCAAGGAAATTATCTGATTGTGGGAGCTACCACCTGTCATTAATGCAGATAGGAGTTTCCAGTTTTACAGCTAGATTTTGGAAGGCTTTACTAAAACAGCTTGGCATAATATTTATTTTTATCCAGCATCTCCCAGCCCCAGACAGAGAAACGCACTTGCTCAATATTCGAGATGCTTTTGACAAAGCACTAGCACTCAGAACAATGGGTGCAGCGGGTAACAGTTGCTGAAGTTTCTTACAACACCTTCCACACATCCATGGGGTACTATCCTTTCTTCTTGTCCTCTGGGTTCCATCCACACAATTGGCCACGTACATTCTTCTCCTCTGATCCTTCTGTACAATCACTGCAGAAAGATATACACACAATTCATGGTTCAGCTTGGGTATATTTAAGATCTGCTAAGGCTCAGTACTAGAAATGTGCAGCTAGGCATAGTTGTGGACCAGTGTTCAAAGTGAGAGGAAAAAGTATGGTTATTGAAAAATAATTTTAAATTCCTGAGTCTTATACCAAGTTCTCTGCATGATAGGGGGGTCAGTTTCCCGTAGTTTAGTTGGACAGTATGCACTATAATTGAGATTGCTTTGTCACTGGAAGATCCACCCTTGATTTCATGTTTTAGGACTTTTGAAAAGGCTGCATTCTCTGGTTCAGTCACTCCTTCTTTTACATTAGTCGGTGGAACATCTGAGTACAAAGTAGAGGAGATCACAGACTTGCGATAAAATAGAGAGCTACTACAGTACCTGGTAGCATAGAAGGGTATGATGTATCTGATATTTCCTGGGAGCCAGCAGGCTTTGTCCATGCTCCAAGCTCTATAAGAGCAATTCATTAGAATTTTCCTACCAGAACCAAGCCCAAAAGGAAGGGGGGTATGTAAAAAGTTAGGAGGGGATATTGGCGAGTCTCTGTAAAGACACCCTACACAAGAGAGTTAGGATGTATCAAAAGTGAAGGCGGTGGCGGACAGAGCAAGAGAGACTACAATCACGGAGAACAGAGACTTCCTGAGTTTGGTCTAAGACACACTTACAGGGCTCTGATTTGTCTTTCAGGTCAGTTGAGGAAAAGCCCTATGAAAATTCAGCTGACCTAGAAACTAATGTCTGACAACATAAGTTGTATAGACTCCTTCACTCCTTCACCCTTTGTACCAGTTCTCGCCCGTATTTCACTCCCTCACCTTCATTGTTTTTTCCCTTGTTGGCGCCTTCAGTCTCCCCTCATGTTTCCCTTTCCTGATTTCCTAAGTCCTTCTTGTTTAACTTGTGTATTCTCCTCTTGCTTAGGACACCTCTTCTATGTATCTAGAACAGCATGGTTTCCATTGCATGGCACTCTGCCCAACTTTGGTTCTTGGGCAATGTTTTGCGTTTGCTCTTCCTGGACTGCTCATTACTTCACTAATTGTGCCTCCTCTGTTTTTCTGCTAAATCAGTATTAGTGGTGATACCCTTGTTCAATACTTACTACGTTCTGTTGTTTTCTCTTGACCTCGCTCCTGTGATGCTATCACTTCCCATAACTAAGTCTTCGTCTTTTAACACCCAGCCTGCTGGAATGAGTGTATTATTCTGTCTGTCACCCCTGTGAGAGCGTACATTTTCTAATATGTTTATTAATGATTTTTATGCTAAAATGTGTAATGAATTAACGTGCAAAACGAGTGACCTTTGAAAATGTTCGTTTTCCTGTTCTTAGCTGAGCAAAACTCTAACTAGACGCTGTGGTTATTTTCCAGGATTCAAAGTCTTCATAAAAGTGTCTTAGAAGTTCATGTTGATGTGCTTACAGCTACCCCTAGTGGGTTGCAGCGTTATGTCTTACAAGGTCATGTTTTAACCAAGCATTGCATAAGTTGAAATGTCCTATTGTTTGAGAATGTTACTAATATCTGATTTTTCCTCAAGGATGGAAGTGAGTTGAAACTGTAAAAGTTTCTTCCTGGGACAAGATATTCGGGAGGCGATGAAACAATGTAGCTACAGACGAGACAGAAGAGGAAACACTACTTTGGAGAAAATATAGTTAGCATAGATTTGTTGTGTTTTAGCTCATCAATTTAGTTGTTGATTGGCTGAAACGTAACCACCTCATAGATTGACCAATCATAAGCTTATTAGGATTTCGTATAACAACTGATGGGGGCAGAGGAGGTATGAGAGTTAGAAAGAGAAGAGAGAGATTCCATGCTAGAGATTCTGAGGGTTCGAGACTTATTGGCTGAGTGGGTTTAGCTGTTGTTAGGCCCAAAACCTTCTGATGACATAACTGATGGTGTCCCCTGGCTAAAGCAAGCTATTTGCTGTTTCTACTTTTACTCTGGGTAACGTATGCCATTGTAATGTAAATTGTGCTTTCCAGGTACCAGCTGCAACGTATGACTTTATTGCTGCATATTAGTATTATATTTTTACTATTAACTGAGTTAAGGAGTTTTTCTAAATTTGTGTTGCCAAATTCTTTTCAGATGAAGCCCAACATGTTGATGCTAACTTGTGGTTAGTGAGGGAACCAATGTTGAAATGCTCATGACTTATTTTGAAATAATGTGATGCTGAACTAATGTATACTTTGCCATTATTACTGGTTTTTGTATTGTTAATAAGTGTGATTCGTTTGGATATAATTTGTTGAATTGTCTTGATCAAATTGAGACCTATAAGACGCTTTAATCAACCTCTATTGATCTTATATGCTAATCATTTGTGTTTGAGAGTTATTTTCGTGACATTAGCATTGTTAATATAAGGAAATAAATCCATGAATTATTTTTAATAAACTGGTGTGGTTATTGATTGGAGTTGAATATTGTTGATTGTTATTAACCTTTGTTGATACTCACGTCATTCATTGATGACATCCCCTCAAACCTATGTCGCTTCGATCCATCGTCCTCTAGTGCAGAATCTACTATTCACTGTAAATAATAGCTAGGATTCTGTGGCTCTGCAGGACTCCCATACCTCCTTTTCCTTTTCCAGTAAGTTCTTTCTACTTTTTGGAGTTATCTCCAGTAAGTGGGTTAACCTACAAGGGCAGTCGTGGATTGAACTTACTGTCTGACAACTATGCTCATGACAATTGATAACATGCAGCAATTCATTGAATAGTAGCACTATTATAAAAACATTGGTGATAACCCATAACAGTTACATACATTAAAACAACAAACAATCTTGAACATGAGAGTACAAGTGAGTGGAGCCCCCTCACCATGATCCTGGTTCACCCTGGGACCCCATCCCCTGGGCAGATTTACGTTGCACCCTGACCCTGTGCACTTCTAGTTGTGGGGAAGCACCATCGTGCTTCCCCGGGAGGAGTTGGAAGGGTCCCAGGACCCCATCCCCGGCCTTCATGATTTTCCAGTTCCCTAGGAGGCAGCCCCAACAACACTAGAGAGAGCGAAACATACACAGCAATTATGCAAAGTTAACCCCTCTGTTACATTGAGATTTCTCTGCTTACTGAACCCTTCATACTAGAGACCCACCTGCATATAATTATTGCCACCAACTAGTATTCTGTTGGACCCCACATAGGTCCTAGCACTCAGTGTTTCTGGAAACTAACTGTTAGACCTGACAGCCTCTGACTGGTCCTCACCCAAAAATGTTGCCTTCACTCTCCTATGTTGCTGAGTTCATTTTTGTTTGCTTTAGGACTTTGTGCACTTTACCACTGCTAACAATTGCTAAAGTGCTTGTGCTCACTTCCTAAAGCATGTTAAAATGGTCATATACCTGATCAGTATATTTAATTTACTTAAACGTTCCTAGTAAAGTGGTATACCACATTCTTACAGCCTGTAAATGAAATTCTACTAGTCGGCCTATGGCACTTATTGTGCCACTCACTTAAGTAGCCCCTTAAAACATGTACCTGGCTTGCTATTGGGACCTGAATGCAGTTTAAAAGTGCAAATGCAATTTGCCAAATCCCATGCCAATCCTTAAACTCACTTTTTATTACACCTGTCATCCCTAAGGTAGGCCATAGGTAGCCCACAGGGCAGTGTGCACTGTAATTAAAAGGTTGAACATGTACTTGTAAGTTTCACATGTCCTGGTTATAAAAATTCCAAAATTTGTTTTTCACTACGGTGAGGCCTACCTCTCCCATTGGATAAAATGATGTTGCCATTTTATAAC
Source organism: Pleurodeles waltl (assembly GCF_031143425.1). Lineage (NCBI taxonomy): Eukaryota > Metazoa > Chordata > Amphibia > Caudata > Salamandridae > Pleurodeles > Pleurodeles waltl. The sequence continues at coordinate 934,223,808 of NC_090445.1, read as the reverse complement.
CCTAACTATTTGGTATCTGCAGTGTTTCTGGTCACATGACTGGGTGTAGTTGGCAGTTAGACTGTTTTTATTCCTCTCAGACAGTCACACAATAGAGGCATTAGGTGTGCATTGATGGGCCATCACTGGCAGGATGGGTGGAGGGAGCTGGGCACAGTGGCACTGAATAGGCTGTACTTTACCTTCAAAAAAGAACTTCTCAATCCCTGCATTGTTCATGCTGCAAGCTTGGAGCCAGGGCAGGACAGACTGGAAACTTCAAGCACTTCAAAGGGAATTCTGTAGAAACTTCTCCTGCTTCAAATAAGGCACCGGGTATAAAAATAGGACTCTCAGACCCACTATTCAGTTCACTTTCTGGACTTGTGGAAGGACTCTCAGAGGACTGCCTGCTGCTGTGGAGTGCTGTGTACTTCAGAGTACTGCTTTGCTGCACTTGGAAGGACTGCTCTGCTGCCTGAGTCCTGTCTTGAACCCTCAGAAGCCTACCCTGTTGTTCGAGCCCTGTTCCACTCTAGAGCCCAGGACTCCAAGGGGTAGTTGGCTGAGCTCCCAGTCAAAGCCTCAGGTACAGAAAAGACTCCAACCATCTTGAACCTCCATATGGATCCAGCCGGAGTGAGTCCTAACCGCTCAAGTGGTGCCCCTCCAGTACTGGACCCTTGGTGGTGGTGTGAAAGGTGCCCAGATAGCCAAAATCCAAACTTTGGGACCAACCTACTCATCTATCCACCCAAGGTGCATTGCCGGTTGGCCTGACTTTGTGGCAGCTCCTCCTGTGTTCTTCTCCACAGCAGACCAAACCCTGTTCTGCAGTCCTTCACCAAAGGAGTATCCGGCTTCATGGAGTTTTTGTCGACTATAGCCTCCAGGTATGTCCCGCTGGAGATTTTCAACTTCTAAAAAAGAGACTTAGCCCAAACATAGAAATCTTCTTCATGGCTTCGTCCAGTGGCTCCCTGACAACAATGCCTCCTTCTCAGACCACAGCCTTACTCTGCTGAACTTCTACCTTCTCAGAGACTTTTTCCTAAAGTTTTGTCTAAATCCAAAGCGTCGACCTTGCACAATACACTTTGTATCCAACTCGCCCTCTGTGGAGGTCGGCCATATTTCTTGACTTTGATCCGGTTTTGTGCGACTAGATGTCTGCAGTTGGCACTTTGATCTTTTACGCGCTAGTTTTTATGTTAAACTATGAAATTCATAACTTTGTTTCAACTGATTGGATTTTTGTGTCAATTAATTATTAAATATAGTATATTTTTCTAAATAGTTGTGTACTATATTTTCTTGTGTTTTGTTTCACTTTATTATTTTTTGTGTGCTGCAGAAATACTTTAGACATTGACTCTAAGTTAAGCCTGTCTGCTTTTGTGCCAATCTACCAGAGGGTTAAGCACATGTTAATTAGGAGTTTGCTGTGTTTCACCATGACAAGGATTGTGCTTGTTTTTTAGGTACGGTCCCTTTCCAACCAGTAGCCCAATTTCTCACAGTAATCAAAAGATACACAAAGAAATATCGCAAAAATATTTTTTCCTGCACACGATAAGGAGTCTACATTTATGGTGGACTTTCGACATACTGCTGGGAACACTGAGAGATATTATCCCAAATGAATGCAATTATGATAAACCTGACTTTATTATTTTTCCTTTCAATTCCAGAAAATTGTTAGCAGAACTGGTGGGTTTCATCTATTTCTTCCCTGGCGATGCTTAATTGTATGGATACCTGACATGAATAGACATGCAACTGGGTTCTATGCTAACCTCCAAAAGTTGCTTCGCCATAATATTTTCTGGCATCCTGTACCGATTGAGGAAAAGTACAACAAATCCATACAGCATATAGAAACAGCTTCCTCTCCTTCTATAAGCACTCCATTCTTTAGTCTATGCGGTTCCAGTTCAGAACAACCTAACAAGAATGAATGATGCTTAGGAAGAGGAAGTGAGGCTTATCACCAAACCGGCTCAAAGATTACCCATAACTCTGCTTATTGGCTATGTTATGATTATGGAGCAGCACAGTGCTACATGCCTGCACTGTCATCAAGGGGCTGAGGCAGAAGGGAAAGGTATGTTACACTGTAAACCATTTTGTTCAAAAAGTTACTGGTGGCTCAGACTAAATCCCCACTACTGTGCTGTGGAAGTAGGAAAGAGGGTGGGTAAAATAAAGTTAACTAATAAGGGAAACTTAAGGAATGAAGGGGCCCTTCACATAAATAAAACAAACAAGACTCTTCAGTTATTTTACATAACTACTGAGAATATTAATGTTACCCTAGGAAGTCCAGTGGTAGTGTCCCCTACTAATTAGAAGCACTGTAGTGGGTTACCTGTAACTCCGAACGGTCTCTCTTTCTTTTCCTTTATTCAATGCCTTGTAGTGGAGTTAAATCTTAGTGGTTTATAGAATCCTACTTTAAAATTTTAGAAGGGGCAATTGGGGGCATTTAATTAGATAAAATGAAAACAATGAAATAACTATAGCATGGACTGTAACACACGAACAAAAAGGTTTAAAATCTGAGGTTTACTTGCCTCTAACCATCAACTTGATCAGACCTCCTCAGCTGTTGCTGTTAATTTACTTCTACTGGAATCCAGCATGGTTGAGGAGTTGGACATCATTTCAAAGGGGACCCTGACCAGGTACAGATAGCTATATGGGCCAGCATAGGGGCAGGTAAGCTACAGACATGACAAGTGCTTACATTCCATTTATATATCTTTTGCTTTTTTTTACTTTTGGGGACTATTCTGACTGACTTAACAGTCTGACAATAATGTATTAAATGTCAACACCCCCAGTAAGAAAAATTGTTCACAACCCTATATTCAATCAATTTGTGTTTTACACACAAACTACTGATAAACAAAAATATTATGTACTTCATTTGTCTAAAATTTGGATTTGATTACTATACTTAACATAAGTTTTACTGAGGAATATTAAAAATGCAGCACCCTCGGCGACTGCCCAGCTTTTACTTGTAAAAGCCAGTGCCTGATCAAAACAACACACATATACATTTGAACTTTTTACACATCTGCCTAGAACCTTAATGAAAAAAAAAATATATATATGTCAGGATTTGGAACATAAGCACAACACAAACATTAATGCTTTCAAAAGAAGCACACATCTTAGATGGTGAGCCACAATACTTAACCAGTCAGGCATGTTGTGGTCAAAATCAAATCAGGCAGACATTGGTGAAAACATGCAGGTCTTCCCATTAGCATGAAGAAGCTGTCTGGTCAATCAGGTCAACAATAATCAGTGAAAAAATTATTAGTATTCACAGTGTTACAAAGCATGTTGTCAGCGGCAGCTGCCGCATATGTCAAGGGAGGGGTGGAGAGGTGACAACGGGGGAAACATTTAAAAAAAAACAAAAAAACACCTCTGCGCCCGTCTCCTGACGCTGTCTCCTGCCGCATCTCTGTTTTTGTGGTATCCCTGCATTTGCTCTGACACCAGCACAGGCTCCCCAGCAATCCTAGTGTTGCTCACATGCTAAACATAGCATGCAAACAGTGTCAGGATTGGTCTGAGCAGCTCAGAGTGCCACTCAAACACAATCCTGGGGTATACAGCTGGGTTGGAGGAACCAAAATGAGCATGTGTGTTAAGCCGGCCTCTGAAGGCTGGCCAAACACATGCGCACTTAGTGCACTCTCCTCTCCCCCCCTCCCACCTTCCAGTGGCAAACTATTGCTTGCCCAGCCAGGAGGGCGACACCCTTTTGCCACTGAGGAGGAGCCGCCCCTGCATGTTGTGTTTTCCTTTGAGTGTTGTTTTAATGTCGTAAATGGTTTAGGATGTGGCACTATCTGTGTCTGTGAAAGTTACCTTTCAAACTGACAAGCTAATAGGAACCATATTTGTAACATTCCACAGTGCACTTGACTCTACTGATGACATTGATAATGTTTGTTTGTGGACAGGGTACCGACTGAGATTTGGCATGGAGTGCTCATAAAACAAAAAGAGCCAGAATGGCTGCTACATTTCAATATGACAAATAGCCTATACACATAATTATAAGTGTGAGAAGGTGGACGGCCTATCCGTCACATTATCATGGATTAACATTAAAAAAGTTATAGACATTGCTTAAAGTTTGTCCATATTAGAGTATTGCACATTGAGCGATGACCAAAATAAACAAGTATACAATTTTCACGGCAATCTAAAAAAAAAAATAGTTATGATTTTAAGATGTTTGACATATTACTTCCTCCCAACGTAATAGATATCTCATTGGCCTTATTACAAGTTACATATTAAATCATGTATATTAGATCGTGCATTTGGAATATGGTGGGCGGAATATCTGTCGCATTTGTGATGCAGTAATACACCAAACAAAATAAGAATCAGCACCACTGTATGTGAAATAAAATGTAAATAATATATACGTAAGTATGTAAGTTTGTGATGACTACCAAAACATTGTTTTCTTATCTACCTCTGTACAAGTCAGCCCTATATTGCTAGGTAAGTGGTCCAACAGGAGGTCTTCACGAGCTACAGCATCCACCGACAGGAATGTTGGCAGTACCTTGGCTGTGAACCAGCCTCATTGCTCTGACAAAACGTGGAAGGTCCCCATAGCAAAAGAAACGGTTGCTGTGATCACTGACCCCCTTGATGTGGCACCTTTTTGCAGTGACCTATGCAGACTTGGATAGGGGGATGAAGGCCATTGAGCAGTGACAAGCGTGTATGTTTATTCAGATGAAGAAGGGTGTATATCGCTCTTCACCTTTCTTTACAGTTTTCAGATTCCAACATAACACTAAAATAAAAAAAATATTAATGCTGATATCTAAGTCCCATAGGATATAAAAGTTTTTTGGCTGATTTAGAGTTCCAGGGACAGCATCACAAACGTGATGGGTATGCCATTTGCCCTATTACAAGTGCTGTTGGACACACACACTTGTAATAACTCAAATGGATATCTACCATATTGATGACACCATAACCCAACCAATCAATTTATAAATCAGGCCTCTTGCAAACAATATATTTATAACTTTGCAGATGGATATGTGTGATATTACTAATGGAGCGTGCTTTCTAAAAAACTTGAAGCTTTCCCTTTCATCAAGAGGTTCATGAGACTCACACACCGGTGGTGCACACAGAAAGTTTTTGACATGCTCATATCTATATTAAACATGATGTGTTTCTAGTGCTGTGCTAATAATTACATTCTATTCCATACATAATATCCCTGGCTGTTTCTTCAAGTTGTATTTTGTATTTTGTATTGAACAGCCAGGTCCTAGACAAGTGTATGAAGATACAGTTGCTCCAAAGATGCCTAGAGCTTCACATACACACACACAGGTTTAGTTTGAGCCTATCTCCCTATGGTCTTGCAAGTTTGATTTTAGATGTGTACAAATGTGAATGCTGGACATAGCCCACACACTTACACCATGAATGAAACATTGCTGTCAACAATTTTTCAAGGTAAAAAAGTACCAATATGAATGATTTTGAGTTTACCAGATGGAATACGCCTTCAAAAACATGTCAGAACAATTAAAGCTTATATGACTTTTAAAGTATTGGCCAAAATGTATGTCACATTTGTGACAGCGTGTCCCCTCCATAAAATTGTACAGATGTGATACACTATTTAAGATTGTCAAAAAAGTCACATGTATCCCATCCGAATTATTATGGGTGCTATATTATGCAATGTTTTTTTTAATAAGCAGGCAGAATGTCCGTAACATTTGTGATGAAGCAACAGGTCTGCCAAAATCAAAATCAGGCCCTTTATGATGCCATATTTTGTGGCTTTTTTGTAGTATATAATTGATGTGTCCCTATGTCTGCTTTCAGCTTCCTCTGGAGCAATCAAAGGAAATGCTGTCCACACTATGCAAGACCAGCTAGAGAGCCATTGGGAGTCCGAAGTTGGAGGCACAGACAACAAGGGTGTCAATGAGGGTGAGGAGCTGGGCAGGAGCCCTCTATCACATCAGAAACTGAGGCCTCTGGCTCAAGCCAGTTCCTCCTGGTGGTGGCTAAAAGAACAGAGGTCACAGCATTTGTATCTGTGTTTAAAAACACCACTACCAACAGCACCACCCTCACTCCTGTCCCCCACGGTATAAAGTCACCCAGTCAGTTAATGAACTTGGGTCTCCTTCACCATGGGCACCACTCCCATGCTCCCATTGCACCAGCATTGGTGTCAGAGGATTCATGTGGCAGCACGTCCTTCAGAGGGCAGGGGAAAAAGGAAATAATTGTCTGCAAGGACATTCCATTGATGGAATTGAAAGTGTATGGTGGAGAAAAGGGAGAAAAGCTTCTACCAGACATAGGCGGTCATTCTGACCGCGGCGGGCGGCGGTAGCCGCCATTTGGCCGCTCCGTGGTCAAAAGACCGCGGAGGCCATTCTGGCTTTCCCGCTGGGCCGGCGGGCGCCCGCAAAAGGAGCGCCCGCTGGCCCAGCGGGAAAGGCCCTGCAACACAGAGGCCGGCTCCGAATGTTGCGGTGTTGCAGGGGTGCGACGGGTGCAGTTGCACCCGTCGCGATTTTCACTGTCTGCTATGCAGACAGTGAAAATCATGCAGGGGCCCTGTTAGGGGGCCCCTGCACTGCCCACTGGCACCCATGCCAGTGCAGGCCCCACAACACCCGTTTCCGCCATCCTGTTCCTGGCGGTCAAAACCGCCAGAAACAGGCTGGCGGGAAGGGGGTCGGAATCCCCATGGCGGCGCTGCTTGCAGCGCCGCCATGGAGGTTCAGCCCTGCCAGGGGTATTCCGGCAGGAAAACGCCGGATCCCCTTTTCTGACAGCGGCTTTACCGCCGCGGTCAGCGCACTGAAGCACCGCCAGCCTGTTGGTGGTGCTTCCGTTGCCCGCGCCCCTGGCGGTTTAGGACCGCCAGGGTCAGAATGAGGCCCATAGTTCTGACCAGCAATACCTGTGAGTACTATCTACCCACAGCACCGAATTCTACACTGCAATATCTCTAATTACTGCAAGAGTGAAGTAGCTTCTCTGCCTGACATATGCACTATACCATCACAGTGGACCAAGGCAGCAGATGAGCACCAGTAGAAACACTGTCTAACCCCCAACCTGCAATCATTGTGAGCGTGGGCACACAAATATATCAGAATCCTTGGAAAGCACCAGAAACCACATGGGCAATAAGGCTCAAAGGAGAGTCCCCTCCATGTGCCCCTTAGTGGTAAAACAGAGCTGAGCCACCAGCTTCTACCTCAGTGTGAGCAGTCTGACTAGAAGCAAACTAGTGCAGGCAGCATCTATAACTATAAAGACGTCAATGTCAAGGCGGACGCTAGGAGAAAATATAAAGATTTGCATGCCGAAGAGGCATGTGCTCAGCGGCAGAATTTTTACACAACAAAAAAAGGAAGGAAGAGATATGTGGCCATTTTGCAAAGAAGTAGGAGCACGGTGTCTTGAAGGCCCAAGATGTCACAAAATTAGAGACGGGTGGCCACATTAGAGTCAGGTAGCTCCAAACAAGGCAGGTCCAGTTAAATACTTTATGGCCGAGCACTCATTGAACAGGAGGATACTGGCACAGTGAGGCACCTGAATGAAACCAAAAACCACTAGCACAACACAAGAACTCATACACACATCAAAACAAGGAGAAAAATGTTAATAATAAACAGATTGCAATACAGCTACCAACACCAAATCAAAAAAATGATCAGCGTCATATTAACAACACCCAGTACAATTCTAAATAACAATGGGCATCACAAGAAAAGGGGAAACAATAAGTGAAATCTTCACTTGCTTTTGGTAACTGGTTCAACATTGTAAGTTCAATACGTTCTTTGATGGTGTTGTTATTTGACTCAATATTATTAAAGGCTGTCAGTTTGAATCCTCCAGATACACATAAATGAGAAATAGCTACACCCTTGAAGAAATTGAAGAGATCACACAAATCAAGCTGAAGTTCAAGCAAAGAAAATTGAAGCAGGCAAAGCATAAGAAGGCGAGCTAGTGTTCCAGTTACAGAACTACATAATGGAGAAACATAATAAAATTCATGCCCCACAATTTAGATCGAAAGACCATCAAAGACAGAAAGAAGGGATCTAGATCCAAGAAAAAGAATGTTATCAGTGTGGACACTTGGATTCTCTTGACTGCAATTGGCTTGAAATGGGGCATCAAAGATGAATTTGTGGCAAAGACAATTACTTTGTGAAGATGTACAAAGGATACAGTAAAAGCAATTTTCTTAAAAGTCAAAAAGCAACTCAAGGTGTCCCCATGCAAAAGTGTTTAGACAGACGCTGTTGGTTTCCCTGATGTCTTGTATGCAACGTTGTGGTCACAGATTTACAATCAATGAATTCACAAAGGAGCTCACTATCATCTTCTTGCCAAGAAAATGATGACTTGTCATTCATGGTATAAGTTGAACAACACAGGAAGAACAGCATGACCCTTCTTATCGGGATCCATCAAGCTCAGTTTGCCGTAAAAGTGAGCCTCTTTAACTTAAATTACTGAAGCAGTTTAAAGAAATTGTAAAGAAACAAATATGCACTTTTTCATTTGAAATTGATTAAAGGCATACCATGTGCTGAAACATCACGGAGTAGTATTCCCTTAAAGTAGAAACAAGGTGCAATCCTTATACCTTATGCAGACTCTGCTTTGGTCAGTTTGACATTGGTGAGATATTCCAAAACTGGAAAAATCAAAGACCATCAGCTGCCTGCAGATTATGCTCCCAGTCTAAAGAAAGCTTGTCCCATTTCTTATGCTGCTGTTATAGTCTCCCCCAAAAAGACATGTTTTTTTGCTTCTAGCCTTTTGTCGACTGGTGATTAGATTTAGCACATCTGCAGTAAAGGAATATTTTAACACCACAGACATTCAGTTGGCCTATTTTTTAACTAAACCCAAAAAATTGCAGAGAGCAACCTGATTGGACAGACTCAGAATTTAACCCACACTTAACTGATAGATTGATTGATTGATTGTTTAGTGCCATTGTTTATTTATATGAGATGGTCTAATAGTATTGTACTATCATTTGTATTGGTTAACTTTTTGTTCAATTTTATTGATAGTGTAACATTTTAAATTAACTTTACAATGAATGTATCATTATTATTATGTCTGTATCACTGTTAACAGAAAGATGAATTCCAAAACAAAATTGAAATAGGTTGATATGCAAGTATGCAAGTTGATGGGCAAGGAACTACTGACTTCTATTGATAAATTCATAACAATCTTTACCTCTAAAGAATGCACAGTGGAGGATGAAACACATGTAAAGGATCGGTACGTCAGGGCTAACTGTCTCCTCTGTCTCCCCAGATAAACAACTAAAACTGATTGCCACTCTGTACATGGTATATACTGAGCCACTCATGCTCAAACAATACCCAAAATGGATCACAGGACTATTGAAAATGAAAGACTAAAAAACACACAATCTCCTAAATGAGACATCAAACCAGTGGCTCAAGACTGTGAACATGCATTCAAGAAATAAAAAAGGAAAGTCAACAGTTGCAACAACATGGCATCTTTCGACCAAATGCTATGCACTGCAATGAAATCATTTGTGAAAGCCAATCCTGTAGGGCTAGGAGCCATCCTGGCACAACACTACAAAGGCAATGATTTCTGGCAAATCATACCTATGCCAGCCTAAGTCAATCTGATGCTCAGAAGGTATACTCAGAACCAGAAAAATAAAGTTTGGTAGTAGTATGGGCATGTTGACATTATCACATTTTTATTTATGGCAAGCCATTCACTCAAATAACCCCAACACTGATAGAAGTCAGGCAAAGCACAAGAGATGGCAGGTTGCAACTCACTGATAATGACTCTCTCCCTGACACCAAACACTGTCCGCCGTATGACACATAGAAGAGGAGCTAGGAGTAACCGTATGTGCCATTCTGCTGTGAAACAAAAGAATCATCACTCCTGCAATACTCAGACGCCAGTTTGTTGATCTTGCACACAATTTACACTGAGGGATAGTGCTCACCAGGAGAGCACTGTGTGACAGTATGTGATTTCCCAGCAGGGATCAAATGAAGGAAGGGACCTGTCACTAATGGCAGGTTGTCAGTGCTGGAGCGCTGGGACATCTGGTTCACAGTTGTTAATTTACGAGGAAGTTTTACCATCTCATCAAGGTGACATCCATCCTCTAGGCCACATGAATATTTGACGTTAGATATTTGACATTAAATGAGATTAACCAGGAGCTGTATATAAATTAATTAATCATCACCATTTCAAAATTTCTCAGTCAAAAATGAGAGTTCAAAAGCTTTATTAATACATTTCTTTATATGCTCATTTTTATTAAGGCAGTATTACTTTCATCAAGTAACAAAAAAACAGAGTATATAATAAATACTTCATAAGCGATTCAGAAAGCAAGTTCCATGAAGGAAAGAATCCCTATTCTAAGAATGAGGATGATTAAAAAGGGAATGAAGAATCAAACAAAATTTTATCAGTTAGAGCCCATAAAAAGTTCTATTGAGAGGTCAAACATGAAGCTTAAATTCAAATCTCAGAACCAATCAGATCAGTACTTCTCTTAAAGAGAGGTTCGAGAAAATTGAATAGAGTCAGGGTAAGTGGTAAGTGAGAGAGCTTCTCAAGTCATCTGCCTCAATCTGACCTAATCTAGGAACACACATTTTATACACATTATAATCATAAGCTTTTTGCAACATGTTTCTTCTTCCAATGTTCAATCATCCAATCGGTTTGCAAGGTTTCTTGGAAATGGAATACTCCTTCGTCTTTCTCCAGGAGATAATACCACAAACAGCAATAATATGTAGACACATTCCTTATTTTTCACGTTATATGATTACATTTTGCCATGAGAACACTCTTAGCTAATTAATTTCTCTTATTCATATTATCAGTGGCTGTTACTGTCTGTTAGAAAGGCAACCAATGGGTTTCTTTACTTTGTATAGCTTTGTGGTTTGTTCTCACCGTTCATTAGTTTCAAGAGTTTGCATCTTGTATTTAAGCTTCTACTTTACCCTACTATTGTATATATTCATAGTTTTACAATATTTATTGTTTAAGGCTACATGTCAGCGATTTACTCTAGTTAATCATTTTTATTGAAACATATGCCTACATAAAGGCCAGGAAACATTACATTTAACATTCATGAACTAGGTCAGCTGTTAGGAAAAACTAAATGCAGATTGCCACAGTTTAAACCAAATACATATAACTGTGACTGTTTCATACGAATTTTACAGTTTAAATACATTTGCCTTTCTTTCCTTATGAGGCCTACATGTTAATTCTGCATGTTAATGTTAAATGAATTGTTTTTGAAATTTTTAAAATCTGCTCCCTCAAATAGTCAATGATAAACTCCTCCACCTCTACAAATGTCTCTTCTTGCGGAAGCTGTTTGACAGAATCTTAGCAATGATTTCTTCAGACTTCTTCAGTCAGAAACAAATATGTGCTGTTGGTGATCAACGAGTACTCACCTGTTCCCCTAGTCAAACAGCTCTTTTTGACCAGTGCAAAACAGTCATCTCAGTGTCAAATTATATAGTTGCAGCATGGGACATTTTTTAAGACATGAAGACTAACATTGGGCCCCCTTTCAATGGTCATTAGTTTTCTGAATTTGCCATAATCCTTAACTTCTAGCAGTGGAAAAAGGTACCATTATGGCCTCAAATAATGGCATGGTCCAGCAGTTTATGTACACACACAAAATGGCTCTACAACAAGCAGAGTTTGGCCATCAATCAGTACAAGCTTTGAACACAGTACCTGGAGCATATTGAATCACACTATACAGTACCACTGGTCAGTGTCAGTCCACAGTCATGCTTGGCTGTGACGTTCAGTCAAGAATACCAAGCTGAATTGTTAGAACAAACCAAAGGCAGATGATAGCTGAAAAACAGGTTTTGTGCAGCAAACATCAACTGGCAAGAGAATGAAGCAGTATGCTGACTCATGAATTCAACCATGTTCCTCAGACATCAAGACGCCCTACTGGGTATTGGTAAACAAATGCATACAAGAAATACAGACCCCTCGAATACATCAGCATGCCACTAAAATTTTGCATCAGAAAGGAACAATGGTAACTGCATGCACCAGAGGAAACAGGTGACATGCAATCAGGGGTGGCTCCTTTAAAACCTTTACAATGAAATGATAACAAACAGTGTTTGTTATTGTTTCCTTGTAAAGGGGTGGGGACACAGGGGTGACGAGTGTGAGGAGGAGTGCTCAGCACTCCCCCTCACAGTGCATGTGTGTTTGGCCGTCCGTCTCGGGCTGGCCAAACACACATGCACAGTGGGCTTTCTCCGGCCTAGTAATACAGTTGCTGGGCTGGAGAGAGCCTGCACAGGCTCCCAGTCTGCCTGGGAGCACCCTGGCTGGGCGCTCCTAGACAATCCTGAAGCTGCTTTGAGCAGCGTCAGGATTGGCCGCAGGGCAGGCTGGGAGCCTGTGCCTGCCTCCTGCCAGGAGAGGAGCGGAGTGCGGCGCTGCACGGCATAAAGGTACGTTTATTATTCTTATTTTTTTAATTTATTAATTTTTTTTTCCCCTCTACACCCCCTTTTTTACAGGCCGCATCTGCGTGCAACATATCACACTTTAAAGTATATTGACTGCCTACTACTCAGCATGCAGCTACTGCCCTGAACATGACTGAATGAGGTAGTGTGAGTAACAAGCCCTCTTCCTGATGAGAAGGTGACACATCCAACTTGTCAGTCCAAGCAAAACATGAAAAGATCCCAGAGGCTGATAAAAGAGATGTGAACAAATTGGTTAAGAATGTTCATTATTATTCATCTTGGGGTAAGTATCACGTCCCTGGGATGTGCTCCATGTGTCCTCAAAGACAGATGATGTCAGTTAGTACACCAACTCAACACATTACATCTCTTCCTGCAGAAGGCAGGAGACCTGGGAAATTAGTAGAATGAATGTGCATTCCAGGGGCAGGAACAAACACAGCATACATGGAGAAACACGCTCCTACCTGAAGTCTGACCAGTGTACTAATCTGGTACATCTATGAATAAAGGAGTATTCAAGCATTTAGATTGCCTTGTACTCCTTTAGCAATGAGGATGTAGCAGAAGGTACAAATGAAGCTACCTCTGTTTCACATTAATATGTAGACCTTTGGTGTGCATGGGTGCCTATGACTGAGCTTCAAACTCTTTATTAATAAGGGACAGCGTCTGCTTTGCTTTTTTATTTCATGTTACTCTGATTTCATGTTGTGTGCTTTGAATATTATTATAGTTAGTAATGATAATAAATAGCTTCTGTTTCTGAACTCCAATGGAAATATGCACATTTATATAGCCCTCGTTGCTCTCTGGTGTTGTATTTTGCAATTTTCATAAATTTAGATTGTCTGCTAAGACTCCCCCATCCAAAATATACAGATTAAGTTAAATATTCCTCTCAGAGCATCCTTAGAGTATCAAATAAATCAAAATGTACATATTTATGGGGCTTGGTTATCTCTAGATGTGCATCTGCAGAAACAATACATCTTTTCATGCAGATATGGGGAATAGTATAAGGAAGTAGATTCACCTGTGTTCGTGTGACAATGATGTGTTATTCTGGTTGTCTGAATTAGCATGTTTGTGTAAACAAATTACTTGGTAGTAGATTGGGATTATCATAGTGTTAAAGCATTTCCATTGATAAAAGCAAGAAAACACGCACACAATGAATGAAATGAAGAATCTTCTGACCTTGTTTTGCGTTAAATATAGCTCATTTGAGCTACTATTACGAGTTGCTTGGTACTTGCTGATTGCAAACTCCACATCTATGCTAGTACCGTGCAATTATGATATAAACTCAACGAAAAGGTAATAACTGCATGGAACCGGTGTTACCAGGTGTAAAACTGCATGAGTTCCTAAGTTCATGAGGTTTATCACTCCCACTTATCAGCTATTTTAAGCAGGGGATAAATAGGAGCTTGGACCTCCTTGTGGGGTGGAGGTGAAAGGAGGTGGGCAGGGTAGGGGAGGGAAATGGGATTAGTGTCCTGGCAAGGGGAAGTATTACATATTCCCCTCTTAACTGAGAGGGCATGGAGGAGGGCAGGCATAGAGGCTTGGCTGCTGTTGGAGCCAAAGCCTAAAGCAATTTTACCAACCGAAAAAATTGGGTCTGGTGAGAAAACCAGGTGCGATAACATGGGACCATTTGTGATCATTTGGAGCTGAATTCCATATGGGAATTCCACTCAGCCCGACTCGAAATGAGGGCCTTGCATCATGGGCCTTCCTTGTGTTTGGGTCTGAACTGTTTCCTATTCTAAACTCTGGCTATATGTACAAAAATAGATTTTGTTGAAATTCAGAATCCTGCCGTTTTCTGTGATGTTTCCTTGCATCCCAATAACATAAGAGAAGTATTCCACGTAATACATTTTATAGGGCAATGCTTCATTCCTGTTTCCAGAGGACTGGAATCAAAACGAACCTTGATGTATGCCTATTATTGCGATTAACACCTATGTACTCTCCCAAACCCTCTGGAAACCTAGTTATACCTGTTATCTTCATAACCAAGAGAGCAAAGTGGCCTTGTATGTTTGACCTTTGCAATGCACATGCGCCTGGGCGACGGAGATAAAAAAATATAATATTTTGGTTGATTTTGTTGAATCTAGGAAAATACAAAGGCATGCTCGGTTACTTGTCAAAAAATCAGGGCAAGGTTGATCGATCTCCTCTTAGTTGGTTTCTTATGTGGTGCACGACCTGACAATACATGGTTTGTCTTGTTTCTGTACAGACTTTAGGTGATATACAGCCCCCACACACACCACCAATTCTGCCAGATTCTTTCTGGAAGTGGCCTGCCTGCGCTATTGGTTTATGCATGTTAGCATCCCAAACTCACTGACATTCTACATTTCTGCTATCCTCAAACTCGGATAGCCAAATACATCAACATATGGTCCCACCTTCCTCAATTTAGATGAAGGTGTGTAAATGAGCTAAAGTAAAATGCCACATCTTTTACAATTTAATTAAAAACAAATACTCTAAATATACGCGCATCCTCTCCGGACCAGTGTTCACTAAGCAGTATACCAGGTGGGTTCTATCATTTACTGGTATGCCTAGCCAAAGATGCTAACAAACGACATTGGATAACAAAATGACTTTCTTTTTTATACGTGACTCACGAAAAGTAAAAATTAGGAGTAAATTCTTGCACCAGGAACAGGACATAGGGTTTTGGATTTAGATTCTGCATGACACTAATCAATAGTCTTCATACACCTAATGTTCAGTGACAGACAATGAATGAAGAGAATATGGCCCTCATTATAACATTGGCTGTAAAAACCGCCTACCGCCATGGTGACGGCCGCCAAAAAGAGTGTTGCCGCGGCTACCAGCCATCCGCTGTATTATGACCACAGACGGATTTCCTCCAGAAGGATGGTGGGAATCTGCTTGCGGCCATGGCAGCGGATGGCGGTAAGGTGGCGCTGCTGCCACCAGCAGTGCCATGCCAGTAGACTGCCGCCGGCCATCTTATGACAAATAATACGGCTTGGCGGTGTTCTGCTGGCGGACGCTGCTGCTGGCAGCAGCGCCCCATCCCATCTCCTGCCAGAAGACCCCCTGACTACAGTTAAGTCGGGTCTCCGACAAGGGAGAGGGTGTTGTGTGAGTATGTCTGTGGGTGTGTATGTCTGTGTGTTCTTGGATGCGGGTGTGTGTTTTGTGTTGGATGCGAGTGTGCATGTATGAAGGTGAGAGTGCATTTATGTTGTGTTATGTGAATGCGTGTCTGCATGTATGTTTGAAAGTGTATGCGGGTGTGTGTGAGTGGATGTCTGCATGCGTGGATGTGTGTGGGAAAGTGTGTGTATGTGTGCGCGTGTGTGTGTGAAGAGGGGAGCGTGTATGTAGGGGTGGGGGGGCTTTGGAGAGGCAGGGGAGGAGGGGGGTAACTGGAGAGGGAGGGGGAAGAGGGGAGACCCCTATCAGTGATAGGGAAGGAATTCCCTGCCACTGATGGTGCCTACCTCCATGATTTTCGTGGCAGTCAGGAAGCCACAAAAACCATGGCGGTAGGTGGGGTCATAATTCCGCGGGCGGAACAGTGACGGCTGCCGGGCTGGAGACAGGAATCTCCAGCCCGGCGGCTGTCACCGCCATGGCAGTCAGAGTGGTACATTCCAACCCGCCAATGTCATAATATGGTGATGAGTACCGCCAGCCTGTTGGCGGTACTTACTGCCCTATTACCTCCGACCGCCGGGGTCATAATGACCCCCTATGTCTTTTAATTACACATGAGAAAATGAGACCACTAAAATAAGAAGCACAGTAAAAACTCAATGTTCTACCAATGTATGTGGTAAGGCCCTGTGGTGTATAATCAGGGTCGGCTTTAGGAGGGTGTGACTGGTGCGGTCGCACTGAGCGCTGACCTGGAGGACAGGCGCTGACCTCAGCAGGGGGGGGTGCTATGTTTATCAATAACTTACAATGTAAAAGCACCAGAAACAGAATTCCTTGTGCGTCAAGCTGTCAGGCAACAATGATAACTCTTGTGATTTATGTTCCTAACAGAGAGAGGTATCGGAGTTTTGTCCAGTTTAAGTTTTGACTCGTAGAGGGTTATTATGCCTACTGCAAGGAACAGATTTATATATTATGTGGATAGCTAACTGGATTAGTAAAGCTAGGAGGAGCTCATGAGCAGGTTGCTAAAAAAGATTGTTGCACAGGCCGCCACCAATGCTAAAGCCGGCCCTCTGTATAATAATATGTTGCCATATGTCTCTGGCATGCACGGATATCCTTAGAAACCCTCTGTTATTCTCATTTACTAAGGAGCATCCAGCAGCATAGCATCTTGGGAGGTGTACTTGTGACAGGAGAGACAGCTGTATTGTTATATAAGATGATCCAGCTGACGTTCCTATAGATATAAATGCATAGGCCAGTTCATATTGCTTCTTGTGTCACAACATATTCAGAAGTGATGGATACTTTGTAGAGCCTTTCTGGTTCACACCCATTCCACTATCTGCTAAGGGCCTGTGATGGGTGACTTATCATGGCAAATATTCAGTGTACACCGGTTGGACTTGATTTTTTTTAAATTCTTTTGTACTTCGTATTTCTTTTTTAAGATTGTCCATGTTCTAAATATGTATGTTTTTACTGCATATAACTAGGACAACGGTCTGATTTTGCACTGGTGAGGGTTAAGATGTTGCACTTGTATCTTTCCTAGTTAAGTGTATGTACACGTGTTTATTATTTACTTTCTAGTTTCTAGAAACCCCTCCGGATCATTGACATGCAACCTATGTGTAATCCCTTCGATCACTGCCACTGGGGTTTTGGTGACTATGTAATCGGTTTCCCTCCCACTTTGCTCAACCTGACAATTACTACAGTTTTTCATTCTTACAAAAACTTGTGGTCCAAGTGTCCGTGCACGATTGCATGACACACTGTTTTGCCTGGTTTTCTTTTTAAATGATCTAACTATTTAAATCACGTAAAAGAAACTTTACACACAGGATACATTGAGATTCTTATTTTTATTTTTTAGCATATGTCATTGAAATTGAGGTACTTATCCTGAGTCACCACACTAATTTCCATTACCTGAAATATGTGCTACACACCCATAAATAATAAAGTGAACTGTTGCTTCTCAGAAACCAAAATGTGACGCGGTTACTTGTTGTGAGACACTCTTGTAGAACAGGGTTGGGTGGAGTTTCTGGAGAAAGCTGGCAGAGTACGCGTTGGGAAGGGCAAATCCATTTCACATCATTAAACATTTTGGTGTTATTTACATTCGTATGTCTGCATATTTTTAATTAGTTAAGTGATTTCAAACATGCTCTTTAATAACTGAATAATTTCTAGATATTTACATGGGCACCCTTAGCAGGGGAATTATTGAGGTATTAAGGACTTGTACGTTATTTCGTTTTTTCACGAGACATTGCTGTTTGTGAAATATATGTTGAGTAGAATAAAGTGGTAATCGTTTGGTTTATTCATAGTCATCGTGGAACACCAGGCACTAGGCAAAACTTGTTTCTATTTACGAACACTCCGATTTAACCCAAAAATATGAAATCTCATAAAATATCTATGAACGTTTTCAGAAACTTGCCATACTTGAAGATTATTAAGACACTTTTGAGGTATTGAAAACATTACCGACCAATAAACACATTGTACTTGTAAAATGAAGACGTGATATCACAGACTCAGGCCCTCATTCTGACCTTGGCGGGCGGCGGAGGCCGCCCGCCAAAGTCCCGCCGTCAGGTTACCGTTCCGCGGTCGAAAGACCGCGGCGGTAATTCTGACTTTCCCGCTGGGCTGGCGGGCGGTCTCCTTCAGACCGCCAGCCAGCCCAGCGGGAAAGAGGCTTCCACGATGAAGCCGGCTCGGAATCGAGCCGGCGGAGTGGAAGCTGTGCGACGGGTGCAGTTGCACCCGTCGCGTATTTCACTGTCTGCGCAGCAGACAGTGAAATACATTTAGGGGCCCTCTTACGGGGGCCCCTGCAATGCCCATGCCAGTGGCATGGGCACTGCAGGGGCCCCCAGGGGCCCCGCGACCCCCCCTACCGCCATCCGGATCTCGGCGGTCCGACCGCCGGGATCTGGATGGCGGTAGGGGGGGTCAGAATCCCCGCGGCGGTGCAGCAAGCTGCGCCGCCGCGGAGGATTCAATGGGGCCGCGGTACACTGGCGGGACCCCGCCAGTGGTGCCGGTCCGACCGCGGCTTTACCGCCGCGGTCGGAATCCCCATTGAAGCACCGCCGGCTTGTCGGCGGTGCTCCCGCGGTCCTCCGTCAGAATGAGGGCCTCAGTGTCTGAACAGTTTACTAAATTCTGAATCTACGGGGTGGATGCGAATGAGCCCCGAGAAATCACCATCCAAAACAGAACACTTTGGGCTAATTAGGTGATGAACAAGTGGAGGTAACCCCAACTGCATCTGTTCTCCAAGTCAGAAAGACGTGCTTTTAGTGTACCACCCCATAACCCCGATTCACCTCTGTGACTGTCAAAGCAGAGTGAGTGCATTGTGCAACCACAGAAGAGTCACACCTTCCCTGTGTGGATGCCGCCCTATTGTGGAGCTGAGCACAAGGCTAGAATGAGTCAGCCGCAATGCATTCATGCTTTCCTTCATGTCTGGCTTGACAGAGCAGCTGTCCTCAAGAAATATTTTTAGCAGTTAAAGGAGTATTGCCGTTCATCACATGGTATTGGTTGTTTGTGTATCATTACAAATTCTATAGAACGTTTTCCTTGCAAAAGCACAAGGGCCTATTTATTAAATGAAAAATACAGGCATTTTTTGAGGTCGCAGCCTACCAAACAGCACAGCTGTCAGGTTTGCTGTTAGAAATGGGGTCTTTGGTTGGCAGTCAAGTTACCCCCTGTCCAAGCTAGGACCCTCACTCTAGTCAGGGTAAGTCACACACAATCCAAATTATCCTGTGCCCACCCTCTGGTAGCTTGGCACTGAGCAGTCAGGCTTAACTTAGAAGGCAATGTGTAAAGTATTTGTGCAATAAATCATACAAAAACACAATATAGCACCACAAAAATACACCACACAGTGTTTAGAAAAATATATAATATTTATCTGGATATTTGCAGGTCAAAACGATGAAAGATGCAATAAAGAATTGTAGAGATATCATTGAAAAGTGATATAAAGTTTCTTAAGTCTTTAAAAAGCAAACAAAGTCTCTTTCAAGCACAAAGTACCTGGTTTGGAGTGAAAAATCTCCGCAAAGGGCCGCAGAGGAGGAGATGCGTGGAAAATGGTGTGTGCGTCGGTTTCGCCCCTTCACACCAGACTTGAGTCGTTATTTTTCATGCGGGGAAGACATTGCGTCGATTTCCGGCGCACGGACAGGTCTCATCTGTGGGTCGTGGGGTTTTCAGACGCCCCATTGTCTGTGCGTGGAATCCTGGGCTTGTTGTCTGGCTGCGTGTCGTTCCGGTGGGCTGTGCGTGGAATTTTCTCCCTCACGGCAGGCGCTGCGTCGATTTCCCCTCTGGAAGTCGGGCGGCATTGTCCAGACGGGCCGTGCTTCGAAGTTCTGGTTGCACCGCAGGCGCCACGTCGATCTTTTTCTCGCTAAGTCGAGCAGCGTCTTTCCGGTCCGGCGTGCAGTGAATTTTTCACCGCGGAGCAAGCTGTGTGTCGAATTTTTCCCCGCACAAGGAGTCCAGTTGCAAGAGAGAAGTCTTTTTGGTGCTGAGACTTCAGGGAACAGGAGGCAAGCTCTATCCAAGCCCTTGGAGAGCACCTCTGCTGCAAAGCAAGGGAACAGCAAGACAGCAGGGCAAAAGCAAGGCAGCAGTCCTTTGTAGAAAACAGTCAGGTGAGTCCTTTAGGCAGCCAGGCAGTTCTTCTTGTCGGTGCAGGTTCTGGTTCAGGTTTCTTCTCCAGGAATTGTCTGAGGTGGTAGGGCAGAGGCCCTGTTTTACACCCAAATGTGCCTTTGAAGTGGGGGAGACTTCAAAGAGTGGCTTAGAAGTGCACCAGTTCCCCTTTCAGTTCAATCCTGTCTGTCAGGGTCCCAGTAGGGGGTGTGGCAGTCCTTTGTGTGAGAGCAGGCCCTCCACCCTCCCAGCCCAGGAAGACCCATTCAAAATGCAGATGTATGCAAGTGAGGCTGAGTACCCTGTGTTTGGGGTGTGTCTGAGTGAATGCACAAGGAGCTGCCAACTAAACCCAGCCAGACGTGGATTGTAAGGCACAGAAAGATTTAAGTGCAGAGAAATGCTCACTTTCTAAAAGTGGCATTTCTAAAATAGTAATATTAAATCCAACTTCACCAGTCAGCAGGATTTTGTATTACCATTCTGGCCATACTAAATATGACCTTCCTACTCCTTTCAGATCAGCAGCTACCACTTCAACAATGTATGAGGGCAGCCCCAATGTTAGCCTATGAAGGGAGCATGCCTCACAGTAGTGTAAAAACGAATTTAGGAGTTTTACACTACCAGAACATGTAAACTACACAGGTACATGTCCTGCCTTTTACCCACACAGCATCTTGCTCTAGGGGTTACCTAGGGCACACATTAGAGGTGACTTGTATGTAGAGAAAGGGGAGGTTTAGGCTTGGTAAGTACTTTTAAATGCCAAGTCGAGGTGACAGTAAAACTGCACACACAGGCCTTGCAATGGCAGGCCTGAGACAAGGTAAAGGGGCTACTAAAGTGGGTGGCACAACCAGTGCTGGAGGCCCACTAGTAGCATTTAATCTCCAGGCCCTGGGCACATACAGTGCACCTTACGAGGGACTTATAGGTAAATTAAATAGTCCAATTGGGTATGATCCAATGTTACCATGTTTAAAGGGAGAGAGCATATGCACTTTAGCACTGGTTAGCAGGGGTAAAGTGCACAGAGTTTAAAAACCAGCAAAAATGAGGTCAGAAAAAGAGAAGGAGGAAGGCAAAAAGTCTGGGGATAACCCCGCAGAAGGGCCATTTCCAACATTTGCTAAAAGCATCTTGGGGACTTTCAGAAAGTTGACCTAGGAATGCATTCTCCTTGTTGATTACTATTGGCTTTGTGGTTTGTAAATCACACTTTCCTTGCTTTCTATTTGCTGGCTTTATTTGCTTTAGTCTCTCAGGGTTCAGTTCGGCCCTCCTGTTACCCAACCCATGTTTTCTGTATTTTTCTATGAACTTGCTTTCTGTTAACAGGTCTTTAAATCTTGTTCTTATCTCATCACATTTGCTGTGTGTTCAAAGACCGAGTTCAAATGTCAGGTGCTGTCTTCCCAAGGAGCTTGTTTACTTTTCTTTCTCTCTTTTTTTTTTAAACTTCTCTTTATTCAGTAATCGTACAGAATAACATGCTACAGTTTGGCACGTACAGTGGTAGTGCATAATACATAACAGTGATACCCAAATCTAACCAGCTGTGTGTAATAAGCACACATTATATTAAGCTGATGCCACGTGTAATGGTTCCCTGCAATGGCAATCTGGAGGAAAGCTCAACCACATGCACTAATCCTGCAGCTGGCACTTCAGGGGTGCACAGCTCTGTGAGTATGTGGTACCAAAACAGGATAAGAAGCAAACAAGGTACAGATTTAAAGAAAAAGACCTTCCCAAACAATAATTCAAAAGTTAACAGTGGCGGCAGCAGCAAAACAGGAAGCGTTCATCCACTCACATGCAGAGGGAGTGGTGGTTTTGGGGATTGAGGGAGTCCTGATGTTATTCAAGTCACCCTCCCTACTGAAGAGAGGTCCCAGGAGGTGGGATCAGATGCCTAAGGAGACTCTGAGCCCAGCTTGCCTAATATGGCCTTATCCTTCAATCGTCACTCGTCTGTCACACCCCAGTCACATAGGTGCGCACTCCACCTGACCAATGTGGTGGGGGGGGAGCTTGGACGTGTGCAATGTGTTGCAATGCACTGTTTGGCCTACACTAGACCCAGCAGTGCGAACATATGCTGCATTCTAGACCCTTTTTTGGGTTCTTTAGCACACCTGTTAGAACTGGGCTCTCTAGCTAGCAGGTGTTTGTACCCTGTCCAAGTAGGGACCCTTACTCTAGTTAGGATAAGGGAGTCACACAGCTAAGATAACCCCTGCTCACCACCTTGGTAGCTTGGCACGAGCAGTCAGGCTTATCTCAGAGGCAATGTGTAAAGTATTTGTACCCACACACACACACACACAAAGTAACACAGTGAAAACACTACAAAAGGACTCCACACCAGTTAAGACAAATAGCCAATATTTATCTGAATAAAACAAGACCAAAACAACAAAAATCCAAAATACAAGAGCAAAGATATGAAAGATTGAAGATTAAGGAGGTCATTATGAACACGGTGGTAAACACCGCTGTGTTCTTGCTGGCGGTCTTTCCATAGACCGCCAGCCCCCTTGAGGCCCCACCGGCCGCATTACGAACATTCTGCTGGGCTGGCAGGCAGAAACATTGTTTCTGCCCACCGGCCCAGCAGAATGCAGGGCCGAGACATTGTGGACGGCTCCACATGGAGCAGTCGTAAAGCTTCAGTGCGGTGGGCACAGGAGCACCCATCGCGCAGATTACTGCCTGTAAATCGGGCAGTGACCTGCATGACGGGGCACTGCACAGGGGCCCCTGCACTACCCATGCCAAGTGCAGGGGCCCCCAGAGGGACCCGGAGCACCCCATCTGCCAGCCTTTCCCTGGCGGGGGAACCCACCAGGGAAAGACTGGAGGAAACAGGGTACATTATCCAGAGGGCAGCGCTGCTTGCAGTGCTGCCCTGTCAGATAATGTAATTTGCCATCGTCAGGCTGCCTGTCGGCGGTAGCCTGGTGGTGGCGGAGGGCCACCACAGGGGGTCCTCCCTGTGTTTATTATATGGCAGTTCAGACCGCCATGCCGGTGGCAGTCTTTTCCGCTGCTGCCGGCATGGCGGTCTGAACAGCCGGGTTCGTAATGAGCGCCTAAATCTCAGTAAAGCTCTTGGAAACACAAAAGCTCCAACAGGGACTATCACAACGTCGTTGACAAAGTCATTCCCAACAGTCCAACACCACTCACAAGGGAGTGTGTGCTGGTCACGGAATTGCATGGACCCCAGGCACAGTACCTTTAAAAATTAAGCGGAAGCAGTGACTTTGCACGGAATCGTGGAGGTGAGGTGTCACTGGAGCCGGTGCTGCGTTGGTTCCTTACTGCTACTTGGAAGGTGAGGCATCAGTTTGCCTTACTGCGAGGCAGGGGAGGTCACGGTTCCTTACGGTTGCAGGGGAGGTGATGTGGCGGCGGTTGTGAGGCATTGGTTCCTTACAATCCACTGGGTCAATGAATCCAGCAGGTCAAGAAGCAAGACATTAACTTTGTGGTGTTGCGATCACACCACAAGGCCGCAGGTGCTGTGGCGGAGTCAGGTGTCCCAGAAGTCAGGGACACTGCACTCAGGACTCACACTGCAGCGGAACTTTGGAGGTGCTACAGCACCGTCGGGCCTGTGGCCTCAGGCCTGCAGTGCCGGTCGCAGTCGTTGCACACAGTGGGGACCAAAGCTTGTTGTGTAGCCATTTTAGCTACAGTTTTATACACAATATTTTAGCAAACTAGGCATGCCGCTGTGCACTTTAACCTAGACATATTTTATTTACCTTTGTTATATTATTTTAACATTAGCCACATTTTCGGTCTTGTTTTATTTTCTCTATATAACATTTGCGGTCTTGTTTTATTTTCTCTATGTAGCTGTTCTTTGCCTGGGTTCTTAAACAAGACATTTCTTTCACTCTGTGTTTTTCTCAAGTCTGCAGTAGGATAGGTTGCTGGCAAAAGTGGTACGCTTTGTCTCCAATGTTCATAAAAACATACACACTCTTACATAGGGATCCTTTCTTGGAACATCAGATGTTTTATTATAAAAACACTACTTTGACCCATGTACATTAGAGGGATATTCCAGCCAGATGACCATGACTGAGTACTGATTGCTGATCTCTTTGCTACAGCTGCATATGTAGACTATAGGCCGCTTGCTCAGGTATGAGGGATGGAGTTTTCCCAGGGGGAACCTGAAAGGCAGAATTAGAGCTTAACATGTTGTGCTCTAACAGAGCTTAGGTAGGAACTATCCCTACAAACCTTAGTGACAGTATGGTAGCGTTATGTTTGTGCTTTACTCTCCTCGTCACAATTTTAATCTTATTGTGCTTCATTGTCCTAGTTATTGCAATATATGCTTTACTATCTAAGATGCAGTTACTTCAATAAAATCTTATTGAACTTTAATCTGCCTCTGATTGTCCTTGCATACATGAGACTAATGTAACTGAGAGAAACGGATGAGATCTGAGTGACAACGATTCCCCTGAGGAGTCATGTATGTCTTGCATACAATCATGTATGTATGTATGTATGTATGTATGTCCTGTTACCCCAATCATCCCTGTTCTTGGGTGGAGATGAGGCACTGCTAGTTAGCTGGAACAAACCCAGATTAGGCAGACAAGTGTCACAAGGTGCGGGATCAGACTCAGTCCCCAGCAGTACAAGTGATACTGCCGCCCGAATCCAGTAGTCTCAAGAGGATAATAAGAACCTACGAGACTGGTGCAGGCAGTGGCGTGGAGTCGGATATGCGCACCGGTTCCAAAATCATTTTGGTGTGGATGTATTTGGTTTCTTCTTAGCTACACCAGAACCCACTGCCATGGTCCCAGGAACTGGAATTGTTACCACTTGACGAGTAAGGACTCAGCAGGAGAGCACGGTTGCTGGCAAGATGAGGTCTCTGATGTCCCTGAGCCTTCTAACAGGAGGCAAGCTCAGTTCAAGCCCTTGGAGAACCTTGGAAAGCAGGATGCCAAAGTCCAGTCCTTTCACTCCTAGGACAGAAGCAGCAAAGCAGCAGGCCAGCACAACAAAGCAAGAGGCAGAATGGCAGTCCCTCTTACAGCATCTAGCTCTTCTTCCTGGCAGAATGTCCTCAGCCCAGACGTGTTCTGAAGTTGTGGTTTCAGAGGTCCAATGCTTATACTCATTTCTGCCTTTGAAGTAGGCAAACGTCAAAGGAAAGTCTTTGTAGTGCACACAACCCTGCCTTTCCTGGCCACAAACACACTCCAGGGGGGTGGAGACTGCTTTGTGGAAGGACAGGCACAGCCCTAATCAGGTGCAAGTGTCAGCTTCTCCCACCACTCTAGCCCAGCAAGACCTATCAGGATATGTAGGGCACACTTAAGCTCCCTTTATGTGACTGTCTAGAGTAAATTTACAAACAGCCCAACTGTCATTCTGACCCAAACATGTATTGCACATCCAGGCGGAGGCACAGAATGGTTAAGCAAGAAAATACCCACTCTCTAAAAGTTTAATTTTCAAACTTACAATTTTTAAACCAACTTCACCAAAAGATGTATTTTTAAATTGAGAGTTCAGAGACCCCAAACTCCACATCTCAGTCTGGTCCCAATGGGAAATTACACTTAAAAGATATTTCAAGGCAATCTCCATGTTACCCTATGGGAGAGACAGGCCTTACAATAGTAAAAAAGAATTAAGCAGTGTTTCACAGGACATGCAAAACACACCAGTCATGTCCTACCTTTTAAAAACACTGCACCCTGCCCATGGGGCTGCCTTGGGCCTACATAGTGGTGACTTACATGTAGCAAAAGGGAAGGTTTGGGCCTGGAAAGTGAGTGCACTTGCCAGGATGAACTGGCAGTTTAAAACGGCACACACAGACACTGAAGTAGCAGGTCTGAGACATGTTTACAGGGTTTTTCATGTAGGTGGCACAATCAGCGCTGCAGGCCCACTATTAGCATTTGATTTACAGGCCCTGGGCACACATAGTGCACTTTACTAGAGGCTTACCGGTAAACCAAATATGCCAATCAGGGGTAAACCAATTACCAATACAATTTAGACAGGAGGACTTGCACTTTAGCACTGATCAGTAGTGGCATAGTGCCCAGAGTCCTAAAGCCAGCAAAAACGAAATTCAGCACAGGATCAAAACAGGTCAGAAGCCAAAAAGATAGAAGAAACCACACTAAGAGCTGAGAGGTCTAACAGCACCCAGCAGGCAGTGTTTGACTGAGGTCTCCATCTGGACTCTTGTGACCTCCTGTAGCTCACTCAGTATCCCAACCCAGTAACTCTGTGGCCTCCCACAGTCCCAAGTCATATGAAGGAGCATCACCGGTTCTAGCTCACATTGAGGGCACCCTGGTGAGTGTGCCATGTTAAAGTTATGCAATCTCTGAGGTGTGGGATAGGTACAGTGCAAATAGTGGAACTGTGCAAGTTTAAATTGGACATTGATGGCCACCTCACAGACCTGCGTAAATGCAAGACGCCACTCACCATCTATGCGGGGCCAGAGGTAGGTCTGCCGCCCATAAGTTGCACATCCTCATCACGTCCACTGTACAGTCAGCCTTGAGGGCCTTGAATATGCGTGCGATCATCCTGTTGGCAGTCCCTGAGTCAAGCAGAAGATGTAGTGTGTGCGACTCCGGTCTGAAGTGATATCTTGGTGTACTGTATGAATTGACCCGGGTGTAGCTGATACCAATCCTGGGCCTCCCCCAACATGAGGAAGGTACCATTTAGGTATAGGTCTCCATCTGTGGAGCACCCTCCAGTGTACCATTGGGAAAGGTCCATCGCCACTTGTATCTTGGGGCCCTGCGGATTAACAGTGTGACATCTGCAACCTGACATACTACAAATGGGCAGTTTGATGGGACTCCCAAACCCCTCGCCAGATATCCCAGAAAATCTTCCCCACCCCATCAGTAAGGCCTTCTCTCCATTCGGGTCCTCTTAACACCACTGCACTGCATACTGTAGTAACCTCGCAAAGTAGGGCAGCTGTAGGTCCTGGAGACCTAGGCCTCCCTGCTCCATGTCTAATTACAGAACCTCCAGTTTTACCTTGCTGCTTCTGCCATCCACACCAGGGATATCAGAAGTCTGTTTAGATTGTCAAACTTGGCTTGCGGTATGTGGCAAAGGGATTTGTGCAATACATAGAGACAGCGGGAGAGCAGAACCTTCCTGTATAGTGCCACTCTCCCAATAAGGGAGAGAGAGGGGTGATTCCAGAAATGGATGGAAGCTGCCAGGAAGGGGATCACTGCTCCCATGTTTCAGTCATGATCAGCTGTATTTGTTTGGGCCACCTGTATGCCCAGGTAGCAAAAGTGATCGCACTCCCAACTGAGCCCTGTCTCGGGAGGTCAGAGGCATCCAAGCCTACCAAGCCTGCCAAAGGGGAAGAGGACAGACTTCTGGTGGTTGAAGCGTAAGCCAGAGACCGCCGCAAAAATGGCCATAATTTCCAGCAACGCAGGCACTGATCATTCCGGGCATTTGACATAGATAAATGTGCCATCCGCATAAAGAGGGGGGCGATGTGAGTATGCTGCCCTCCACAACGATGCCCCACTGAGCCATGTTGCATCACAGCCATATTGTAAGGGGCTCCACTGCCAGGGCAAAAAGAAGCAGGGAGAGTGGACTGCCCTGCCTCTGTGGGTTTGTGCTCAGAAACTACAATTCCATTACAGACACGTGCCACTGACCAAGTGTAGAAAAGGTGGACCGATGAGAGGAATACCGGTCCAACTCCCATCTTCTTCAGTATCTCCCAGAGGTAGTCCCAACTAAGGGTGTCAAAAGCCTTTCCAATATATAGCGCAATCATGGCCACTCGTGTGTCTATGCCTGCCACCAAGTGAAGTATGTGGGAAAGCCTCAGCAAAGTCATGTGTGTTCCCCTGCTCGGCATAAAGCCACATTGGTTCTCGTGAATGCGTTGGATCACCTCAAGCCCCAGGGGCATCACCAGGGTCTTGGCGAATATTTTGGTTTCAACCCCCAAAGTTTACAGGAGACGATATGCACTGGGATCCATTGAGTCCCTGCCCGGTTTTGGGAGCATGATAATCAGGACCTCCCACATGGATTGAGGTAGGGAATCCGTATGTCTGGATTCCTGAAGGATCTGTAGTAAAAGGGGCAAGAAGAGGTCGGCAAACACCTGATAATATTCCACCAACATCCCATCTGGGTTACTTTTCTTTCTCTGACTTCAAAGTGAGAGGATTTATGTCACAATCTTACTACATAGGAAAGAGGTTTCATCTAGCACACAACAACATATAAATGTGTAATTATTTCAGAAAATATCAGAATTATGGATGCACAAATGAAATACATTTTTTGTTATTTCTGAAGTGTGTTGGAAACAAAGGGCCTGATTCATATTTCGGCGGACAGGTTACTCTGTCACAACATGACGGATATCCAAAGAGCCAAAATATAAATCCTATATTTCCTATGGATTTTATATTTCACCTGATGGGATATCCGTTACCATTGTGACGGAGTAACCCGTCCGCCAAAATCTAAATCAGTCGAAAATACTTTAATATGAACAAAATGAATCCTTAAACTAGGTGATGCAATTTCTGCACATTTTCGTCTTTGTATCGTTTTATTGGTAAAACTATATGTCTGTGCAAATGTAATCGTCATTTCAATTGAAAATGTTTTGTCTATATTGCCATTAATACTCTAATCTATGCCACTCGATTCTACTCTGCACCACTCCACACAAATGCACTCTACTCTGTTCCACTCCACTTCACACCACTCCACGCCACTGCATTCAGCACCACTCCACTCTAAGCCACTGCACTCTATGCCACTTCACATTACGCCTCTCTACTCTACCCTGTACCACTCTCCTCTGTGCCAATGCACTATTTGGCCCTCTTTTATACACCACTGCACTGTTAGCCCTCTACTCTACACCACTGTACTGTTCACTGCCGCTCTCTACACTACTTAAGTCTGGGCCAGATTAATCTACTCTGCACAAAACCACTCCACGCCGCTGTACTCTACACCACTCTGCAACACTGCACTCCACACCACTACATTGTAGGCCAATACACTCCACGCCAATGCAGTTTACTCTGTAACCCTCAACTCTACACCCCTGCACTCTACGCCAATCCACTGTACGCCACTCTAATCTACTCTGCAACACTGCACTCTGTGCCACTGCACTCTACACCACTTTACTCTATGCCATTAAAGTCTATGTTGCTCTAAGCAACTGCACTCTACCCTGCACCACTCCACTCTAAGCCGCTTCACTCTACTCTGAAACAATCTACTGTATGCCACTGCATTGTATGCCATTCTGCTCCACTCTGTGCCACTCCACTCTATGCATTGCACTCTACACTACTCTTAACCACTGCACTCTACACCAATGCACTCTACACAACAGCATTCTAGGTCACTGCATTCTACACCACTGCACTCTACTTTGCATCACTACACTCTATGTCACTACTCTCTATGCCACTGTACTCCACTCTATACCACTGCACTCTCTGCCACTAAACTCTATGGCGCTCTAATCTGCACTATGCCACTGCACTCCGCACCACTCTAGTCTTCTCTGCACCACTCTACTCTGTACCTTTTCACTCTGCGCCACTCCAATCTGCTCCACTCATCTCTATACCACTCCCCTCTGCACCACTCCACTCTACTATGCACTAATGTTATTTATGTCACTGCATTCCACAAGGCTGCATTGTACACCGTTGAATTCAATGCCATTGCACTCAGTGCCACTGCACTCCACACCACGGTACTCTACAACACTGTACGCTAATGCACTCTAACCCAGTCCATTCTACTCTATGCCACTCCAGTATATGCCACTCTATGTGGCTCCACACTATGCCATTCCAATATACAACACTCTCTGCTACTCCACTTCACAACACTACTTCACTCTTTCCCATTCCACTCTATGACACTCCACACCACTCTCCTGTATGCCACTAAATTTTAGCCATGCTAAACAGCCGAGAACGATGGTGAACAACATAGCTAAACCACTTAGGCAAAGCCATAGATCTTGTATAGGTGATAGCTATTGGCTTTTCCAGTGCTTGTCTACTTTCTAACTGCAATAGGCTTTTTGCATTTTTTGGCCGGTACTCTAGTAGGAGCCTGACATTTAGGCAGCCACCTATTGGTTTTAGTTTTCAAAGAGGTCTGGTTCTTTTTAGATCATTACCACCACAATTATCATTACTACTGTAGGAAAATGGCTCCTTGTTGCAGTTAACCCCCCCACACACTTTTTCCTTGATATTGATGCTGACTTGACTGAGAGTGTGCTGGGACCCTGCTAATCAGGCCCCAGCCCCAGTGTTCTTTCACTAAAAAAGTACCATTGTTTCCACAATTGGCACACCGCTTGCACACATATAAGTCCCTTGTAAAAGGTACCAGTGGTACCAAGGGCCCTCTGACCCTCACCTAACACATGCACACTGCCATTGCAGATTGTGTGTGTTGGTGGGGAGAAAAAGGCAAAGTCGACATGGCAACCCCCTCAGGATGCCATGCACACAAAATACTACCTGTGGCATAGGTAAGTCACCCCTCTAGCAGGCCTTAAAGCCCTAAGGCCGGGTACACTATACCACAGGTGAGGGCATAGCTGCATGATCAATATACCCCTACAGTGTCTAAGTCCATTCATAGACATTGTAAGTACAGTGTGGCCATAATAAGTATATGGTCTGAGAGTTTGTCCAAACAAACTCCACAGTTCCATAATGGCTACACTGAACACTGGGAAGTTTGGTATCAAACTTTTCAGAATAATAAACCCACACTGATGCCAGTATTGGATTTATTAAAAAATGCACACAGAGGGCATCTTAGAGATGCCTCCTGTATTTTACCCAATCCTTCAGTGCAGGACTGACTGGTCTGTGCCAGCCTGCCACTGAGAGACGAGTTTCTGACCCCCTGGGGTGAGAGCCTTTGTGCCCCCTGGGGCCAGAAACCAAGCCTGCACTGGGTAAAGGTGCTTCACACCTCCCCCCTGCAGGAACTGTAACATCTAGCAGTGAGCCTCAAAGGCTCAAACTTCGTGTTACAATGCCCCAGGGCACCCCAGCTAGTGGAGATGCCCCCTCCCCTCCGGACACAGCCCCCACATTTGGCAGCAAGTCCAGGGAGATAATGAGAAAAACAAGAATGAGTCACCCCCTCAGCCAGGTCAGCCCCTATGGTGACCAGAGCTGAAGTGACCCCCCTCCTTAGAAAATCCTTCATCTTGTTTTGGAGAATTTAGCCCAGTAGTAATAGAGATGTGCCACCCTCCCCAAAGGGAGGAAGCACAAGGAGGGTGTAGCACCCTCAGGGATAGTAGCCATTGGTTACTGTCCTCCAGCCTTAAAACACCCCTAAATTTAGTATTTAGGGGCGACTCTGAACCCAGGAAATCAGATTCCTAACGACCTAACAAGAAGAAGGACTGCTGACCTGAAAACCCCACAGAGAAGGAGACAACAACTGCTTTGGCCCCAGCCCTATCGGCCTGTCTCCAGATTCAAAGAACCTGCAACAGCGAAGCATCCAGCGGGCCCAGTGACCTCTGCTGGTTCAGAAGACTTCCCTGCAAACCCAAAGGACCAAGAAACTCCCGTGGACAGCGGCTCTGTCCAAAGCAACAAAGAATAAACCATATTTAAAGGGACTCCCACCTCACTCCTGAAGAGTGGGTCCCCAAAACTCTGCACCTGACGCCCCTGGCCCGTGTCCAGATAAGCCAACACCACAGAAAGTACCCCAAGGCGGCTCCCACGATGTGTCCACCCTGAGACAACCTCCCTGCACCTCTACGGCGACGCCTGCAGAGAGAATCCAGAGGATCCCCCTGACTGTGACTGTCCGGTAACAAAGAACCCGATGCCTGGAAGAAGCACTGCACCCACAGACCCCAGGCATGGGAGGAACCAACTACCAGTGCAGGAGTGACCAACAGGCAGCCCTCATCTTTGTCCAGCTGGTGGTTGGCCCGAGAAGCCCTCGTGTGCCCTGCCTTCATCGCCAGAGTGACCCCTGGATCCCTCCATTGATTTCAACCACAAACCCAATGCTTTTTTTGCACACTGCACCCGGCCTGCCCCTGTGCCGCTGATGGTGTATTTTGTGTGCCTGTTTCCGACCTAGTGCTCTACAAAACCTCCCTGGTCTGCTCCCCGAGGACGTAGGGGCTTACCTGCTAGCAGGCTGGAACTGGAGCACCCCTAGTCTCCATAGCCGCCTATGATATTTGGGCTCCTCTTTGATCTCTGCACCTGACCGGCCCTTTGTTGCTGGTGCTGGGTGTTTGGGGTTGACTTGAACCCCCAACGTTGGGCAGCCTATGCCCCGGAGACTGAACTTGTAAGTGCTTTACTACTTGACAAACTAACCTTTAATTACCTCCCCCAGGAACTGTTGAATTTTGCACTGTTTCCACTTCTAAAGTAGCTTATTGCCATTTTATGCCAAACTGTGTACATTACCGTTTTGATGCACAGTTCTATATTTACCTATGCCAAGTACCTTACAATTTATATACTTGAGTTCTGAATCTTGTGGTTCTAAAATAAATTAGGAAAATAATAGTTTTCCATATAAAAAAAACCTATTGGCCTGGAGTCAAGTTTTTGAGTGTGTGTTCCCATTTATAGCCTGTGCGTGTACAACAAATGCTTAACACTACCTTCTGATAAGCCTACTGCTTGACCACACTACCACAAATAGAGCATTGGTATTATCTATTATTGCCACTATCAACCTCTAAGTGGAACTCCTGGACTCTGTGCACACTATCTCTCACATTAAATAGTATATACAGAGCCAGCTTCCTACAACTACTAACACCATTCACAACCTGACAACCACTGCCACAACATTACCCTTACCACAAACACTATTACCACTACAAGACCACCATTATAAGTCATTACTACCACATTACCAATACCATCACTACGTTCGTAACCACCGTGACCACTGCCACTATTACAATTACCAACACAATTGTCAACACATTTACCATCACTGCCATTCACAGTAAAATTACCACTACCACTGCAAACACCATTCACATCTCCATTACCACATAGAACATTACTGACACCATACCACCAACACCATTATATCATCAGTGCCATATCACTATTCTCACCTCTGCCACCTTTACCACCACCATTACAACCACCAATATCAACACCATTACTACCACCCTCATTACTACCACCACTACTACTGCCACCACCATTACCAATGCCATGATTACACACATGCCAACAATGAGTAAGCACAAAGAGAGAGATTTAAAAAAAATCCAGAGGGAAATACATTTCGCTATTGACTTTCATTGTGGGGTTGATTTCAAGTGGGAGAAAGGCACATGAAAGAGATTTCTGAATTTAAAAACCGGGAGTCTCCTGCCTGGTTAGGTCTGTTAGCATCTATGTTATCACCGCCACCATTGCGCCCTAACCGCTACTATTGCCGACACCTCCGTAACTATTACTGCTACTAACATTGCCACCAAAGTCAATCCGTCTCACTTTTACGAACTAACAAGTACAAACAAAGCCGTGAACAAAAATTGATTGTATGGTTTAGCTAATTAATGCCAGTCCTGTTGGCTTAGCCAATCCTGTTCAAAGAGTGAGTCATGTGAAGCCCTTTAAAACCTGTCCTTGTGTTTTGAGGTTTTGTTCTTTGGGAAGGACGGCCTGCTGTATAAAATAAGCCTCCGCCCATGCATGTCATAGTGTGGGTCAGACAATGACTATTCAGTAGGTCACGTGTACAACTATGTAGGACGCAGAAGCTCAGTCAAAATACAAACGGCACCTTCGTGATTCAGGAACTTCGCATTTAATAAATATATGCAAATAGATACAAGACAACAAGTGATGCACTTAAATATAGATAACATTTTGAATTTACCTCTCAGGAGTATTATTTCATCAGTAACTGGCAGCAAATATGAATACAAGACAAGGAAATATTGCAATATACATATGTACCTTCAACTTTTGTTTTTCTTTCATCTCGGCTGGTGACCTTTGCATATACTGATACGAAGCCTACAAATACACTTTCTGATAGTTCCATCGGGTTTGAAATATATGAAAGTTTTCGAGCTCTTTCGCAGCCCTTGGAGGACTCACTTCTGTTTTGTTATATTTTGTTTCTATCTTTTTTTTGCTTCGCACCCGCTAATATATGTTATGTAAAGAGTGCTGTCATCCCCTTCAAAACGGGCGTTATTGTGTTATTACTAGAAGAAAAAATAATTACATTGAGGCAAAATGGAATGTTGGCGTATAAGGGAATGTAGTAGCACACATAATATGACTAAGCACCTATGGCATTTGCCAGCTTCTCAGTCAAGGTTGTTCATGCTTCCACTCATGTTGAGACATGAAAAGGCGTGGACCAGCATATGGTTAAACCTTCTATGACTGCAGTCTCTTCTGGCTCTCAACTAAACATAACACCCACTACTTGCGTGTACATGTTGCGTCTAACAGTGAAACAAACACGAAGGCTCTGTATAACTGATGAAGAATACGTTGGTTATTAGAACACGGAAATTGTGTGCACCACGCCATTTCATCTATTTTTAGAAATGCGCGCACGAGTGGCGTGTCCATATCTGCCCCTTCGAATAATCCATGATGAAGCAGAAGCATTCATGATTCTCCCGTGCAATTCCACTGTGCGCACTGAGGGCCAGATTTATCAAGACTTTATGCAGTGTTGCATAATAATGCGCTGCGTCATGCCACTTTCCTGTGTCCTGGATGCATCGTATTTGCAGTGCACCGTGACGCAGGTCTGAGAGATGCGTCACACAGCATGATGCAAAGTTGTAGTTGTGGCACAACCGCTGTAACGCAACTACTGCCTGCGTGCCACAAAACTGCATTAGAATGCACTGTACGGCGCGAACGTTTTAAAAAGCCAATCAGAATGAACATTTTTTGTTTGTCACCTCTAAATTGCCATTAGCGAAAAAGGATACTTTACAGCAAGTAATAGCGGACAAGATTAACGGTGTGGCACAAACAAAAAGGACTGAAGTGGAATGTAAAAAAGGAGTGGTGTGACCACAAATACAGGACAAGAGAAATATTGTCCAGGAAGTTTAAGACTGCAATGAGGACTGAAGGAGAGCCGGATACCCGAGAGTGGCTGAGCCCAGTTGAGGAGCACGTGGCATCACTTATTCCAATGGAGTATGGTGCTGAAGTCGAGGGCCAGGACAGTGCTGACACAGAGAACGAACAAGACATACAGGGTGAGTGATAGCATAATGCATGTAATATATATGTTTAAATTTGCAACATGATCACTTACAAACAGGGGCACAGTTACCAAACTTTCATGTAATGCAGGACAGCAAGCAACATTTTTGTGCTGCATTGCATGAAAGGGAAAGAGCAAAAAAGCTCAATCTTTTTAAAGATAATGGTCACATCTGCTCTCTGTGGTGTGTACAGCCTGGCGCCTAGTTGACAGCTCCCTTGTGCATTCCATCCGGACAGCCATAACCACTGGACACCCAGCCGCATCTGCATTCATCTGCATATTGATGGGTCTACCAGGCCAGGACATTGACATTGATAGTAAGTGCTGCTTACCGCCACGTGACGGCCGCCAACATACCGATGCAGTGGCGAATATCCGTTTGCCATATTATGACACACACACACCAAACCAACAGAATACTGCCACAAACACAAATCTGCCAGCCCAAAGGTCAGTGGTAAGGTGTCGGTACGAACACCCATACCGTTATGCCAACAAAACAACGCCCACCACATTATGGCCCACAAATCACCACAGTGGACATTCAACGGCAGTAAACGATTGGTGATACACACTGGCGTGCTCAGAATTGCCACGCAAATACAAAACAACACAACATTGGTCAATACCAGAAACACACACCTGACAACTCATACAAACACCATACCCACACACCAACAACATCATAAAACACACCCACATTACACATCACCCTTTACAATTACCAAAAAGTGCCACAAGACTAACATGAAAACAACTGAGAAAACTACACACACACCACAAACACCCATCCATCCGTCATGCACCCCACATCCCACACCCCACCACATCACTTAATTCCCTCTGCACAACACACACCACACAACACCCATATCCCTACTAAGACACCCCTATTTCACTGATGAGGATTTGTGGGTCATGGTACAGGAAATAGTCAGGGTAGAGCCACAGCTGTTTAGAGTACAGGTACAGCAAATATGCATTGCCAGGAAGATGGAGCTATGGCAGAGAATCATGGACAGGGTGAATGCTGTGGGACAGCATCCAAGAACAAAGGACGACATCAGGAAGAGTTGGGACGACCTATGAGGGAAGGTACGTTCCATAGCATCAATGCACCAGCTCGCCATCCAGAGGAATGGCGGTGGACTCCCACCTCCTGCCCCACAGCCCACAGCATGGGAGGAGCAAGTCTTGGCAATACTGCATCCTGAGGGACTCACTGGAGTTGCCAGAGGACTGGACACTGGTGAGCCAATATTTACTACTTTTCACTCCCCATACCTGCATTCCATCTCACCCCCTCACCCTCACTCCCAACACTCCATTCCATCCCACACACTGCACCTACACATCTGACTAACCCCAATGCCAAGCCCTGCATGCCATACCAATGCATGGACAGCCCTCTCAGCCCTGCATGGACACCCATCACCAAGCATGCACAGCATGGAGAACTAACAAGCACACAATACATCACCATACACAAACAAGTTGGGCAGGGCAACAGCAACAATATGGGGGAAGCAAGGGATGTACAATATGTCACAGGCATGAAGTATAATACATCACTTATATCCCCATAGGTGCCCCAGCCAATCTCAGTGGTGAGGAGGTGCACAACAAACCAGTCCCCCAACAGAAGACACCCCCAGTGATGACAGTAACTCTGGACTTCTGGCTCTGGATGAACTTCCCGGCCCATCAGGAGCCACTGGTCAGTCAGCCACCCCAGTCCACTCACAGTCCACCACAGAGCCTCCCCCATCAGTATCCAACACCACATCACCTACCCAACATCCCCATACCTCTGTCCCCAGGACACATCAATCATCAGTGTGCCCATCTGTACAGGGACCCCAGTCCACACCTCACACCCGAGTCAATCAGGGACCTGGGGTCAGTGGCAGTGGGCACACTGTTCAGGGGACAGGGGAAAAGGGACACTGGGAGGACCGCTGTGCACCAGGGAGAGGACAGGCCCAGGGAACCGACTCTCTAGGAGGCCATCACTAATGTGCTGGGGGCTTACCAACAATCCCAGGACAAGATGGGCCAGATCCTTACCAACATGCAGGAGAACAAGCGGCTGCAGGAGGTAAACCATCAGGAGATTAGGAAGGATTTGCAGGCCCTCAACACCACCATGGTCTCCATAGCAGGGGTGCTGGCAGATATGGCAAACATCATGAGGGAGTGGGCAGAACACCAGTGGGCCCCTACCACTAGCCAGTCTACTTATCACCCCACCACTTCTGCTGCAGCTAGTGGTCAGGAGGCCCTTCCACAGGACCCACAGGCCACCAGCACCCCTCCTCATGCAGAAGGTGAACCACACTGCAAATGTTCCCTGCGACCCAGACAGAAGCCAGAGACACCTGCCAAGACAAAGACCACCACCAGGAAATGAGACTCTCCTAAATGTCCCCCTTGTGTCCCACCTTGTCATCTTGTCCACTTTGAACTGCCTTTGCCCTCCTTCCAATGGCCCCTTGGAGAGTGGACCTGTGCTACAAACAGACTGGAATAATACCCTGGACTTTCCTCAACCATTACCCTATTCCATGGCACTTTTTCATCAATAATTTGCACTACAATAAACACAACCTAAGTGAAAGTGTTTTATGTGATGAACATGTGCATATATGGAAACAATCACATCATGTGCAAATGAACTGAAAACTGTGATAGCATACATTATGACCTGTATCTGTCTGTAGTCATCACATCAGTACACTGTTGTCATATCACCAACATCTGCAAAATAAGAAGGCATAGGTGACAGTAAGTAGAGATGCAAAGGAAGTGAATGTCATCCTGCTACAGCCACACAGAAAACATCAATAATCAGAGGAATGATCAGTTCCACTTTCTCACCTGTGTCTCATTGGAAGTATTGACATATAACTGATGTTCTGTTCACATCCTCATCCTCTGCCTCCTCATCCTCACTGTCCTCAGGGTCCACTGCTGCCACAGGGGCATTTCCAATCTCCTCCTCCTGCAGATAAGGCACATGTTGTCTGAGGGCCAGGTTGTGCAACATGCAGCATGCCACTACTATCTAGCATATCTTTCCAGGTGGGAGGCACAGGGATCAACCTGTCAGATGGAGGCATCTGAACCTGGCCTTCAGGAGGCCGAAAGGTCATTTCAATATTTCTCCTGGTTTGCCCATGTGCATCATTATAACGATTCTCAGCCCTTGTCCTGGCATTCCTCACAGGGGTCAGGAGCCATGAAATGTTTGGGTAGCCAGAGTCACCTACAAGTATTGAGGCACAAACATTAGCCTTACACAATGATATAGGGTCAACATCAGAAGGCATACACTGACATACATTGGGTGGGAAGTCAGGCTCACCACTTAGCCACACCGTGTGCCTCTGTAGTTGTGCCATGACATTTGGAATGCTGCTATTCCACAGGACAAAGGCGTCATGCCCCGACCTAGGATACTTGGCAGTGACCTGGGAGATGTACTGGTCAACCAGGCACACCATTTGCACATTGAGTGAGTGGAAACTCTTCCGATTTCTGAACAGTTGTTCATTCTGGTGGGGGGGGACAAACGCAACATGTGTACCGTCAATTGCCCCAATAATGTTGGGTATATGTCCCATTGTATAGAATGCAGCCTTCACAGTGGCCAAGTCTTCCACCTGGGGGAAAGCAATGTAGCTGCACATGTGTTTCGCTAGGGCAGACAAAACCCTTGCCAGCACGATTGAGAACATTGGCTGTGACATTCCTGCGACATTCCTGCTGCCAAACCCACTGTCACTTGGATAGAGCCAGTTGCCAGGAAATGGAGCACAGATAGAACCTGCACAAGAGGGTGGATCCCGGTGGGATGACGGATTTCAGATATCAGATCAGGCTCCAGTTGAGCACACAGCTCTGTGATTGTGGCCCTGTCAAGTCTATAGGTGAGCATTATGTGCCTTCCTTCCAGTGTAGCCAAGTCCACAAGGGATCTGCACACATGTCTTGCCTTCTATTCCTCCGCAGTGGTAGGTATCTAAGGGACACAAGAGTGAGTAGGTTGTCACAATTTGAACAAAGGAACCACCACCTCAGTGTACCTAGAGCAGTAACATAATGGGACATTGGTAATGGCAATATATGTGCAAGTTATAGAAATGGCGCAGTTCTCGATTATCTGAATATTGTCCACCACCATAAAATGGCGTCTGCCAGTCCTGAATGTAGGGACAGGTGGAAGTGAGGTAACTCCGCTGGCGTTGCGCATCATGGCGGAAGGCGGTCTTGCACCGCTGTGCTACTCATTGGATAACATGGAGCTCTATGGAGTACTGTGGCCAATGGGGACCCAGTGCTCCCTTTCTCTCCCCCCCTTTTTTCTTCTGTCATCCTGTCCATGTGTGTATTAGCATCATCTGGCAGAGGAGCAGGGGCACCAGCAACAGGGGGAGCTGCATCCCACAGGACCCAGGAGGCAGAGTCCACCAACGTCGAGGGGACCAGTGGGACGGAGGGCAAGGGGAGCACTACGATGGAGACAGGAGGTGACAACACTGACTCTGATACCTCCTCCGATGGAGGCTCCCAGGTGGTGGCGGACACCTCTCGGACCACCCCAGCTACAGACGCCACCCCCGTATCAGCACTGCCCTCCCAATAGCCCCTCACCGGGTTGCCCGTGTCTGCTCACCCAGGAAGGTGGGCATCTCCTTCGTCCCAGGCACCCCAGGCCCTGCCCCAGTGAGTCCTGCTGCCCTGAGTGAGGAGGCTATTGACTTCCTGAGATCCATCTCTGTAGGGCAGTCAACCATTGTGAATACCATCCAGGGGATGGCATCTCAAATGCAGCAATGCAATGCATTCCTGTAGGGCATTCACAGTGTATTGGCGGCCCAACAGAGATTGTTCTAGGATCTGGCCTCCTCTCTGATGGCAGCCATTGTCCCTGTTCCTACCATCCCCTCTCCAACTACCACTTCCCAGTTCCAATCTCCTCAATCCCAACCAATCCCATGCACACATGCAGACAAACATTCACACAAAACATCACATAAGAGTGGCACAGACAAGCACAGGCAGCATACTTCAGGCCACAAGCACTCACACAAACAACAGACAGTTGCACACACAACAACATCCACTGCTTCCACTGTCTCCCCCTCCTCCTCCTCCTCATCCTTCTCCCTCCCTGTCCTATCCCACTCACACCTGCATGCACTGCATCAACAGCCACCACCACCATCACCACACCAAGCAGCACACACACCTGACTTGCAGAAACCTCCACAACATCCATCCACCAGTCCCCTGTGTCCTCTCCCACCCTGACTGCCAGGATCCAACTACACCACAGAGGAAAGGGAAGGTTCCCACTGCATCCAACTAAGAGAGACAAAAGGTCCCCTCCTACAGCAGTGGGCAAGGAGCTGGGACAAAGCAGCCTTGGAATCCTGGATAGCTAGTAGGATTATCAAGGTGTTATCTCTGGCTGGTGGGGCCCCAGTTCCATGCCCTCCATCTGGGACACCCTTCACCCTTCCCAGAAGGAATGTGAATTTGTCCATCTTGAATGGCCCTGTGGGGCCTTGTTGGGGCCCATGTTGTTCTGTCTCTTAAGCCCCAGCACCGCAATGTGGGAAGGAGGCCACCAGAGTTCAGGGCCCCTGGTACCTCACCACTGGTAGGCTAGTGCCCAAGTCCACTTCAGGGGGTGCTAACCTGCTTGATCTCGGGGCATCCACCCAGGCAGCATGAGCCATCGGCCTTCAACCCCTGCCTGTAAGGGCCTCTGCCATTGGTCAGCATGGTCCCCCTTTGGGAAAAATCCTGGGACTTCTGGGGTCACTAAATCAGGGTCCCTGCGCTGTTAAAATCCCAGGGCTTCAGATAATTCAGTGCCAGATCTGTTGCTTGGTTACAAATAAACAGGGTAACCCAATATTCCCCACAAAACTGGGTAATCAAACTGTAAAGCACACAATATTAATGGAGGAATCATTTGCATACAAATATTTCAGCGATATTAAATACTATTCATGTTGTAATTAACCATAGATAAATTCCATAAATGATTAAATCTTCAAACACCATGTAATTTGTTTCTGGGAAAATGGAGAATTTTTATATATTCACTAATTATATATACATCAACATAGCAAATCAACAAAGAGATTTTTTGTGTTTTTATACAAATGCTCTGGTGACCCCTCTTGTCCACAATCCCTTCACATCCAAGGGACAGAAGGAGAGCACCAACCCTCCTGACTCTCCAACCACAAAAGGTTTGAGTCCTATATGCAGTCTTTCAAACAATCAGAAAATCCGTCCTAAGGGACTTCAGCAGCTCATGTGAATAATTGTGTCATGGAGAGTATAAGGTTGTCGTTTCTGACCCCCAAGGATCAAACCGTCCAAGAGACCATCCTCAGAACAATGTGTCAAAGTGGATTAAATCACAATAATTGTTGCTCTACAACACAATAAATAACCCACATTAATAAAACGCTAAACAACAACTAAAAGCAGCAGAATACCAAACCACGCTGTACATGCAAGTGAATCGCCCACTTACAAGGCACCCCCCCCCAAAAAAAAACCTACATAAACCTCAGTGTAAAACATGCATTTTTCACATCATCATAACATGCAACACCAAATTTATCCCCTTCGCTGCCAGACCTTTTCCCCATCCTGTGCCAAGCCTTTTTTTTGGCTATTTGGGGCAGTTCGCGCTTAGGCCCTCATAACCTTTTGTTCACATAAGCTACCCACGCCAAATTTGCATCCTTTTTTTCCAACATCCTAGGGATTCTAGAGGTACCAAGACTTTGTGGGTTCCCCTGAAGGAGACCAAGAAATTAGCCAAAATACAGTGAAAATTTTGTTTTTTTCAAAAAAATTGGAAAAAAGGGCTGCAGAAGGCAACTCGTGGTTTTTTCCCTGAAAATGGCACCAACAAAGGGTTTGCGATGGCAAGATCACCATCTTCCCAGCTTTCAGGGACAGGCAGACTTGAATTGGAAAACCCAATTTTTCAATACAATTTTGACATTTTACTGGGACATACTCCATTTTTACTATTTTTTGTGCTTTCAGCCTCCTTCCAGTTAGTGACCAAAATGGGTGAGAAACCAATGCTGGATCCCAGATAGCTAAACATTTCTGAAAAGTAGACACAATTCTGAATTTAGCAAGGGGTCATTTGTGTAGATCCTATAAGTGTTTCCTACAGAAAATAACAGCTGAAATAAAAAAATATTGAAATTGAGGTGAAAAAAACCAGCAATTTTTCTCCACATTTTACTTTGTAACTTTTTCCTGCGATGTCAAATTTTTTAAAGCAATATACCATTACATCAGCTGGACACTTCTGGTTGGGGGGATATATAGGGCTTGTAGGTTCATCAAGAACTCTAGGTACCCAGAGCCAATAAATGAGCTGCACCTTGCAATGGGTTTTTATTCTATACCAGGTATACAGCATAGTATATTTGCTGAAATATAAAAAGTGAAAAATAGGTATCAAGAAAACCTTTGTATTTCTAAAATGTCCACAAGATAAGGTGTGGAGAAGCAGTAGTTATTTCCACATCTCTGAATTCCGGGGTGCCCATACTAGCTTGTGAATTACAGGGCATTTCTCAAATAGAGATCTTTTTTACACACTGCCTTACATTTGGAAGCAAAAAATATAGAGAAAGACAAGGGGCAATAACACTTGTTTTGCTATTCTGTGCTCTCCCAAGTCTCCCGATAAAAAGGGTACCTCACTTGTGTGGGTCGGCCTAGCGCCCACGAAAGGAAATGGCCCAAAACACAACGTGAACACATCAAATTTTTTCACAGAAAACAGAAGTGTTTTTTAC
Source organism: Pleurodeles waltl (assembly GCF_031143425.1). Classification (NCBI taxonomy): domain Eukaryota; kingdom Metazoa; phylum Chordata; class Amphibia; order Caudata; family Salamandridae; genus Pleurodeles; species Pleurodeles waltl. The sequence continues at coordinate 934,180,142 of NC_090445.1, read as the reverse complement.
AAAGTGCCTACCTGTGGATTTTGGCCTCTAGCTCAGCCGGCATTTGGTGAAACCTAGCAAACCAGCGCATTTTTGAAAAGTAGACACCTAGGGGAATCCAAGATGGGGTGACTTGTGGGGATCTGACCAGGTTCTGTTACCCAGAATCCTTTGCAAACTTCAAAATTTGACCAAAAAAACACTTTTTCCTCTCATTTCGGTGACAGAAAGTTCTGGAATCTGAGAGGAGCCACAAATTTCCTTCCACCCAGCATTCCTCCAAGTCTCCCAATAAAAATGGTACCTCACTTGTGTGGGTAGGCCTAGCGCCCACGAAAGGAAATGGCCCAAAACACAACGTGGACACCAAATTTTTTCACAGAAAACAGAGGTGTTTTTTGCAAAGTGCCTACCTGTGGATTTTGGCCTCTAGACCAGCCGGCCCCAGGGGGGGCAGAAATGGCCTAAAATAAATTTGCCCCCCCAACCTCCCCGGGGAGCGACCCCTGCCTACGGGGTCGCTCCCCCTGCGTGACATTGGCGCAAAAAAAATATCCCGGTGCCTAGTTGTTTCTGCCCCCCTTGGGGGCAGATTGACCTAAAATCGGCAGATTTGCCCCCAAGGGGGGCAGAAATGGTCTAAATACAATTCGCCCCCCAGGGGAGCGACCCTTGCCTAATGGGTCGCTCCCCACCTAAAAAAAAAAAACAAACAAAAAAAAAAACACCAAAATAAAATTTGCCCTGGCGCTTAGAGGTTTCTGCCCCACGGGGGGCAGCTCGGCCTAATGACAATAGGCCGATCTTTCCCCAGGGGCGGCAGAAAAGGCCTTTAAAAAAAATGCCCCCCTGGGAGCGACCCTTGCCCAAGGGGTCGCTCCCATATGACAATTTAATTTTTTTAAACCAACATCCCTGGTGTCTAGTGGGCGTTTTGACAGCCGCATTGCTTTAAATCCGGCTGCCAAAACACTGAGAGAGACTTCAAAGGGAAGGAAATAACTTTCCTTCCTTTTGAAGCCTCTCTCGGCCTCCCCCACGTGATCGGAAGAGAAATGCAAAGCATTTCTCTTCCGATCGCGCTGGAAGCTGTGCTTCCAGCGCGATGGGAGGAGGCCTTGTGACAATCAGCGTAACCATTACGTCCTGGGCACAGAAGGGGCTAAATACATATATATTTACATGCATATACACACATATAAATATATAAATATATATATATATATATATATATATATATATATATATATATATATATATATATATAAACAAGCATACATACACACATGCATATACGCATACATAAAATAAAATAAAATCACCCACCAGTGATCCTCAAACAACTGACAAAAGTTAAATACCTCCAAGCAAAGTGAACCAACTAATACCCAGAACCAATTACAAGAATAAAGCGACACAGCATATGAATACTTACTTCAACATCAACTTCCTAGAACAGCACTGCTTAATCCTTTTCATCCAGCACATACAACTAAACAAAAAACATACCAAGTCAAGAGTAAAGTTCTAAAATCCGATCTAAAGTAGTAGGACTCCCACAGGACCATGCTTCCCGCTAGTAAGTTACTCCAGTATAAAGAAAGGACGATGTAATCTACATGAAGACAAAATAAATGCCAATCCATTAACCATATTCCCACAGACACACTCAACTTCAAGTCGCTAAGTAACATAAATGCCTTAGACACAAATATTACTTACTTCATCACAGATAAGTCAATTCCCACCAGGCTAGAATCAATCATAAAGCTTAGGCGCGCAAATAGTACCTTTTGACCAAACGCGTGGAGGGCATGGCCCCTTAGAAATCACATGACCAATTCACACAACTGTTAGGGCAATCTGGAACAGAATATCTTTCATCAAACCTTTTGGATTTCTGATCAGTCCAAACATTTCATACAAAAAATGGGGAACAATCTGATGCATTCAAACATCAAAGTGAATCCAGATCTAATTAAACACAGGCATACAGTCATAACTACCTTGGTGGTCAAATAGTCCCTCTTAACCTAATGCTTGGAAGGCCTTACCCCTTAAAAATCACATGACCAGTCCACAAAACTGTGGCGGCCATCTTGGAACTGAGTATCTTTCAAAAGATCTTAATCAGGATTGACCATCTAACAAATACCCATTCGGTCCAATACATTCCATACAATAAATGACCAACAATATGAAACACAAATCAAACCTCTAACAGCCAGAAGCCACCCAAACATCAAAGTAAATGTGGATCATATTACAAATAGCTATGCAGTCATACCTAGCTCAACGATCAAAGAGTCCAAGTCCTAATACTGAGACCTTTGTAAGGGGCCCAATAAAGGATCATATACCCGGAGCACATAAATACTGAATCTCTCTCAAAACAGCAAACTAGCAATAAGTGAACTACAAGTAAGTAAAGCCAGAGTCACCTACAGCCAAAAGGTATCCAACCAAGGATGAAGAAGAATTGCAGCACATACTTACAATCATATAATATCAAGATACCAGTCAAACACTATAAAGTTGCCAACAACTGCCATTCTACCTGTTAACTTAATCCTTCCTTCACAGTATTGGCCATCCAAATCCATCTATTTTTGTGCATTGTAAGCATGTGATCCACATCATGTCTGCCCTTAGGGCATTTCACAACTTCTAACACAAACCATTTCATTGCATTTGGTGCGTGAGACATTTTCAGATAGTGTTCAACAAGAGGAGCATTCTGTACTTTGCATTGAATGCTCACTGATGTTGTAATATATTTCCTTACCTCCTGGCTAGTTTTTCCATTGCAAAATAATGTATATGGGCATTCAATACAATACCCCACATTTTTTTGAACCACGATTAGAATGGTGTTTGATAGAACAGTTAATATCATTCCTCTTTCTTGTATATTTTCACTATTTCAGTTGTGCCACATGCATTGCAATTACCACATGGGTAATGCCGAATAACAGGTTCCAAACCTCATATTTGGTGCAGTGAAACTGGTTCAGGATCATTGTAGGCTTGGACCAGTTGATCCCTTAAATTCTTGCCTCTTTTAAAAGCAAATAAGGGTCTGTCCTGATAAATCTGACCTGTATTTAATAAGTGCTGCCAATTTTTTAGGTTTATTTGTTTGATCATATTAGACTCTATACCAAAGTTCGTTACACATGTGAGCTTCGACTGAACTTGTTTCTCCTTCACTTGTAATAGGGCCTCACCATCATAATACCATGCTCTTTTCAATGATGTTTTAACCAATCAGTAGGGATATCCTCTGTTGACCAATTTAGAACACAATACTTTTGCTTCATCGAAATAATCATCTTTTTGGTACAGTTACGTCTAATATGTAAAAACTGCCCAAATGGGAGGGTCTCAAATTATGAGGGTGATGGTTAGTGTATTTGAGAAGAGTATTCCATCTACCCACTTTGTCTGCTGGCTTTATTACAATATATTTTCGAAAAGCCAGTGAGTCCAATGCAGCTTGCTGTATTTTGGAGAAATGGTATTTCACATATCTATTTTGTTTCAAAACCTGTTCCACGTCAGCCAAGACTACATTTTCAAAGATTATCAGTTCTTTAGGCATTTTTGTTTTCTTCACTTTCAAATGATTCTAATTGATTGCATCACTTCTATAATGTTTAATTTTTCATGCAGGTAGAACAGTTCTTAAAGATAGACCACTTTGTATGTGACACACAGGATTTTGAACTTGGCTAGCCAAAAGCAGGGAATGGATGGGACCAAAATAGGGTGCTCCAAGTAACAGTTGGCCAGATGAGTTGAGAACTCATTTGAGAGAAGCCAGAATGGCTTTGGTAGCACATGGTTTCAATTTCCCCTAACACATTGGGAGAGATCCAAGGTCACCTGCTTGCCAAATGTCTGACTTGAAATTCCTAAAGAAGCTGAGTTTGTCTACCACTGGTGTGGTGTTTTTACCCTTGTGAGCCTGTAAGAAAAAGAATGATTTTGCAGATGTTACCAATTTGAGCACACAAGCTGGGTGCTGTGCCCAGAGGTTTACATTCATCTGGCTATAAAAAGATGTTCCAGGGAATGTCATTTTTTTTACTGTGTGCATAAGCAAGGAGTTTCATTTTATGTGAGTTTAATTTAAAGGAAAAGGCTGCCATCCAATTTTACAGGTTCATGAAGAAGATTTTTAGTTTCCAAATGTTGTTCCAATTTGGAGCCTTGTTGCATAACTTAAAGGAAAAGGCTGCCATCCAATTTTCCAGGTTCAAGAAGAAGATTTTAGTTTCCAAATGTTGTTCCAATTTGGAGCCTTATTGCATAACTTGAATCCTTCAGGGTATTGATGGTCATCTGGCAATCGCTTGCGGTCAGAGTTGCCATTGCTCCATGTACAGACTGATGAGTTATGAAGTATATGCGCCTCAAATACTCTATGTAACAGAAGAGCACCCATTTAATAATGACACAGCACAGGTGCTCTGCCAGTCAAGCTGTAGTTGTATGGTCAGAACTGACTCAGAGCAAGGCATGTCTTCGTAGCTCTGGAAATGTTGCTGCGAGATGCATTCCCAATGCAGCACCACAGCCCAGTCTCCTCGGGATTGCCACTGTGCAACGCATCCTCGATGAGGCCTTTGCGTTGCAAGCCCCTCACCGACTGCATCCTCAAAGATGATGTAGGATGCTGCATCACAAGCATCGCATCTTCGTGGAGCTAGCCTGTGCGTGATGCATCTTTGATGCATGACTTTGCATCGCCAGCCCCCTGTCATCGGTACCTTTGATGATGGCGCAGGACCCCGCATCACAGCCAACATCTCCTTGGAATCACTGCTGCATGACGCATCCTCAGTGTGGGATCTTGAAGCACTCCACAACTAGGTACTCTTGTTCAGTGGATCTAACTTAGTCTATTGCTCCAGTGCAGTTAGCCTGAACTTGTGACTTTGGGCCTGGTTTAGATTTCGGCAGATGGGTTACTCCGTCACAAGGATGATGGATATCCTGTCCACCTAAGTATAAATCCCATTATTTCCTATGAGATTTATATTTTGTCGGATGGAATATCCCTTTCTGTTGTGACGGAGCAACCCGTCTGCCGTAATATAAATCAGGCCCTTTGTTCTGGTCAGGCGCAACTAAATAACCACAGTTACCACAGTTGGGGCATTGTGCTTCTAGGCACTATTTTTCGCTAACATTTTAACACTGCATTTCTCCAGTTCTACTGATTGGATTTTTGTTGTATTGTTCTCAAGTAATTCATTGAATTTAATTTTATTTTTCTAAATTGGTGTGTGAATTTTCTTGTGTTGTGTTTTCACTTTATTACTGTTTGAAGTGATGCATGACTACTTTACACATTGCCCCTAAGTTAAGCCTTTGTGTCAAACTATCATAGGATTAAACAATGGTTAATTTTGAGTTTGCTTGTATTTCACCCTGCCTAAGATTGTTGTTTCTATTTGAGTACTCAACCAGTAATCTTAATTCCATCAATGGGTATGAAGCATTCAATCTCAGCCTCATAGATGTGTTAAAATACAAGACAACAAAGGCCCTTGAGATGTGCAGGTTCTGATGTATGTGTTTATTTTTAGATTTTGAACCATGCCTCAGATTGCCTTTTGAGCATTCTAGACCACATTCGGGCTGATTCAGAGCCTGGTACAAAATCTGAAATCAGATGCAAATTGTGGTTGGACCAATTTCAGATTCAAATTTTTGGGACGTTTGTTCCTAGTTAGGCCTGTGATTTTCCCCCCAAAATAGCTCCATCGGATACCCGGAGGAACTTGTGCAGACAAAACATGTCAGAAATCAGTTTTAAAGTGCAGTAATTCCATAGCCACGTTATTCCACATTCTGATCTTCAGTGCAATTAATGGCATGCGAAGACTGTCTAGGGTAAAACCGAAAGATACAGTAAAGATATTTAGCACTGATGTTGTGTGCCCTAAAATATTACAAAAATGAGAGCACTATTCATGCTTGGTGCCGTGTATTTCCATTGAAAGTCTCATTTACATATGTTAATTCCGTTTTGACCACGTGTTTTTGATTAAAATATCTGACTACGAAGGAAAATGCATGGAAATGCTATGGCCACTAGTCTAAACTAATATGACCATTAGCTCTTCGTTTTCCCTGCACAATATGTTCCCCAGTGATCACAACTACACGTGGTATGGAGTACACACCTAGTAGAAACTCGCTCAAAATGAATTTCGAACCTTGTAAATTCGGATTTTATCCTGTGCCCTACTTTATCTAATTATAGGTAGACTAATCTTTTTAAATAATCAAAAAGGCAAACAAGGCAAATTATGAAGCCTAATGCCACATATTTTCTGATGACATTGTTTAATTTTTGTTTTTTCATTTTAACACTAATGAACACTCTCTGGACATATGTTGCAATTCATTAGTACCAGTTTATTACTTGAATATAGCAATAAGCAACAGGAACGTTACTAGTCAACCTTTGCGAAGGGCCTTCCACTGCACAGCAACGTGTCTCTGCATTTTAGTAACTTTTAAACCGTTTGAGCTAGAAACACAATTTCTTCTTGTTAAACTCTGCAGTTTATTCAGCAGATGATGGATTATGCGACAAATTTATGAATATGAGGGAAACGCCATGACCACGCAATGACATAATTCCAGCAGCTCTGCTCTCCAGAAAGGCCTATGTATTGTGTGCAGATAAAATCTTCCTAATAATAGGTGTGCTTTGGAAGGCTACAATGGCAATTGGTTTTATAGTGCTGGTTCCCATTGTTTCATTGAAAAATCCTTAATATACCATTGGAATATAAGCATAACGAGCAGAAAAGACGCAAATTGAATATAGCATGTGGAGAAAGAGTTGAGAACATGAATCTATAAACGAAACATTGCAAATGATCTGTGCAATTGGAAGGATGGCCATAATTTGCAAAGGAAATTGTATTATAAATAAATAAAGGGGTATTAACAAAATGAATGGACCTTACTGTCGAGGATGTTTACTTATTTATGTAGGCTGGGCTGCTTCAGTGTTAATAAACACGTCTGGGTAAAGGAATGTGTGGCTGGATTCTTCTGTTTTTCTACAGAACAGGAGAGACCACTGGGTGCCACTCTTGGTCTTTTATAGAACATTTTATATTATTCATCTCTGCAGCTACAGTAGCAAATGTATCTAATACAGACTCTATCTTTATGCATAATATAAACCAAATAATAAAAGTGGACTCTATCGGAGTTTCTCCGGGTGTTAGGTGCACTGTTTCCTTTTTGGTAATAGTTCTTATTTTAAAACTGGAATATTGACCTTGAATTCTCATGATTGTATTTGTTCGCAGATGTTAATGCATAAACAGGGCTAATTTCTGCCTTGCCTAAGTGGTGCAGGAAAATCCCCTGTGTATCATTCGGGGGGTCTAGAGTGTTGCTCTGCATCAGCTACTGGAGGCGCCACTTTAGGATGGATCCTTGGCAGAAATACCCGTGTCTTAGAGCGAAACTCACATCATAGAATGGGGCATCGGAAATGTACACTGAGAGTGAGGATACATTATCAGTGCCAATTTATCTAGTGTCCCTTAACTGTAGGGAATTGTACCACCATATGAGGGCACTATAATCGCCTTTTTGCCAAATTCCTCCGTCTTTTGTTTGGCAGCTTTTCATAACGTGTGATCCCTCACTATTTTTAGAATCATTCTCCACCTTGGCGGAGCCAATAGCAGAGATTGAGAAGTCTATGCTGGTATGAGTTCAACCATTTTGGGAACTCTGGACTGTTAAGTGTGCAAGTCTAAGGGGAGGCTCCTCCGCTATGGCTGAGGAGCGTCACCCCCCCCCCTTGCCAGCAGCTGCAAAACTGTTACAAGAAAACAATAATAAACTATTGGGCATATTTAAGAGCCCCTAGCGCCACTGAAGCCTCACTTTTTGTGATGCTTTGGTGGCGCAATGCCGTGCGCCGTATTTACAAGATGGCATTCAGCAACTTTTTGTGGCTTAACGCCACCTTGTAAATACGGCCCCTTCACACGCAACACTTTGCAATGAAGGATTGTGCGATAGGTGTTGCTGTGGGTGTGCCACAGCAACACCCATTGCATTTGACGCTGCCCCAGATTTACAGGTTTTCATAAACCCTATGCAGCGACAAAAACTAATGCCACCCCAGGGGTGGTGTTAGAATGGCACTACTGCTTTCATTTCTCCTCGTTTTTTCCTCTTTCTATGTGTGCTGCATTATTTTTTGTGTGCAGGAAAGTGTTCCTTCCTGTACAAAAACAATCTCCCCCTCAACGCAGCCATTCTTGCATTAGGATGCAAGGGTTGCTGCGTTGGCGCACAGCTTCAAATTTGGTGCTGGCACAGGGGAAAACACGGGGGTGCTCCTTATTCTAGTAAATACACTGCATCCCTGCGTTTTGAAAATGACGATGCGCAACACTGAAAAATTTGGCACAGCGACGTGCACTTTAATTTTCTGTTAAATTTGGCGCTCTGTTTATTATTGTTTTCTTGTAAAAGGGGCAGGGCCACGAGTGATAACAGGGACAGAAGGGGAGTGCACAGCACTCACCCTCAGTGCGCATGAATGTTTGGCCGGCCATCTCAAGATGGCCAAACACACATGCCCACTAGGCTCTCTCCAATCCGGCGCTGCATTGCCGGGTTGGAGACAGCAGACAGAGACTCTCAGTCTGCCTCGAAGCTCCTTGGTTAGCCACTCTGTTGCCAGCAGCATCAAAGCAGCATTAGGATTGGACGCCAGGCAAGCTGGGAGCCTATGCCTGCAGTGGAGGACAGAGGAGCGGATCCGAGTGGCACTGTGAAGAAGGTATTTAAAAAAAAATATATATATTTTTTTTGTTGTTTTCCTGCCACCCCCGCCAAGCACTGCACCACCCCAATTCCCTCCCGTGAGCCGCCGCTGAGTCTACTGTAAGGCCTATAGTTTAGGCTAAATATTTCCTTTGTTATTCTGCACAAGGAAGTTTGTGCACCGTAAGCAGCAACACTGCTCTAATAGAGTAATAGATGGAAGGGAACACCTTTATTTTTCACAAAGCATCATTATTTCACCATCTTCTCATCGGAGGTCAGTTTTCACATGTATACATACGGTTGAAGTTCTACAATAGAGGAAATGCAATAATACCGCATTTAGCCTATGTTACAAAGTTTTTTTTAATTATCTTTTCCAAATGATCTATCTATCTATCTATCTATCTATCTATCTATCTATCTATCTATCTATCTATCTATCTATCTATCTATCTATCTATCTATCTATCTATCTATCTATCTATCTATCTATCTAAACAACAGCTTCTGTTTATGCTGCTATCATGAACAGCTGTATTCCATTCAGGGCTGTTTTATTGCACCAAGCACGGAAATGCTCCCTCAAAAAACAAACATTAACACGTTTTAGTCTTAGTCTAATCAACCTTCTTCTGACCAAGTGCATGTTGCTCTAGTGCCACAGAAATAGATAAAATACTTTTTTACAAAGAATTAGGTTGCACCAACCTCGGAGGGGCCTGGTGGCCCCTGTGGGACGGTTTCCTGTGTGGTCCTGCTGAGGATCCAGGCTTCTTTCTTTGTCTTCCGCAGCCCTATAGAGCTGATTTGGTTGGGGAAGGTGCTGTTTTGCTTCTAGAACTAGCTTTGGGCCCCAGGAGCATTTTCTTCAGGTCTTATGGCCTTTAAATTTGCCTTTTTATTGGGGGGCTTGAATTTTAAGGTTTTCTTCCTTCATCAGAACTGTTATGTGCCTGGGCTCCAGGTGCTCTATTCTGCTTGACATGTATCTCCTGTAGCCCCTTCACAGGCAACAGGCAGGACACCTTCCCTGCCACAGTCTGCACACCCCATTGCTTTGACCATCGTGCAAGGCACCTGTCTGGCAGCAGCAGAGTCAGTGGGGAAGAGCGCCTTGGTACATGCTAAGTCCACAGAAGTATTTTGGGAACCCTTCAGGGTCCCCCAAGCAATTCCATTCCCTCAACTTTTTGTCAGGAACAAAATAGGGCCAGCACCACTTTCCTTGGAGACCCATCCTAGCCCTGGATGACAGCTGAAGTTTCTGATGGCCAAAGCTCATCCTGGTAAAGGTTCAGGAGCTTTCTTCCTTCTGCCTTGGTATTATTCTGGTATTCTGGCATCACAGTCCCAGCTTGCTCAGGCCAGGTGCAGTGTGAAGAGTTAATTAGTGCATGCAGATTTCTTCATCACGTCTTCCTTTCACACAACATGGGCTAAGCACTGTCTAATGGCTTCATTTTGTGGTGAGGCCTTTGGCCCTCCTTTTAGCCAGTAGTGTAATTAGCTTGGCCCAGGTGGGGGATGAGGGCCTGGAATAGTATTATTGCTGAGCCAGGGAAATATGTTAATTCTCAAACTGCCATAAGGAGTACAGTTGTCACAAAAGTGACAGTGGATCTGCACCCAGGATACAATTTTACCCTAGGATTCTTGCCTGGCTGATATCTCTAGGCCCAAATATGTGAAAACTGTGTACTGATGCTTATTTCACCCATAAGTTATAATACTGTGAGCACACAGCCTTTCAGTTACCACTACAGATGTGACCTATAATGCTTACTCACATTATACGGCTTACACCAGGTCAGCACCAATCCTTGAAGGATTCCTTCTCCATCTGGGTGGGGAGCATCAGGGAGGTTGGCAAAAGAACTGGGGGTGGCAGACAATTATGGTGCTAGAGCAGGTCCTGATGGGTCCCCCACCACTAGGGAGTGGCCACTGGAGGTAGAACCTGAAGATGACGAGGTTGATCTTGTGTCCTCCGTGGCACTCCCCTCACCCTCCGGGCCACTGGGTCCGTCCATGTCAATGGTGCTATGACTGGAGGTACTGTGGCCAGATGCTTCCCCACTTAGTTCCTCCCTGTCTTCTTTGCTTGCTTGGGATAATGCTGCAAATACAAAGAGAAAAAGAGTCACCACGTGTTCCTGATCACACTTGAACAACAGCTGTTATTAGCAAACATTACCATGGGATCAAGTAGGCCACAGCAACAAACTACATCAAAGTGGCTCCTGTATGTACCACATCATGTGCATACATTCCACATGAGCTGTCAACAGTTGCCCATAGGAAAATCTGAATCTCAGACAACTCCAATTGCATGGGTGAAGTGGTGCAACACATTAATCATTGAACAAGTAGGAGACCCCATCGCCTTCAATGCTTTGCCTCATGGAGCATATCTCAGTTACCTGTTGTCATACAATAGTAGGCCAAGTTCATTCCACAGATTGCACACAAGGTCATGCATATATCTGTTTATCACATACACAGTAACACAACAATAAGAAATGATGCTCCAAAATCTTGCCAAATTGCTGACAGCAGTACAGTAGCCTGAGTAAGGTGACATGGAAATACTCATGTCACACTGGAAACATATCAACAATGCACACTTCACCATGTGTGAATTGTCTTGTTCTAATGGAGTCATGGAAGTAGTAGTAAGGTTGCTCAGATATACTACACATTTGGCATGGAAATGTACACTGTAGACAAAATGTGCAAATCGTCAGGGAGATATGTCTCTAAAATCCAGAACACAATGAATCAGCTAGCTCCAGGGAAATCACCTCTACTGTATGGCACCCCTTACAATGGCATACTCTGATTGCATCAGTAGAAACCATTAGTCCTTTTTACGTTGGAGAGGCCCAGGGATTTGCAAGTACTTGTAGAAGGCCCTCAACATGTTGCCCAATGGGAAGCTACATCACTGTCTCCATTTTGTTCCTGCAAACCCAAATGTCCATGGATGAATGGTTGTACCCAACCACATATGATTCCAACATAACTGTCAGACACTCCATGATGCATGCCAACAGTCAGGTAACAGACCTTCCCCATTTCACATGTGCAGAGCACTTTGCCACATGATGCCACATCAATGGCATGGAAATGCACATTGTGGGTAAAAACTGTAGTCCTACCTGTCATGTCCCTCATTGCTACTGCAGTTGTGCATGCCAAATGACATGCAATGATGGATGAGAGTATTTGTGAGCCAACAATCAATGGTGACACACTCCTGTCTGCGTCACCACATAAAATGTAGCCCCGTTACATATGTCCAATTCCAAACACAGGTTGGAATGTGCATTTATGTGAGGGAACACAAAAGTTATCCAATGAACACAGGTAGACCATGCATGAAACATCAATGTACACATTTTGTCAAAAGAGAAAGGGACACATGCTAACATGAAGGCTCAAGGAATGTTGGCAACAGTGATGGCGAATAAATCATGTCAACGTACATTCCCCACTTACCAAGGGAATGTATAGATCTGTAGCTGCACCCAAAGAACAATGTATGCTCTGTCACATGTATGATGGCCACCTTCACAAGACAGACTGCAGTGAGGCACCAGCACTTGTCACACATTGGAGACAAGTGGCCTCTGGTGGGCTGAGGCCAATTTACTCACTTGACCAAGCACATGGCTGAAGACAGTGAACCATCACTTCTTTTTCTTTGGGCTGTAACACTGAGGAGTAGTGGTTGATCAATGTACACAGCCATGCGTTTCCCCTGGAAAGCAATTTGTTTGTGGGGTGTACTCGGTTGTGTTCTAGGTCCTTGGGCTAATAGGCAAGGCACATCAGTATGAACTAAATTCCATCCCTAAAGAAACAGTTACTCATCTTGTGTGTCACACATGGCCCATCCCCAATCATCAGGGGAGATGTCAGAACCTAACACTTCAACTTGGCTTTGTAACATGCATGAATATGTCCTGTACTCACCCAATCATGGCTGCTGTGCTCCCCTCAAACGACCATTAAATTTGGTGTATGCCACCAATAGAATGTGCCATTAGGGTGGTGTTGCTCCGACATGGACCCTGCCCATGTTGGGAGGACACTCCCAGATGCACCTCCACGATCTTCGGGGACCAGGGTCTCAAGTCCTTTCGCCTCTTGCAACAGTGAGTCCTCTGTCGGCTACGACCCTAAGGGTCTGCACCTTCCGGGCAATGGCTCTCTAAATCTCCTTCTTCTGATGGGCGTTGACCTGTGTGATGCAAGAGACAAATCAAACGATTACAAACACAAGTTTTTGCGTGAATGGATGTGTCACACACATGTCAGAAACACCAAGCACAAAATGGGCAATTTTTCAATGCACAAGTATAAAACACACATGCCAATAAGTACAGAGACATGACTACACACTTTTGGAGTCATTTGCAGACTAACTCATTACCATGCTCATGGCCTACAATGACTAAGCAAGTCTACTGACATCAGGTAGTCTATGCTCCAGCACCATGTGCTGTGATGTGATCCACAATGGAACAGGACACACCAATGTGGCTTATGAAAGGTAAACTCCTATGGCCGGACTGGACAAATACATTTACACTCTGCAAGATTGACTCATTACAGGCAACTACCGTAGTACAGACTTCACCATTACACTTGAGTGAAAATCAAAGGGCTAGCATGGTGATTACGGAAAGGGTTTTTCCTGTGCATGTGTTGACATGTGGCCTACCAAAAGCAGACTTATGTCACGTCAGGGTGGGTTTCTGTAATATGTACCTGTACCACAAAACACAACTTTGAATATATGGTTCTAACCTACAAAGATGGCATCCAAAAGACAAAGGTATGTATTGTACAATTTCTGCTATGTAACCAAGCTACTGAGTCACATGTCATGGCCTTCCAGGAATCTACACAATGTCTACACTGTGGATTTGTCATTTGTGCAATAAGCCTGTGCTTGACAAATATGTCTTCTGTGAAGGTGACAGCAGAGCTGTGGGAGTAAGGGACCTGTCATGAGTCAAAAACACACATTAACAATTATGCAAAATGCACACATTGACTAATTCTGGGATTTACCTCAGTACCCATTCCTAATCTAGTCAATGGACTGAGGATTTCAGGGCAAGTTTTGCCAATAGAGCCTCATTTTGGCCACATGACAGGATCAGCAGGTCTACAGGGAGTGGGCAGAGTGCCACAGTTGCATAGCCACAGAGACTCTCCCACAGACTGTACTATGTCCCATACTGGGAGATACATTTGACAGACCCTGCTCTCTGCAGGCTGAGCATACAGAACCTACATGATACTCACATTTCCATCACTTCCATGCATGACAGTATATCACATGGTTATCATCAATGTGGCTTGTGTGGCAACCTGACGGGCACAGTAGTCATGCTATGCCTTCCAGACAACTGTTTGGCAAGGTCAGATGTGGGGTGAAAGGTCTGTGGTACAATACAAATGGCTTGTAAGATCCACAAATGACTCAGACAAGATGCATACACAGCTCATGCTGTCATACACATACATGTTGACATTTACAATCATTAACAAAGAAATGTCATTGTGTGGCACTAAAGTTTCCTAGCCTAGTTATGTGCACCCAACACAAGGAGGATCGAGACCCAAAAAACATCACACAACGCAATGTTAATGAACATAACATATAGGGCCTCATTACGACCCTGGTTGCCGGCGGTACACTGGCGGTAACACCGCCAACAGGCGCATTAGCCACGGCCATACCGCCAGCCCCTACGACTGACTGCCAGGCTTCCGCCAGGCGGTCATAATCCCCAACCGCCAGCCTATTCATGGCGGTAAACACCGCCATGGAAAGACTGGCGGAAATGGGGACACAGGGTGCCCTTGGGGACCCCTGCACTACCCATGCACTTGGCATGGGCAGTGCAGGGCCCCCCGCCCACAGCCCCATCGCACATTTCACTGCCCGAATTTCGGGCAGTGAAATGCGCGACAGGTGCTGCTGCACCTGCTGCACATCAACATTGCTATTACGAGCTGGCTGCAATGTTGATGTGACTTTTCCGCTGGGCCAGCGGACGGAAACACGGTTTCTGTCTGCTGGTCCAGCGGAAAAGTCATAATAGGGAGCCATAAATACCGCCAGCACTGGCGGTATAGTGGCGCCCGCAGCTTCGGCGGTCTTTTTGTAAGACCGCCTACGTTGTTATGAGGGCCATAGTATTAGTCTCCAGTACCTGCCCCATGTACATCCCATTGATGCCACACAAACGGCAACAACAAGCACACAAGAAGTCTTACTGGCACACAGGAACACATTGTAGCCTGTGAGGAGGGAAAGGATGGCATTAAACAGAGTCAGTTGTGCCTATGAGGTACCTATCTGCTCCTCTGGTGAGCCATAGAGGGGAAGGACCTCAGTCCCAAGCCTCTCCAGCTCATCTGGAGAGAAGGCAGAGGCCCTTTCACCTCCTGGATGCGGCATGATTGCTCCCAGAGGTGGCACACAGAAGCTGAAGTGGTGGAGGTGTTGCCGGCAGCAGTGTCAGGAGTCAAGTAACTGACCTTTGCACAATGCGGCATACACGTACGCCACGTATGCGATCATCACCGCTGATGGAAACAGCCATTGGGCCATGATCACCACAGACAACAACTTTAGCCTATGGCTGTGTCCTCTGTGTTTTGTCCTGCCCACCATGTGGGCAGCTTCCACAGGCAGATTTGGGTGGTTCCTGATGTCCAGTGGAGTAGGTCAGGCAGTTGCCATTTGGGCAGTCTGAAATACTCTATATGGCCCTGTTATATGCTTCACAACAACAAATTATGCCTCATTACAAGTTTGGCAGACTTCAGACTGCACTCCTGGCAGTCCAACTGGCAGTTTACGATCAAAGTCGTGGTCACCTACGGCTGTGCCCTTGGCATCACCGCCGCGCTGCACCGCCATGGAAAGGTTGGCAGAAAGTCAGTGCTGGAGGCCACAGGGAGACCACTGCACTGCCCACAACCATGTTATGGGCAGTGAAAGGACCCCCCTGCCAGCACCCTGGGAGTGCGCACTGTCTGCTATGCAGATACTGAGCATTCCGAGCATGCTGGTGTGCAATGGCATTGGCCTCACCTCCCTTAAGGGAGCCAAGGCCAATGCTGCTGCACTGTTTCCACCGGTCTGACCAGCGGACATATCTTAATATGACATTTCCACCATGCAGCTCGGTGGAAACACCTTAACATGATGGTGGGGGATGAAGCCACTGGTTGACGGCAGCATCATCCCTGCGACTTGAGGGTCCAACGGCCAGACTGCCAAAGTCGTAATGAGGCCCCAAGAGTTTAGGATCATCACAAACATCCTCAATCTATATTGTTGTGTAGGTCCGACTAAACAACCACCAGTGTAGTGTGTTGCAGTATACAGATGGCATATGATTGTGAGGTGTGGTCCACTACCGCTCATAGTATTTTTGGTGGTCTGGAAAGATTGTCACTATTTTAGATGTCAGCAGATAGTTGAGTGTCACCCAAATCCATGTTGTGGACACATGTTCACAACCATGGGGGTCACATGTGACCCTTGTGTAGTTGCCAGCTGTGATGTGTACTGGGTGTAATATATTTACAGTCAGAAATGCTTTGTCACATGACACTGTTGGCATGCATCATGTATGTTGCTGTGGACACAGTGACTAATGTTCCAAATCATGTATTTTCACACATAGGTACCCTGGGATACAGAGTATGTGACAACCTCCTGCCTACTGTCCATTGCCAGACCTTCAGACCATGAAGGAACACCACGTCATCCAGCTCTACCATCGGAAAAGGCAAACAATAGTGAATTTATGCCATAAGTTGGAGCCAGATCTGATGCCAGCTAACAGTAAACATACTGCATACCACCAACTGTTCAATTCATGTCAGTATCGGACTTCCTGGCCACAGGGTCCTTCCATGTCCCAACCTATGTTGAGTCTGGTGTTGAGAGATTTACTCTTAGCAATGTTGAAACACATTGACAGCTGTATCAGTTTCCCCTGACATGAGGATTTAGCCAATGTGAAGGCTGACTTCTATGGTTTGCCCACATCCTACATGTGGTAGGGGCCACTGATTGCACACATGTTGGCTTTGTGCCACTGCAGGCCACTGAACAAGTGCATCACAATAGAAAAAACTTCCATTCCCACAAAGTGCAAGTTGTCTGTTTGGCAGATCTCTACATCTCAAACATGTGCCCTTTTTCCAGGATCAGCCCATGATTCCTTCATAATGTGGAAAAGCGCCATACTCCAGCTGTCACAACTGCAACCAGAGACTGCCTGGTTGGTTGTTAAGTCACGTCTGTCCTCATTGTGTGTGAGCAATGTCAGGTGCTACAATCATAAAGTAAGTGACTCATTGTTGCACTTATCTTCTATTCCTTAACAGGAGATTCAGCATATCTAAACCATCCTTGATTATTGACGCCTCTGAGGAATCCAACTATGCCAGGGGAGGTCTGCTTCAGTGAGGCCCATGGAAGAAAACTGTGGGCAGAGGAACGTGCTTTCGGGCTCCTGAAGGCCAGATTTCACTGCCTGGACAGGACTGGTGGAGCCCTCCTCTACTCACCAGGGAAATTGTGTCAGATGACTGTGGCATGTAGATTACTCCACAACATCGCCCTGCGGAGGAATTTCCTGTACATCCCAGAGAAGCAGAAGCCTGCACTGCCACCCGGTGATAATCCTGAAATGCCAACTGAAGATGACAGAGGTGAAGAAGAAGGAGATGACTTGTGAGAAGATCTCATCCACAGCTACTTCTCATGAGTGTATGTCTTGTGATGTACAATGAACTGTAGTTGTGAAAATGTGTGGAGTTTAGTGTTTTCAAAAACGTTAGGGAGCTGATACTCTGCAAAAATCAGCCAAAGGCTGATTGATAAGATAGGTTATGGCACATCCCCACCTTGATGATGTTGCTTTGTTTGTGTCAGATTTATTGCAATATACTTTGTTTTCCAGATGCTTGCTATGTGGCTTGTGTCATATGTATGGTTTCAAGCCTACACTCCTTGTTTTGTTCTTTGTACAGGTATCTTCACCATGACACCTTCTTGTGGCATTTTAGAGTTGTGACATTGGCAGGTATGTGATGCTGTTCTAACATACGAAGTGGACTTGGATTGTTCCAGGTATTGTAGGTCACATAGTTTAGGTGTGGGAGACCTGTGCCAAGGCACCTTGCACAGTGTTTGGATGGAAGTTCAGAAGCACCGATTTGACTTGTTTTGTGTCCTGTGGTGGACCTGATGCATCATATGTGTCATCATGTGGTCATATAATATCTAGTCCTAACACACAACCAAGTCAGTTTCCATTCACATTGGGTAAACACTCTTTTTGTATGACCTGTATATACCTGTAGATATATTTCATAATTGTAGGTCACAGTGTCTGTACCAAAACACTGACATATGTTTGTGTCATGCCATCATATGCATGAGCATTGGATTGTAATGACCCTGTGATCAGCAACTATTCTACTGCCATCAGTCTGAATCTTGGATTATGTGACATTGGATTACTTTGGAGTGGTATGTGATAAGACTCAAGCTGGTGACATCATCCACTTCAATGTTTGCCTATTCTATAGGACAATGTCTGGGAAATCCTTTTCTTCCATGGTCTGGAGGTCTGTACATGTATTATGTTCATTTACTAGGTATGAGTCATTCATTTATGATTTCCAATAGTTCAGGCATATTGACAGCCTATGTACTGTACACTGTAATAACATTTTTAGTTTGACCAGACACTTGTATGTATATGTAATCCTGTTTTAATCCTGAGCTTGTAACTGTGTACATGCAACGTAACCCATCTTGAATCATCATCACATGGTTTACATGGTCTGACATATCTACATGGCTAAATATGAAACCAAAATCAGCAGACAATGAGTTAGTGGTGGGTGATTTTATTGTGAAGCTACGACTACCGGAAACTATATGTGACATGAATCAACCAAAAAAGAAATGTGAAGGAGTCAGTAATGGTAGATTAAATAATTGGAGTAAATGCCACACCATTGGAAGTCCAAAGTCCAGAGTACTCCTCCCATTGGAAATGGAAGGTGGTTCAGGATCAGTCCACAGAGTGAATGTGTGGCACACAAAGGAGGACCTTAAGGAAGAGGGTTATTACTGGCAGTGGTGGGGTCCTACCAACTGCACCTCCTGGATTCATTGCTGGATGTCCCCACTTGCAGGGGGGTTTAGCAGCTACAGTGGCAGGGGTGTCTGTAGCTGGTTTTTACTCTGGCAGGGCCTCCCTTCTAGTGGCTGGCGCCGCTGCCAGTGGGTCTGCTGTTGATGAGCCAAAGGAAGAGGAAGATTGTATTTAAAAAGTCCTACTCAGGGGTGTGTGTATGCTCCTCAACAACCCTGTTAGAGATGCCATGTTAGAATTGTGGGCCTCCACCTGTTCATACATGTCCCTATGCATGTACCTCTGTAGCTGCTTGATTTCCTGGAGTTCGGTCAACAGCTAACTAATCACGCCTTGGGACTCATGATAGACCCACAAGATGTGGCTGATGGTGTCCTGGATGAGAGCAGCTCCAGGGTGCTCATGCTGCTGACCCACAGCATCCTTCCCACGCACCCTACCCCCATGGGTCTGTGCCATTGCCACATGGTGCCCTCTCCAATTTGGTCCCGGAACCTCAGTGTCCGAAGTGTTTAGCTGCAACTCAGGATCCAGGACTGGGGGGCACAAGGTGGTTGAAACTGTGCTAGGTACACAGTTTTTGTGGTGAATGGTTTATTGTGATGTTGAAGCCACGGGGCTGGGAGGTGACGTTGTGGGCACAGTGAGACTCACTGTTGACGTCTAACCAGGTTGACCAGATGAGCCAGAACCGTCCTCCACATCCACAAGTCCAGGAATGTTGTAGTCACTGAGGGCTTTATATGTAGGGGTAGTGGTAAATTGTTCCGTGGTCTCAATGTGCTCAGCAGCAGATCCATCTTTTGATTAAAAACGTACATTGTTACTGGTTGAATTGTGACATCTACCTCCAAAGGTTTTGTGTTACAGTGAGCAGGGACCTTGGACAAAGTTAAGTTGTAGGTAATCCAATTGTGCCAAGTAACCATGTTGTTGGGTGATTTGATATGACGTGTGAAGCATGCCAAACTGATTTGACTCAAGCAGCTGATGAGATGTGCAGATCAGTTGCACTTTGGAAGATGCCCTGAAAATGACTAACCACCGGTGCAGCCAACACATTGAAGAGGCAACATACGCCTTTGCCATTTGGAGGCTTAGTTGAATGGGATGCAGGCAAACCCAGGACTTTGTTGTATATGTGACTGTAGTCATCATGTGCACAGTGCTGTGTCAATGTGTCTGCTGCCAATACCAATCTGGTGATGCATCTTGAGGCCTTAGAAATACTTGCTGTATACACTGTGGAAGGTGTCATTCCTGTCCTCAATAGTTTAATCTTGGCTTAGTGAGTAAAGATGGATCTAGGTAGACCGACATGTCTCTGAGTTGAGCATGATCTGTATCTTGGCCACTCCCAGGTGAGTAACCTTCAATTGAGAGTTAGCAAACAATGATACTTGGACAAGTGACCACTGGGCTGGTGTTTGGAGTTACTGAAACAGGGCTTCCTGGGTGTTGCAGTCAGATCACTCCCTCTACTATACACACTATACAAATGGTATTCTACCAGGTGATTACACTTCAATTGAGAGATCACAAACAGGGGTATTTGGACAATTGACCCTGGGTTGGTGTTTGGAGTTACTGAAACAGGGCCTATTGTGCTTTGCAGTCAGCTCACTCCCTCTACTACACACAATATACAAAGAGCATCCTCCCAGGTGTGTAAACTTCAATTGAGAGTTAGCAAACAAGGGTATTTGGACAAGTGAACATTGGGCTGGTGTTTGGAGTTACTGAAACAGGGCTTCCTGGGAGTTACAGTCCGGTCACTCTCTCTGCTACACAAACTATACAAATGGTATCCTCACACGTGAGTACACTTCAAATGGGACTTAAGACACAGGTAATTGGACAAGTGACCACTGGGCTGGTGTTTGGAGTTACTGAAACAAGGCCTCCAGGGAGCTGCAGTCAGAGCCCTCCCTCTACATATCAATCTGGTGATGTATCCTGAGGCCTTAGAAATACTTGCTGTACACACTGGGGAAGGTGTCATTCCTGTCCTCAATAGTTTCATTTTGGCTTAGTGAGTCAAGATGGAGCTAGGTAGACAGACATGTCTCTGAGTTGGGCATGATCTGTATCTTGGTCACTCCCAGGTTACCCAGGTGAGTAACCTTCAATTGAGAGTTAGCAAACAATGATATTTGGACAAGTGACCACTGGGCTGGTGTTTGGAATTACTGAAACAGGGCTTCGTGGGTGTTGCAGTCAGATCACTCCCTCTACTATACACACTATACAAATGATATTTTCCCAGGTGATTACACTTCATTTGAGAAATCACAAACAGGGGTATTTGGACAATTGACCCTGGGCTGGTGTTTGGAGTTACTGAAACAGGGCCTATTGTGCTTTGCAGTCAGATCACTCCCTCTACTACACACACTATACAAATGGCATCCTCCCAGGTGAGTAAACTTCAATTGAGAGTTAGCAAAGAAGGGTATTTGTACAAGTGAACACTGCACTGGGGTTTGGAGTTACTGAAACAGGGCCTCTAGGGAGTTGCAGTCAGAGCCCTCCCTCTACTATGCTCACTATACAAATGGTATCCTCCCAGGTGAGTACACTTCAATTGAGAGTTCACAAACAGAGGTATTTGAACAAGTGAACACTGGGCTGGTGTTTGGAGTTACTGAAACAGGGCTTCCTGGGAGTTGCAGTCCGGTCACTCTCTCTGCTACACACGCTATACAAATGGTATACTCCCAGGTGAGTACACTTCAAATGAGACTTAAGACACAGGTAGTTGGACAAGTGACCACTGGGCTGGTGTTTGGAGTTACTGAAACAGGGCCTATTGTGCTTTGCAGTCAGAGCACTCCCTCTACTACACACACTATAAAAATGGCATCCTCCCAGGTGAGTAAACTTCAACTGAGAGTTAGCAAACAAGGGTATTTGGACAAGTGAACACTGTGCTGGTGTTTGGAGTTACTGAAACAAGGCCTCTGGGGAGTTGCAGTCAGAGCACTCCCTCTACTACACACACTATACAAATGGTATCCTCCCAGGTAAGTAAACTTCAATTGAGAGTTCACAAACAGGGGTAATTGAACATGTGAACATTGGGCTGGTGTTTGGAGTTACTGAAACAGAACCTCCTGGCAATTGCAGTCAGATCACTCCTTCTACTACGCACACTACACAAATGGTATCCTCCAAAGTGGGAACACTTCAATTGAGAGTTCACAAACAGGGGTATTTGGACAAGTGAACACTGCACTGGTGTTTTGGAGTTGCTGAAACAGGGATTCTGGGTAGTTGCAGTCTGAGCACTCCCTCTACTACACACACTATACAAATGGTATCTTCCCAGGTGAGTAAACTTCAATTGAGAGTTCACAAACAGGGATATTTTGAACAAGTGAAAAGTGGGCTGGTATTTGGAGTTACTGAAACAGGTCCTCCTGAGAGATGCAGTCCGGCCATGCCCTCTACTATCCACACTATACGAATGGTATCCTCCCAGGTGAGTAAACTTCTATTGAGAGTTAAGACACGGATAATTGGACAAGTGAACACTGGGCTGGTGTTCAGAGTTAGAGAAAGAGTACCTCCTGGAAGTGGTAGTCAGGTCACTCGCTCTACTCCCCAACCCTAGACACCTGTTTGGTGTTACATATCTGTATGCAGGCTGCATTTAGGTTTGAGTATAAGTTTACATTTTGGGACATACCATGAATCATGGAATGTTGTTTTGGTATTGTGATATTGACAGGCACCATTTGGACATATGGCATGTGGTGGGCCTTGGTAGATGTGATGTTGGATCCAATTATACACATTGACAGTGTTACATCTCAGATTCTCTGTGTAATGAATGTTGGTGAGGTACATGAGTAAGACAGTGGCAAAAGCTGAGCTGTGAGCATGCATGACATTGTATTTTTGTGACAGTTTTTGTCTTATAACTTACCAGACTCCATTCCCCAGGTATCCCTGTCAAGGGCTCAGGATACAGGATGCGCAACACCTTCTCCTCCCAGGAAAAGGGTCTTAACAAGGTACTGGGTGGGCCACAACCAGTCTCCTTGGCCTCCGGATAATGTCTGGAGTCCAGGGAACAGACCTTGCCCCAGAGGTTATTTCACCTCTTCCTAATGTCCTCCTTTGTGCAGAGGGTGGTGCGTACAGCATTCACTCTATCGACTATGCTGTCCCACATTTTCATTTTCCTATTGAGATGGGTGTGCTGGACTTGGCCTCCAAACAATTGTGGCTCTGCTCTAATGATTTCATCCACCATGCCTCTCAAATCCTCGGAAAATCAAGGGTTTTTGGGCTGTGACATGACTTTAAATTAAAGGGGATGACAGTGTCTAACTAAACAAGACAAGTGAATATGGGTAAAAAATAGTTGATGTGTGTGTAAGGTGTAAAATGAGATGGAGAAAAAAGGCCTGCCTTTTGAAAAAAATTGAAGAAATGATCTGTGGTCTGTCATGCTGTGCTGCAGTGGAAATACAAAAGATTGTGGTCTGTGAAGGAGTGTGTTTTATAGTGTCCTTTGCAGGTGTGTCCACTTGGCCAATGTGTGTCAGCTGTGTTGTTTTTGAATAAATCCAATGTGCACTTGTCTGTTACTTTGCTAAACGTGGACCCCGTTGGCCGACCACCATTAGCTGACCGCTGAGAGGAGACTGCCATGGCGACTGTGTGTTTGTAATAGACTCTGTGGTTGGCCGCAGCACTGACGGCACTGGATGTCGGACCACCTAAATCCAAGCTGCCACGTCGCTGGTGGTCTGCCTTTTTTGCTTGGCCGACGGCGTCCCTGCCTGTATGAATCGTAATACGGTGATCTGTGGACTGCTGGCAGAGCAGTCTTTTTGGGACTGCCAGAAATGCCAAAGTCCTAATCAGGTCCTTAGGCTATTTTGTGGAGCTCAGAATCTTCCAGTGGGACAAGCCGAAGGTGTATTTGGCAAACCCCTATTAATCTTGGACACCTTTGCTGCAGGGTTCCACTAAAGCTCCAGAGGTCTTAGAAGTCTAATGTTTCAGGGGAAGTTCCTCTTAACCACTCCTGATGTTATCAGGACATCGTTGATCCATTCTTAGGGGCCAGGACACACACCATCAGAGGCTACAAGCAAGGTCTGTGAAGTTCCAGCTATAATTGTTCTACTGGTCACTCCAGGAAAAATGTCTCTTGCAGCTTGTTATGTTGCTGAAGCCACATACAAGGAAAGCCAGCTGACCCTGGGAGTTCACATTTTAGTCCTGGGTCCATGTGAAAGAAGGTCCAGTCTTTCAGGTATCCACACACATTTCAGATAGCAGGCCCAGTCCTCTTCTCTTCTGCCACAGGCCCAGAAAGTGTTCTCAGGAGCTGGAGCTGAGGTACTCCTTTTAATCAATTCACTAGTATTTGGGTGGAGGTGGCCCGTCAACTTCCTGACTAATGGTCTATATTTTCTCTAGGGTAAACCTTCCCACTTTTGCTGCGCAACCTCCATGTTTCAGTCCAAACTATTCCACAGTGCACCATTCTCACTAAAATCCAAGATGGCATTAATCATTCTGCAACTGGAAGGAGATTGTGGCACACCTAAGAATTTGTTTAGGGTAATGAGTAGTTCCCACCCTCTCCACCACTTTAAAGTGGTTCTGAGTCCAGCTCCCCTGAAACCAAAGCTAGGAGGCTAAAGTGTGTTTGGGGATCAAAAGACCCCCCTCTCCTCCAGGCTTCTCTTACCACTAAACTATAAAAGTAAAGGTCACCCCTGGTCCCATTTAAGTTAGAAAAGTTTCTGTATACTCCTAAACATCCCTACTTAAGTTAAGCTGGATCACATTCCTCCCATAAGCCATTCTGCCAGGCCAAAGCCATTGTTTCTGCTCCTCATCGAAGCAGCACTGACAGGCTAGTTGCAGGCTTGGCAACGCCTATGAGCTTGCAGGAGCTTAATGCAGGAAAAGTAGAACATTTTAAAAGTTACTTTTTATAATAAAAAAACTACTTCAATGAACTGGATTTTTGTTAAACTTTAGGAACAGTAGTTGCACAGTCTCTGTTGCTTATTCCAAAGCAAATGGGCAGAATTAACATATTTACTGTACTGCCACTTTTACCTCATATAAGCAGTTACATTCCTGACAATGAAAACAGCTTTTGCAACATGCTTTGCCATTCTTTATTTAGTCATGTATTGGAAGTGGAGTGGCCTTTTAATAGAAGATATATTTATTTAATTGAGAGGAGGAGCCAGAAAAATGTTTCAACTATCTCTGCCATGCCGTTGGAGTTGGAGACTGTCATATTGAGTATGATCTCAGCACTTGAGAGCTCCACAGACAACGCTCCTGTCACCTTCCATACTGGTGCCACCTGTGTTTGTAATATGATCAAGGTGGAGTAGGCATGCTATTCTGCTTTCAAAGTACCCATTGTGCACAGCACAGGACTGCTCCTGGCATCCCCAAGAAACTCTGGCAGTAAGCCCCCAGAATCACAGCAAACCACTACTGAGCTATTGTTACTGTATTTGTGTTTATATTGGTTTTATGGGGAAGCAGATGGAATAGAGTGATATACATCAGTACCTTCTCGCCCATTGAGACCGCCATGGTATGTGTTATGGAAATGCAGCCTGAGTGGCTCTTAATACTGGTGGGATGCCCAGATGCCGTACCTGAATCTTTCTCTGTGTGATGACCATACCTTTTCTCTGAACTCCTCCATATACACGGGCTGTGGCATTTCCCTTATCTCACTACTCACAGCCTCCCAGCAATGAGACCTCACAGTTCCATGGAAAGCAATGTGAAGAGTGTCTTGCAGATGATTGCAGATAACTAGGCCTGAGTGTAGAACCCCGATTCGCTGGCAGAGTTTGTGAAATTCAAGCACTTCGTGCTACGCTGAGTAGCGCAGAGTTACAGAATTCTGCCATCTGGCACAGAGCGGAGTTCTTTCACACATTTGAAATTTGTTTTTGGAACTCGCTCGCGAGCACCAGAATACTCTTAGGCCACTAGCGAGACCTTCAAAGTCTTTGTGTTGCATCGCACTGCTCCTGGCTGCAAGACTTTGCTTCATTCACGCTGCTCCCAGCCGCAACAGTGCCCAAAACAGTTCTCACAAATGCACCTTGATTAGATTTTCAATTTGAGATGCATCTAAATCTAGTAAAAAAGGTTTTTAAGTGGAGTTTCTTCTCCAATGGACCCTTCAAGTTGTTTTTTAGTGTGAGAAGCCTTTTTTTTTCAAATAGTAAGGAAGTGCCTCAGAGACTCCAACTTCCTGTCCAACATGCTCCTCCCAGTGCTTTGTCCACCTCCTGGTCACTTTTCACTTCGATTTTGAGGTGGGAGGATCACTCTCTTTGTCTCCTGGATATACCTTTGGATTTATGGACTTTGTTTTTGTGAAATCACAAACTTAAGTTAAAAAAACTGTTGTATAAGGGTATTGTTTGTTTGCTTGAGCATGCACCAGTATTTCTTTGTACTTTAATTTGATTTTTAAAATTTATAGTGGTGGGTGGCCTGGAATTTAAATATGGGTCTAGTTATCATTTTATTTGCATTTCATTGATTTTTTACCTTTTGTAAAGAAAATGGTTGCACAGTTCAGTAGCTTTTCTACATGTATGTAACATTTGCAATATTGTTTTACTATGTAGTCTAGATTTCCAAAGGGCCATCTAGCCAGTAGGCCCAGTGCTAGTAGTCATCAGTGTATGAAATAGATGTTTCAGCGATATATGTTTTTAAAACTTCATTTAGGGCAGGGATGGCATTGGAGTAAATCAGAAATGTTGGCTATTGTTTGAATTTCATATTTTCCCCCCAAAAAGTGTATATGTTGTGGGATAATATTTTATGGCATAGGAGGATGTGTACATTTGTTAAAGTTTTATAGCTCAGTTAATTTTTCTGTTTTGCATTGTTGAATTAATGTTACTGTTTTCTTCAGTGTTACCACCATGCCTCCCTATCCCCAGTGTGTGTTTGTGTGTGTGTTTGTCATCATCCACCATATGTCTTTGTTCTCCATGCTGTGTGGCCACGGGCCATTTTGTGTGGTCTATGTCCATAGGCTTGCATGTGTTCTTTGTTCTCCATGCCTCCTTGTTCGCAGTTGTTGTTTGGCCATGTGGCTGGCGGCTATTTTGTGCATCCAGCAGTGTCCCTTTGCCATAGGCTTGCATGTGTTCTTTGTTCGCCATGCCACCTTGCTAATTGTTGTTGTTTGACCATGTGGCTGGCAGCCATTTTGTGCATCCAGCCAGTGTCCCTTTGCCACAGGCCTGCATGTATCCTTTGTTCCCCATGACTCCTTGCTGATGTTGTTTGACCATGTGACTTGTATCCATTTTATGCATCGAGCCAGTGTCGCTTTGCCATAGGCTTGCATGTGTTCTTTGTTCCCCATGCCTCCTTGCTCCTTGTTCTTTAACCATGTGGCTGGCGGTCATTTTGTGCATCCAGCCAGTGTCCCATTGCCATGGGCTTCATTGTAATTTTATATTTTAATTTTTTATTTAATTTTTTTTTAATTGTATTTTATTCTTTAATTTTTAATTTTATTTAATTTTTATTTTAAGTTTTAATTTAATGTTATTTGTATTGTATTTTTTACTTTTAATTGTAATTTTTTTTTAATTATTTTGTATTTTGTATTTTTGTTTGTTTTGTTTTTCTGTTAATTTTTATTTGAGTTTTCAATTATTTGTTTGATATTTTTATTTTTTTTAAACTGTTTATTTCATGTGATTTAATTCAGCATTTTGCCGTGATTCATTCATCCATTCTTCCATCCATCCAACCAACAGCTGCGCTACTGCATTCGGTTTCTTTAGGTGTATAATAATTAAATTTCCTCCTGGTCAAACTGGCTGCGGTGCACTGCAGACACATTAGCAACATAACTCATTTTCTTAATAATTATTCCATTTCCCCTGGACCACCTTCCCAACATAGTTTTTTTAAGCATTATTCGATTCACCCATGCACCTCTCTCTGACTGCCAAAGGTGTCTTCTTTAAAATAGATGGAGATAAAGCGAAGAACTATATCTGCATGTTGTGCTGCCTGATTTGAAATGAAATGTTATGGTGTTGTGGTGTGGTTTGACTTTACAATGTTTAATTAAATTGGTATTTATTACATAAGTAACCAACCACACTAATGTTGCATTTGCCTGCACTATTTTAACCTGCAACAATGCCATGTTTCACTAACTACATGTTTTTCTTTCTTGGTTGCTTTTAGGTGCACAAGAGACGAGGCATCACCTGCAGTGCCGCCAAAGAGAAGGCGTGTACAGTTAAGTCCTCAAATCTCTTCCGCTTGTGCATCTTAGTGCCACTGCCAACTGAGAGCTTTAAGATGGCCTCATTGAAAGGTGCTCCCAAGAAAGTGGTCAGTAAGAAGAAGTAGCTTTCCACTATTGGTGTGCTGACTGCAACTTTTTCTGGAGACATGTGCCTGCCACACCCGCCTCCTTGGAGGAACGTGGGAGTAGCACTCCTGTATCAGCAGCACCACACTAACCTAAGCTCAGACCATGTCTGTCAATGAGGCAGCCACTGCAACCATGGCGATGCCGACAAGCAGTGATGTTGACTTGGATTTATCCCTTTCGCAAAGTAGTACCCAATTGTTTCAGGAAACAGAGCAAAGTGGACAGCAGCCACAGACAGCAATAGTAGATCTTCCCAAAGTTGGAGCAGAACAGATGGTCAAGCTTCATGCTGAGCAAGAACCTGTTCTTTTAGAATCAATGGCTCCTAGAATGACAGAAAGAAAAAGAAAGGGTACTTCTCCACTATCTTCTCCAAGCACCACTTCTGATGACGATGATAGGGATATTGAGTGGACCCGACAGAGTCCGGGAGACGCAGGAGAGGCAAGGGAAAAGAAAAGTTCCAGAAAGTCTTAGACTCATGGAAGGGGATGATGATGAGGAGGATGATGATGATGAGCCGGTCGTTGTGGAAGCTAGCACTGATGAATCCGACATTACTATTCACCCTGCTCCGAGGGATGGCAGCACCACCAGCACCCATATTTGTAAGGTGCCAGTAGAGACCTGCACCAAGCCCTACCTCAGCAGAATTACATACTGCAGAGAGGCAATCAACACAGCAACCTACCTCCAGTTCTTCTTCAGGCATTGGCAGTGCCCCCTAAGAAAATACTCCTCCCCATTTTGGGACTTTTCTATGCTTAGCAAAGCACACAGGAAGACAACATTGCAATATACTCCATTTGCCACGTTAGTGTTCATCGAGGTAAGCCTGGTTCCCATTATGTTACCGGGGACCAGGTGACCCATATGAAAAAACATCACAAAATCCAGTGGGAGAAACACATTAAAAAAATTGCTGAACATGGTTGCGGTGGTGAAGGTGAGGAGAGCTGGGAAACATCAGCTACAATGGGTCAAATCATGGTGGAAGGTAATGTCCCCAACAGTGCACCAGAATCACCCATGTCAGCGACGACAATTTGGCACAGGAAGACTACTAGAGTTGGCATCCTTGGCGTGGTCTCCCCTAACTTTTTGTCTCTGTTTCCCAGGTTGTTGATGTGTACTGGACTCTGTTTTTGCTGTTTTTGTAACTCTGGGACTTTACCACTGCTATCCAGTGCTAAAGTGCAAGTGTTCCCATGTAAAATGTATGTGTAATTGGCTTTCCACGATTGGCAGATTTGATTTACTGGTAAGTCTCTAGTACAGTGCACTGGAGGTGCCCAGGGCCTGTAAATCAAATGCTACAAGTGGGCCTGCAATACTGGTTGCGCCACCCACATTAGTAGCCCTGTAAAATAAACATGGCTCACTGCAGTATCCATGTGTGCAGTTTTAAACTGCCAATTCGACTTGGCAAGTGCACCCACTTGCCAGGCATAAACCTTCCATTTTCTTACATGTAAGACACCCCAAAGGTAGGCCATAGGTAGCCCCATGGGCAGGGTGCAGTGTATGCTTAAGGTGGGACATATACTAATGTGTTTTATATGTCCTGACAGAGAAATACTACCAAATTCGTTTTTCACTGTTGCAAGGCCTATCCCTCTCATAGGTTAACATGGGGGATACCTTTAAATATTATTAAAGTGCAGATTCCTTTTGGGAGTAGATGGACATTTGGAGTTTTGGGTCTCTGAACTCACAATTTAAAAATACATCTTTTAGTGAAGTTGGTTTTGAGATTGTGTGTTTGAAAATGCCACTTTTAGAAAGTAAGCATTTTCTTGCTTAAACCATTGTGTGATTGGGTGTCTCTAATGTTTCAGAGTTTTCTATAGTAGATTTAAAAGACATACAATCAATTGCCTCTCTTGATAGTGTAAGCGAGGGAGAAGATATAACTCAGATTGCCAGTGATCTCGATATACAAGAAAATTTAGGAACATCAAGTGGGTTTAGATTGCCCTCTAAATTTATGCCACCTAATATTCAGGATAACACAATTGAAGAATTCCATCGTAGAGTAGTTATGAATTTATATGAGATGGAGAATTGACATTATAAGAACAGCAAGTGTCCTCATAATTTTAACCTCACAAGGAAAGAAAAAGATATCCTTGTGGGTTTAAAAGATGATCAGGATTTAGTTATACGAGAAGCCGATAAGGGAGGCAATGTTGTATTAATGAATAAGGTGGATTACTTCAGAGAGATTGAGTGACAATTGTCTGACAGTATTTGTTATAAACAACTAGAGAGTAATCCAAGTGTGAGAATACAACAATTGATTAATGCTAAACTTCTAGATTGGTTTGAATCCTGTCTACTTATGGAGGAAGAATATAGATACTTGCAGGTACATCATTCTAGATTTCCATGCATTTATATTCTCCCGAAAATTCATAAGTCTGGTGATTTTCCACCTGGGAGGCCTATCATCTCTAGCAATGGATCTGCTACTGAGCAAATGGCGGAGTATTTAGATTTCCTAAAACCCTTTGTGAAGAATGTACCATCTTATTTGAGGGATAGTAAAGATGTGTTAAACAAACTGGAGGATTTTGTGTGGACTGACGCCACTTTAATGTTTGTAACAATGGATGTAGTAAGTTTATATACCTGCATACAAATTGAATGTGGTATGGAAGCATTAAAATTCTTTCTTTATAAACAAAATGCTAGTTTTTTGGAACACACACAGATGTTATTAGATATGGCAGAGTTGGTCCTTAACAATAACGTATTTCTGTTCGATGGAACATGGTTCCTACAGAAACAAGGGATAGCGATGGGCTCCAGGTTTGCTCCGCCTTACGCAAACCTATTCATGGGTCTGTTTGAGGCAAAGCATGCCTGGGGCCATGCAGCACATCAATGGGTAGATAACATTATTTTTTATGGTTGGTATATAGATGACATTTTCATCATATGGAATGGGAGTACCAGTGATCTTCTTGCTTACTTTTCGTATCTAAATAATAATAGATTTAATGTAACATTGACGTTGAAATATGATAAACAGAGGATTGACTATTTGGATTTACAGCTTTACGTTGCTAATAATGCGATTCACAGTGACGTATTTGTTAAATCTACTGCTTGTAACAGTGTTTTACATGCTGTGAGTGCACATCCTAAAAGGACAATAGAATCTATACCATATGGTGAAATTATGAGAGATCGTCGAAACTGTAGCCAGCAAGTGTACTTTGAAAAAAGACTGTTGACCATAGAGATGGCATTTTGGATCAGAGGTTATGATGAGAGTATTCTTAAAAGGGCCAGAGATAAAATTATGAAAGTTGATGGAAAAATGACATTGAAAGAAGACAATACAATTAAGGAAAGAAAGAAAAATCAGGAGATACGTTTTCTCACGAAATGTAATCTATATAGTAATCATATCTACAATGTATTGAAGAAAAATTGGCATATCTTAGGTCTACCAGAAGGAATTATTCCAAAAACATCAAGAATTGTGCATCTTAGGGGCAACACAATGAAAAATATTCTTTGCCCCAGTTATGTGAAAGGCAATCTAAATAAACTTGAAGTTACAACTTGGCTGCCCTCCAGACCAGTAGGCTTTTACATGTGCAGAGGATGTTCGATATGCAAATTGGGAGTCAATAAAACACTGAAGTTTAGGTACAATACTCAGGTGGAATATACAATCAATTCCTTCATAAATTGTAACACAACCTATGTGGTATATGTGTTGGGTTGTTTCTGTGGAAAATTGTACACGGGAAGCAGTATTCGGAGCTTGAAAAAAAGAGTTATGAAACATGGAGGGCTATAAAAAATGGAGATATTAAATATCCAGTAGCCACCCACATATGTTTGACTCACCCAGCTGACACCCAAATCTGGTTTCATGGGCTAGAGCATGTGCCCCAACATGAAAGGGGAGGCAATAGAGAACTTGCACTCAGACAAACAGAGGCACAGTGGATTTGTCGTCCACACACCGTACAAGAAGGTTTGAATACAAATAATGAATTCCACCATTTTTGGGGGATTTAACTAAGTGATAAAGAAATAAATCAACTTTAGAGAACATCTCGATAAGGTACCTTGAAAGTTAGGTGATACTGTCTTTAAATGATGTTCACATCTGATATAATTGAGGGTAGATTGATATAATATGTAATGATGAAAGTAGGAAGAAGTTTTGATCATATACAAATTTGATAATGAGCAGGAAACTTGGATTTGAGAATAATGCAGTTATGTGATAATTGATCATATTGAAAGGAAATTGAGATAATTGTTAATGAATGTTGTAATGATGAGTACACTAGGGTGAAACTCATTGATTTTGTTCATTCTGTGGACACTTTAAAATGGCCGCCAGTGCTCTGTACAAATAGGAGATGTGCGATGGCTATGTATTTGTAGTTAATCAATGAACACTGTTCGAAAGTCAGTTATGATTAGGACAGAGGCAGGGATCCACCATCCTTAATATTATAATTCTTTCGATAGTTTATCATATCGAAAAAAAACTACTTTTTATTGACAACATATGAGTGCATCAGATACGTATTGGGATGTAATAGACTTGTTCTTTTATAATGTGGACGTTTCAAGATGGCCGCCATGTTTTCCATAGAACCACGAAGTGAGCGAAAACCACACAGCTGAGGATAATTAATGGAGTGTCATTCAAAAGGCATTCCCGAGTGGAACAAGGTTTGATAGCCGGTTGGAGCATTGCAATATGAGTGCGATAAGGAAACAGTAGCCTTCAAAGGTACGATTAAGTTTGAGGGAGTAATAATTTGGCCGCGTTGGTGTTAAACTGACCTGACAATTAAAGGAGTATTATTTGAAAGGCATTCATGAATGGAACAAGGTTTGATAGATGGTTGGAGTATCATAATAAGAGTGTGATAAGGAAACAGTAGTGTCTAAAGGCACGAATAAGTTTGAGGGAGTAACAACTTAGCCTAGTTGGTGTTAAGCTGGCCTGACATAGCAGTCGTTTTGATATATGTGAGGATGGTAGCTATCAGTAAGTGGATTAAAATAATACATCGAACTGTTGTTAAGCTGGCCTGACATAGCAGATGTTCTATATATGTGAGAATGTATGCCGTCGGTAAGCGTATTAAAATAATAAGTCGAACTGTTGTTCGCTTACAACGGAACAGAGCATGTTAATGCAGCATACACAGGTTTTTGACATATTAAAGTAACAAAAGGATTGACACGTTTCACATCTATAGAAAAGGAAAAAGGAAAAAGATATATGGAGTAAAACTAATGAGTGAATCTCAGCATAGACATTATTGCAATATGGCTGCCATAATAGGTAGGGAAATGTCGATGATATGTTGAATGCACCTTAACACAAATAGTGTTGTGATACCCGGTGGTAATCAATAATATCAAAGTTAGGATGAACAAGCAGAGAATAAGATCTTTTGTCTATTTAAATTGGTTAAAATATAGTGATATCGCTATTATGGCAAATGTTAAATATTTGAATTTGGAATGATGATATGGTGTGATCCAAATGAACATGTTCATCGCACAATTTACAATCATAAGAACTATGGGGATCAAATGTTTACATCATAATGAATAAATAAGAATCATGAGGTATAACGTTTATAAAGTAGTTATCAACAATGTCGCATAATTAAGGTCATAGAGTTAATGATAGAAAATGTTTATTAATAAGGCTCTTTCCTTTTATAATTTAATTATTTAGGTTATATATCTTGATAATGATTTCATGCCTCCAGATAAGATAAAACAGGATAAGGGTAATCCAGAAATCGAATGTAATTATTTCTGAATATAAATGAGATGACTCAGTTTGATTTGAATTTATTTGTATATAGTAATGGGTGATGCTAGGTCATGGTGAATAATATGTCAAATATTTTGTATGGTTTCAGCCCTGATGAAGTCCATGAGGACGAAACGCGTCAGCTAGTGGCTATTTTCAAATGGACAAGAATAATCAAGATAAATTAATAAAGATTTATAGATTTGGAATATGATTGGATTGCTAGAGTGCTTTGGATTCGGACACTGAAATAAGATAATAGAATGTTAATAATTATACGCATCAAATAAGAATAATATTTTGTGCTGAATCTTGTATGCAAGTTGTTTCGGATTTCTGATAATAGACGGCTAAGGAGTTGGCCTCCTAGATTCGTGTACATTGTTTTGACTCATTTTACAATTTGAATGTATATGTGTGGCTGGATTCACCTCAACTCCTATTTTTTAGTGTTTCTATTCTGTGACTCTGCCTGTTTGTGGATTCTCTGTCTGGGTTACTTTGACAATTGAGCTGTTTTCACCTCTCTCTAGACAAAGACACAAAGGGAGCTGGGGTGTAGCCTGCAAATCCTGATGAGCCATCTGTGCTAGGAGGGAGTGGAGGAGTGGTGACTCACACCTGAAAGGGCTGTGCCTTCCCTCACACAATGCAGTCTCCAACCCCCTGGTGTGTGTTTGGGGCCTGGTCTGGGCAAGGCAGGATCTTACAAACAAGAAAGACTTTCCTTTTAAGTAGGCCTACTTCAAAGGCAGACAGGATTATAAGAAGAGGACCCAAAACAAACCCCTCAAAATTAGATAGCTTCTGGAATCAAGAGGAACCTCTTTGAAGGAGAAGAGCTGAAGAGCTGAGGAGAAGTGCTGCCCTACCTGTGACTGTGATTTGTGGAGCTATTCTGCAGTTGCTGCTTCTGCCTGTGAAAGGGGACAAAGACTGGATTTTGTTGTGCATTCCTGTTTGTGAAGAACCTCCAAGGGCTTAAACTGAGCTTGCCTTCTGTTGTTGAAGTCTAAGGGCCATCAAAGACTTCCCCTGCCAGCACCTGGACTCTCTGCTGAGACTCCTGCCCTGCCAAGTGGTGCCCTATCCAGTTCCTGGGCCCTTGAAAGGTGAAGCTGGCAGACAAAGACTGAAAATCCACGAGTAGACTGCTGTGTGGGGAATTTTTTTACGCACCTTCTGTGATGCGGCTGATAAATGACGTGCGGCTGGCTTCACGGCTGAAATCAACACGCCACCTGCATCGCGGCTGGAAGATCGATGCGGCCGGAGAAACGATGTGCAACACCCACTAGCAGAGGCTGATAATTACACAAACCCCATGCAGCACGGTTTTGTGATACTGTGTGACCGGATTTTCAACGCAACACTGCTGATCACGGAAAAACAATGCAAAGCCTGCCTGGACCCGAGGTGCCTATCCGGATCGATGCATTGGTCTCTTGCGGGAGAGAAGGATTGACGCACGCTGACCTGATCATAGGAGGAACGACGCACGGTCTCACTTGCGAGTGCAAAATCGATGCAT
Source organism: Pleurodeles waltl (assembly GCF_031143425.1). Classification (NCBI taxonomy): domain Eukaryota; kingdom Metazoa; phylum Chordata; class Amphibia; order Caudata; family Salamandridae; genus Pleurodeles; species Pleurodeles waltl. The sequence continues at coordinate 934,144,365 of NC_090445.1, read as the reverse complement.
CTCTGGCCTTTTTCGACGCACACTCGCCCATGTGGCTTTATTTTGATGCTACCCAGGTACTTTGGAGTGCTAACCACGTTCCCACTGCTTTCTAAGGATTAAGACTCTCTAAACCTGTGTTGTGTCATTTTGTAGTGTCTTCACTGAATTACTGTGTGTATTGGTACAAATACTTTTCACATCACTTCTGAAGTTAAGCCTGCCTGCTTGTGCCAAGTTACCAAGGGTGTAAGCGAGGGTTAACTGAGTGTGATTCTCCTTTACCTTGACTAGAGTGAGGGTTCTTGCTTGGACAGGGGGTAACCTGACTGCCTACCAAAGACCCCATTTCTAACAAAGACTCACGTGGTCATTTTGAACCTGGCGGTAATGACCGCACCGCCAACAGGCCGGCGGTGCAGACCGCCAAATAATGAAGCATAGGAGAAAAAGGCTTTGGCCCATCCACCCACCTCCATCTTGAAGCACCGCTGACGACGGCAGAGGCCACCTCCAGGCAGGCAGAAGAGCCCAACCCCACCAGCATATTATGAACACCACACCGCCATCAGTTCTGGGGCGGGAACCACTGGCGGAAACCACCCATATGAAAGAGAAAAACTCACCGGAGGCCCACAGAGCATGCTGACGCCGACATGGAATAAGAGTGCCGTTGCTTCTCCTTGCCATATTCCTCCTGGACCGTGACCGCCGACGAAGACGACAACGGTAACTCCCCCAGCATAGCACACAAGGGAGGAAAGGGCACAATTACACAGCTAACCACCCCACCCACACCGCAAAGCACACTCAACCCCTCCCACCACCTAAGCCATCCACACCCTAAGAAAATGTACTTACCAGACACAGGCCAACAAATACCTACACCAATGCACAGACTTTTACACACCACACCCCCAAAGTGAAACGCTGCACAACGGCTCAATTTAGCACCACATGTCTGCTGGGCAGCAAATTTAAATAAAAAAAAAACTATTTACAAAAGGCCAGTGGCCAGTACAAAGCCCCAGCAGGGCAAAATAGCCCACACTTGACTTCCACAATGTAACGGAATACTCCAATGAGAATGGGCATCAATGGGGCAGCCAGGCACCTCAGGGTTCAGGGGCAGGGGCTGGGGGGGGGGGGTGTAGGGACTCAGGTTTGGAAGGGGGTTCTTGGATGTAGGTTCTAGAGGTGGGGAGGGTTTGGGCTTGCCCTTGGGAGGAGGAGGAGTGGGCCTGGAGTGGGGGTGGCAGAGGGATCAGGGGCAACACAAGCCTTCTTGGGAATGGGAATGGGTAGGGCTGACTGTAGAGGACTTGGATGAGGAAGGAGTGGGTTTCAGGAGACCAAGTGAACGTTTAGGGACAAGACAGGGTGGGACAGTGGGTTCGAACAGGTCAACATGGGAGAGGGAAAGCTTAAGATGTGCAGCTGGAGGGGTTTTGGAGACAGATTTGGGAGTGGAGGATGAGGGAGTGGAGGTATGAGGTGTAGGTCTGCTGTGCTTGGATGCAGGTGCCTGTACAGTATGCCCATGTTTAGTTGATGTGTGTGGAGTGGATGTCTGGGAGCGTTTCAGTGTCCTGGGAGGAGGGGGGGTAGACACAGTGGGGGAGTGGATGTTTCTGCGTCTGCCTTTGAATGTTGGGTGTGTGCCTGCATGTGGTGGGACGTGTGGTGCTTGTGCTTGTCAGCATGCTTCCTGGGTGTTGATTTGGGTGTATGGCTCTCTGGATGTGTGTTTGGGATGGGAGAAAGGAGTGGAGTACTGGAAGTGGTAGAGGTTGTGGGAGGGGGGATGGAAAGACCAGGGACACTGGCAGAAGTCAAAGAGGAGGCCAGAGCCTGAAAAGATCACTGGAGGCTAGACATAGCACTGTGAATGCCTTCCACTAACGCATTGCATTGCTGCATCTGGGATGCCAGCCCCTGGATGGCATTCACAATGGTTGTCTGACCAACAGGGATGCTTCTCAGGAGGTACATAGCCTCCTCAGTGAGGGCAGCAGGGCTAACAGGGACAGGAGATAAGGTGCCTGGGTGAAGGAGACGCCCACCCTCCTGAGTGGGCACGGGCAACACCCTGGGGAGCTACTGGGAGGGAGGTGATGGTATGGGGGTGGCGGACGATGTTAAGGAATGGCTGGGCCCAGTAGGCTCTGCCACCACCAGGGAACTGCCATCCGAGGAGGTGTCTGAGTCACTACCTCCAGTGATAGTTGACTCCGACATGGTACTCCCCTCGCCCTCCAACCCACTGGTCCCCTTGGTGTCAGTGGACTCTGCCTTCTGGGAACTGTGGGCTGCAGCATCCCCACTAGCCGGTGCCTCAGCTCCCTCGCCAGATGATGCTAAAGCACAAAAGGACACAAGAGCACAGGATGGGGGACAAAACAAGAAAGAAGTAGGTAAAATCTAGATCAAAAATACCTGTTGGCACGCATACACCCCCACCCATCCAATGCACTAACCCCCAGCAGACTGAATTAGTCATCAGAATGTGCCCCTGAATGCTAGGCAACATCCCACAGTACACTATATGACCATCCTGGCCCTCTACTCTGTAACACTTTGCAGTGGGACACAATGAGAGATGTTGGCAAGACAACAAATCTGCTTATCCATGAGGCTGCATCTGAACCAATATTCCAAACACGGGACCCCTCACAGGCCTACATTCCCAGCCATATCTCCCTAAGGACACTATCCCCACAGACGTAGAGGGGGTCAGGACTGCAGGGACACACCTGTCTTTGGGCCTGCCACTACACTGCATGCACCCTATGGCACCTAACTACACTCAGCATAGTAGCATCTCATTAGTGTTGGTACTCACCCCCTTGTGGCTGCTGTGCTGCCTTCAAGCGCCCATCCAAATTGGGATAGGCCACCACCAGTATGCAGGATACTAGGGGGGTCAGGGTCCGATTGGCACCTCTCCCTCATTGGGAGGCTGTCTCCAGATGGGCTCTCCGGCCTTCCTGGCCCAGCGCCGCAGGTCCTCCCACTGCTTCCTCCAGTGGGTGCTCTGCCGGTTGTAGACCCCCAGGGTCCGCATTTCCTTGGCGATGGCTTGCCACATTCCTTTCTTCTGATGGGCGCTGACCTGCATGGGACACACAGAGTAAAGAAACAGACGTTGGTGTGGGTGTCCCATACACAAATGCCATCCCAGTTGTACCTCACGGAGACACACATATTGACAATAACCAAGACAACAACTGACAGACACATCACAGGTAAGCATCCACATAGCCACCAACAACGTCTACAGGCATCCACCACATTCACACACATTCAAGGAGGACTAATAGAAACGTATCTGAGCCTCTGGTCATCCATACAGCTTCGCATACAGGGGTAAGACCCCGTCCGCCAGCTTCTTAAGCTCCTCCACGGTAAAGGCCGGGGCAAGGGCATGACAAAATGGTGGTATTTACCACAGCGGTGTGCACTGTTACCGCCGACAGTGATCGTGATTGACCCTGCTTCCCCATAGATGCCAATGCTATCTAATGAAGAGGTGCACAGCGGTGAACACCACCTACCACCATGACGACTAACCCCAGTGGAATGTAATCACTTCCTACACTACACTACTTGTAGGGCAGGGGGCTGCCTTTTGCATACACCACACCTACATAGACTGTCCGGAGTCCTAATCCATGGCTCCATTCCCTCTACCCTTCGTCAAGTAATGATATGATGAGTGATCCTCCTCATGGAATCATAGTGGGAAGAGTGCCTACACTGTGATGCAATGTAGAATACATACCACACCAGGCAATACCCAGACAGGATTGACATGTTCTCTGCGTCTGTGTGAGGTGCAATAGTGTTGCATGTACAAGATGAATTATGGAATATTGTGACTGAAGTGTATGTGGCAAATCAATGTGTCTCCCTTCCCCCCCCCATAGGTAAAGACCCATGTGGTGAGGGACGGCACCACCTGTTTACAGACCCCTGGTTGATCTGGCCCCCATGGAGGAACGTCACATCATCATCACTTACCGCCTGAATCGTGCCACTATCCTGGAACGCTGTGCGCAAATGGAGCCTGTGCTGATGCCAGCTAGTAGGAATCCCCATGCCATCCCTTCAACTGTGCAGGTACTATCTGTGCTACATTCTCTGGCCACAGGCTAATTCCAAGTAACAGTGGGCATGTAAGCTGGTGTATCTCAGCCAATGTTTATCCACGTCCTGTCAACATTTCTGGATTCCTTCGTGCAACACCTGCAGAGTTATGTCCCGTTTCCCCAAAGGGCTGATCTCACCTCCATCAAATCTGGACTTTATGCTTTTGCAAATATTCCCCATGTGATAGGTGCCATTGATGGTACCCACATAGCCCTCATACCCCCAAGAGCAAATGAAGAGGTGTTCAGAAATCGTAAAAATGTTCACTCCATTAATGTCCAATTGGTGTGTACCTCTGATCAATCCATTACTCATGTCAATGCAAGGTTCCCAGGATTAGTCCATGACTCCTTTGTCCTGAGAAACAGCTGTGTGCCACACCTGATGGGACAACTATAGGGGGACAGAGCTTGGCTCATACGTGAGTGTGTATGACACTGGATCAGTTGCATAGCAGACAGGCAGGATGTATACAAGTAGCTTTTGTGTGTTTCAACCCTCTTTCGCCCACTTTTGCAGGGGATTCTGGCTACCCAAAAATGCAATGGCTCCTGACACCTGTGAGGAATTCCAGGACAGATGCAGAAATCCATTATAATGAGGCACATGGTTGCACTAGGAGGGTTACTGAGAGAACCATAGGACTCCTTAAGGTTAGATTTTGCTGCCTTCATCTCTCTGGAGGGTCCCTGTGCTATGTCCCTGACAAGGTGTCAGATAGTGGTGGCCTGCTGCATGCTGCACAATTTGGCTCTAAGGAAAGCTATTCCACTACTGGATGAGGTCGATGCTATCCAACCACCCCTGTCACCTCAGAGGATGGATGAGAGTGATGGGGAAGTGGGGGAGGAAGACATCAACTCCAGGATCCAGCTAATCCGGCTATACCTCCAGTGACTCTCAGGTAGTGTTCTATGTTGCCAATGGGTTTACTGCATTGTTATTGGTGGTTCCATTCCCACGTGGTGGCATGCAGGGTCCCTTGGTGTTCTTTTGGATGCATTTGGTGAGGGGGGAGTGGTGCATTCTGGGTGTTGTAGTGCTCCTGCCATTTTATGCATGGGTTGGTGACTGTGCACAGGGGGCTGGATAGTGGTTTGTATGGGGAGTTGTGGGCATGCAGGGGACATGGGTAGGTGTGTGTGGGTGTTGTGGGCTGGGCAGTGGATGGGGGCATGGAGGTAGTGAGAGGGATGGGGTGATACATGCATTGCAGGTATAGTTGACTTACCCGAGTCCAGTCCTCCAGGGAGTCCAGTGAGGCCCTCCGGGTGCAGTATGGCCATGACCCCCTCCTCCCAGTCGGTGTATTCAGAAGGAAGAGGTGGGGGACCACTGCCAGTCTTCTGTACGGCGATGTTGTGATGCCATGGAACACACCTTCCCCTGCAGGTCATTCTATTTCTTCCTGATGTCATCCCTTGTGCGTGGATGGATTCCTACTGCATTGACCTTGTTGACTATCCTCTTCCATAGCTCCATCTTCTTATCCATGGGCGTCTGCTGCACCTGTGCCCAAATAGCTGCGGCTCGACCCTGAGTATTTTGTCCACCTTGGTCCTCAGCTCCCTGTCGGTGAAGCAGGGGTGCCATGGTGTGTGTTGTGGGTGGTGTGTTGTGTGTGTGACTTGTGTGGTGGTTGCTTCTATGTGTGTTGTGGTTTTCTGTGGTGCTGTTGGCATTACAAAGGATTGTGGGTTGTGTGTGAGTGTGTTTTATAGTGGTGTGGATGTGTGTCAGCTGTGTGGTCTTCAAAATTGCCAATGTGTGCTTCTGTTGATGGTGGTTCCCATTTCTGAGCACTGCAGTCATTACTGGTTTGTGCATCATTGTTTGGTGGGCGGGGGATTTGTGGGGATGGCGGTGGTGGGGTGCTGTGTTCTGCCTTTCCGCCGTCGTTGGCCCTGGTGGTGAGTGGAGGTTGTAAATTTTGGGGCAGATTGTGTTTTTGGCATCATTATTCGATGGTGTGCACTCCACCGCCACTGGCGGTCTTTTGTTCACTGTCAGCACGGTGGTTGGCGGTGATTACCGCCAGATTCATAATGTGGGCCTCAGAGTCAGGTGGAGACACCACAACATATGGTGACTTCACCGCAACACAAATTGAGTCTACCACCATGTACATCTCAAAAGTCACCTGAGTCAGAAGAGAAGAAAATCTTGGGTACTATTACAGGCATGGTTAAGCAGGAGAGTCCCTATGACTGTAACCACCCAGTGGCACTTGTGTACACTGGGAGGCTGGCAAAAATGTTAGCGCTGGACCTCCTCCCTTTTTCTTTTGTGAAAGGAGTGGCATTCCTAGAGTTTGTGGCAGCCATCTGCCTGGACTGGATGGTTCCAAGTCAGAGCTATTTTGCCCGAGTTGCTGTTCCATGGCTGCATCACAATGTGCTGCAATTGGTTGGACAAGCTTAGAAGCAAAGTGTTGTCCACAGTAACCACCTGACAACAGACATGTGGACCAGTTGTCAGGCTACTGATTACATGTGCCTCACTGTACACAGGATCTTTTTTGTGGGGGTAAAACAAAAGCTATCTACAGGTCTTAGCCCTAAAGAAATTTCTAGGAGTGTTCAGCAGCTTGCCACAGTAGCCATGTTCGCCATGGAGAAATGACATACAGCTGCAAACATTTTGGACTAATTTAACAGCAAAGTATCTGAGTGGCTTCAACCCAGACGTCTCTGAATTGGATTTATTGCCACGGACAATGGCCGTAACATGGTCAAGGACATGGCAAATGGTGGATTTTCAGGGTCCTGTTTTTGGCGCACTGCATCAACCTTGTTGTGCAAGACTTTCTCAGAAAAGAAGACATAGTCAGCAACATACTGACCACTTGCAGACGAGCGCGGCGGCCATCTTTCAAGTGTTCAAGGAATTGTAGACGGACCCTGAGGTGGAACGAGGTTCCTTAGTTGTGCTGGAGGCTCTGAGGAGATAGTAGAGCCCCGCAACAGTAGCTGTGAGCAGGCTCGGCAGCGGAATCGGAAGGGGAGGGCCAGGGTCTGCGAGGCAAGGGCAGAGAGGAGAAGCAAGGTGCTAGGAGCCGCAGGGAGCCGGAGCACTTCAAGGCCCCCCCACTCATCCACATCTGCATCTGTCTGAGACCCGTCCGAGACCTGTTGAGGGAGGTTCCGGCACAGCCCTAAGATACGTGGCACTGGGAGCCACAACGCATTGCGAGCCCACCTGCGGCATCATCCTCCTAATCACCATTCTGAGAGGAGGACGTGGGACGGGAGCGGAGCAGGTGGTGGCAGCGGTCGTGGTGAGTGGGGAGAGTGGGGGAACTTAGGGGATTGGGGTGTGGGATCAGGAGGGCTGATGAGGGTGACAAGGGGTGGGGGGGCTGGGTGTCAGTGGCTGGCCGGGCTGAGCGTTCCTCCTGGTGGTGCCATGTGGTGGCAAGGGGAGAGTGGTGTGGTGAGGTGAGCGGGGTGGTGGAGGTGGCGGAGGTGGCGGAGGTCAGTAGTTGTCAGTGGAGGGTTCACTTGCGTGGAACAGTGCAGGGAGCAGGGTTGGTGGATTTAGTGGATCGAGTGTGCTTTGGAGCCACTGGAGTGCTTTTGGAGCATGTTGTGTATGCACTCCACTACATCTACCACACTTTCTGGTGCTCTGTGTGCCCCGTGGTCTCGCCCTTCCACACTGTAGCCCTTGCTCCCTGTGCCTCGCTACCAAATGGCCTTGCTCCCTGATTTCTGATTACTGATTTTTCTCTTATCCACTTTTGCTTGCTTTGTCATCGGTGGCCCTCTCATTGCCCCCTGCGTGCTACTCGTCACTCACCTTGAGCTACGCCCATGCGCCACACACCCTCCTCCTCACAATTCGCTCTCTGCTCCATCCTGCCCTGTGCTGCCCTGTCCCCCACTTCATCGTTTCTGTGCTGGTGTGCTTGTGTCCACTCGTTCTGCTCCCCATCTCCTGCCATCCCAGCAAGAGGCCTTGCGACAGGGATCCCTGGACTGGTCCATCATCAGAGGTGAGCGTAGCTGTTCTAGGTAACAGCGACAGAGTGAGTGCCCCAGGTTCACACAGAAGCGGCCCAGCTAGGACTGGATGCGGCTTGTGAGTGACCTGTCCACGAGTTCAAGATCTGTCAGTCCTTTGCCTCCAAAGACCTCAAGTCATCAGGCACAAGCGGAGTGTGAATTACCAGAGAAATCCGAGACCTGAGACCGGTTCCCAGACTCATCATGAGATCTGGTCGAGTCAGGGTTCTTACGAAGGGCAAAACCAGGACCCAAAGACCCCAAAGGATGGCGCAAACAAAAGGGAAACAACTGACTTGACCAACTGGTATTGCCTCTCACCCCTCTTCAGGTCTACCTTAAGAAGCCAGGAAGCATTAATAAGTTTGCATTCCTAAAAGATACAACTGCTTAGGGCCTTCCAACCCCACGTGTCCCGCAAATATTGGGTTCAGTGCAGATGTGACAGGATTCATCAGGCAATAAAAACTCACCAAGAACTCTCACTTTCCTGACAGTCTCGATCGAGCATTTGGTACCAGAATCCCCACTTCAGGAGGTTTCAGAGGAGCAAGCCGCTGTAGGACACAATGTACACTTAGGCCCTCATTATGAACACGGCGGTAAACACGGTCGAACACCGTGGCGACGGCAAACAGAAGACCGCCAATGGCAGTGAACAGAAACCCGCCATAAAAATCAGAAACCAACAAAAATCTCCCTGCCACCGGTCACCGTCAGGCCCTTGTCGGCAGAAATGCTGGATCTCCCACCCCAAGCACACAAACACCCTACCCTCCAAATAATGAAGCACAAATCACCGCAGTGGTCAGTGGAAGCTGACTGACCATTTGCGGTACAGACCGCCACGGGCGGCAAGTGGACCCAACAGTAAGAAATGCACACATTGGCAAGTTTGAAACCCACACACCTGACACACATCCACAACACTATAAAACACTCACAGACACACCCCACAAACCTTTGCAACGAAATTAGGACAACTTATACAGAGAACCCTGGAAGCAGACACCGAATGCCACAATACACAACATATACACCCAACCACACAACAGCATCCTCACCTAGATCCACACAAGACACCATTCACAACACACACCATGGCACCCCCCAAATACCCACGCTTCACAGAAAGGGAGCTAAGGACCATGGTGAATGAGATACTGACGGTTGAGCCACAATTACTCGGGGCACAGGTCCAGTGCACACCCATCGCCAGGAAGATGGAGCTATGGCAGACAAAAGTGAACAAGGTCAATACAGTGGGACACACCATCCACACACCATGGACGACATCTGCAAGAGATGGAATTACCTGCGTGGAAAGGTAGGGTCCATGGCATCCAGGCACAACATTGCAGTCCAGAAGACTGGGGGAGGACCTCCACCAACACCACCTAACTACACTGACTGGGAGGAAAAGGTACTGGCCATCCTGCACCCTGAGGGACTCACTGGACTCACTGGAGGAATGGACTCAGGTAAGTTGTCTACAACTACCCCATATCCATCACACCTGTAATGCATGCACCACCCCACCCCTCCAACATCCACCAGGACCACTACCCCACCCAGGCCACAATCACTACATCCAGTCCCCCTGCACACCCACAAACCCACTAACAGGCCCACTTCCGTCCTGGAAGGAATCACAATGGCACTACTGCACAATGCACTTCAACATCCAAAGCAAAATGCAAAGAAAACCTCACAAAGGCACCCTGCATGGCCACGAAGTGTGAAAACCTGCAAAAAACAGCCCAGTCCTGTGCACTACATCCAATCATGCAATTGTAACAGACATGGCCATTCCCCCCAACAGGTACCACCACCCATACCACCCTGATGGAAAGGACAAGGAGTGACAGTGCCCCACAGGGAGACAGAGGCACCTCCCAGGACACTGGAGATGGAAATCTGGACATTGATGATCACCCTGGCCCCTCACACAGTCCTGGACTGTCATCATCCAGCAGCCCCACACAGGACACCATGACACCCCTACCACCCAGCCAACAACATCAGCCCAGGGCAACCGTCCCCACACCTGTGTATCCAGGCCACAGACTGGTGGAACACATGGACAGAGGCCACAGTCACCCCCTATCAACAGACAGGAAGATGATGGCCCCAGTACAAGTGGTACCACCAGACCTGTGCAGGGGACACAGGCACAGGGGGCTAGGCCCAGTGGGAGGGCATCACTGGCCCAGGGGGTTGGCCACAGGATTGATACTGCAGCCCAGGATGTGATCTCTGAGTTCCTGGGAGCATATCACCATACCCAGGACAGATTGGCCCACATAGTGTCCATCCTGGAGCAGAGTCAAAGGATGCAGCTAGCACACCACCAAGAGGCCATGGAGCAGTGGAAACTGCACAATGCCACAATGGCCACCATAACAAGTGCGCTGCTGCACCTTGTTCCAACACAGCCTGAGGCCCACACAGACCAGGAAGCCCCTACTACAGGCCAGGATACAGATCGGACAACAGCATCAGCAGCAGCAACTGGACATGTTCAACCATCTCAGGACACACAGGAGACATGCATCTCAACCCGCACAGGCCAACACCAGGCACCCAAATGGCCCAGATATGGCACAGGCACCCTCAAAGAAGTGACTCTGGCAAGAACTGTCCTCCAAGTGTCCCACTGAATCAATGACCAAACCGTGTAAAAACAACACCTAACACTGGAAAACATAGATGGACATACCACTACTGCCAAAAAATGCTGCAACCATGTTGCCATATTACACAACCACCAGTAGCCCACTCCCATCACTGTAAACAACACAATGTAATCCCTGCACCAAATAAAACACCAGTTCACCAATTACAATGTCCCCTGTCATTATGTTGAAACAAATTGAAGTATGGATGCAACTGTATTATTAACCATTTATTTGCATCCCACGCACACTGACAGTATGCTGCACAGACAGCAATCTCATCGATTAGTCCCACATAGTTACTGGAAGTAGAGTTGTATCAGTTGGGTCCTGGAATGTACATCTTTCCCCCTCCTCATCATCACCATCACTCACATCCCCTCTCTGAGGAAGCAGGTCTGGATATACAGCACCCTCCTCCTCCAAGAGTGGGATAGAATTCCTCACAGCCACGTTGTGCAGCATGCAGCAGGCCACCACTATTCTACACACCTTTTCAGGCCCATAGGCCAGGGAACCACCAGAGATATGTAGGCAACAAAATCTAGCCTTCAGGAGACCAATTGTACGCTCTATCACCCTCCTAGTCTGTCCATGGGCCTCATTGTAATTCCTCTCTGCATCTGTGCGAGGATTCCTCACTGGTGTCAGGAGCCAATGCATGTTGGGGTAGCCAGAATCAACTAAAAAGGGGGGCAAAACAGGACTGTCGCTGTCAACCCTCAGTGGCAGACAGCTAGAGCTATGTGGCAATAAGTGTCAGACACATCTACCTATGATCCACCCTCTGTCTCCTTGTAGTTGTTCCATCTTGTGTGGCACACTACTGTTCCTTTGCACAATGGAATCATGGACTGATCCAGGGAACATGGCATTCACATGTGAGATGTACTGGTCTGCAGTTCACACCAATTGAATGTTCATGGAATGAAAGTTCTTCCTGTTTCTGTACACCTGTGAACTGACTCTTGGACTCTTGGGGGGATGATAGCTATGTGGGTGCCATCAATGGCACCTATCACATGGGGTATGTTGGCAAAGGCATAGAAGTCCGACTTGATGGAATGGAGGTCATCACTTTGGGGAAGCCTCACATAGGACTGCTCATGTCGTACAAATGCAGTCAGGAATCTGGAAATGAGCATGTGGCCAGGAAATGGAGTGCAGAGAGCACCTGCACTTCAGTAGGGATGGCATGCTCATTACGATTAGCTGGTCTCAGTGCTGGATCCAGTAATGCACAAAGTTCATGAATAGTAGCAAGAGTGAGTTTGTAATTGATAATGATGTGGCGCTCCACCATGGTTCGCAAATCAACAAGTGGTCTGTACACCGATGGGGCCCTCCCTCGCCACAATGGTCTGTACCTAGGAGGAGTATAGAACACATAAGTGAGGAACACACATACATCTGCATACAATGTTTCCTATTCAGCACTGCTGGCATGATTCTCCACAACACAAATGCATGGTATTTGTGACAAAATAGCAACATGACCACAATGATAAATCAGGACTGTTCAGGTGAGCTAATGTATATTGTTTCATGCCTGTGGGTGTTTGGGGACAATATGGCCTGCATGGTGCAGATGAGGAATTTAGAACTGCGTAGTTAATGCCAAAATGTCTGCCCCCTGTAATCCAGAAGTGTCGTAGTGGAAGTGACCTCATACCACTAGCGGTTGACGTAATAGCGTAAGGCGGTGTTTACCGTTGTGCACAAATTCATTGGTTAACATGGTTGTCAATGGGCATTCTTAGCGTATCATGATGGCCGCCGGTGGTGAAGGTTCACACCACCACGGTACGTACGCAAACTCATCACCCCAACTTCACTTGACTCCCGGATCTCGTGCATGCAGGTACTCCACTGAGTGTACTGCTGTGTCCTGCCTCTGGTCTTGGAAATGGCACACGTGGAAGTGGAAAGGGCCCCGACCTTCACCAGTGAGAAATTGGAGAAGCTTGTGGACGAGGTCCTGCCCCTGTGTGCCAAGCTCTACGGTCAGCCAGTGGTACAGGTGAGTAGGAGGATTGGGGGGCATGGATGTGTGTAAGGGTGGTAGATGGCTGTATACATGTGTGCACGTGTGGCACTGTATAGTCCTGGGTTCCTGACATGCTGCATGTGTGTGTGCTGTTAGGCAGTTTAAAATGTCCATCCCATAGTGGACGTATAGCCAACTGTATATTATTGGCCATTGTCTGACCTCAGTGTTACTTTTTCTGTGTGTCTCTTATAGGTAAGCGCCCATCAGAAGAGGGGACTTTGGCAGGCCATCACCAGGGAGGTGCGAACCCTAGGGGTCTACAACCGGTGGAGCACCCACTGCAGGAAGCGGTCAGAGGACCTGCAGTGCTGGGCGAGGAAGATCTGTGAGGCCCAGCTGGGGAACTCCTCCCAACGAGGAAGGGGTGCCCATCAGGCACTGACCCCCCTTATGCGACACATTCTGGCAATGGCGTACCCAGACCTGGATGGGCGCTTGAAGGCTGCACAGCAGTCACAAGGGGGTGAGTACAAATACCATACTTTGGCTCCTTGATGGATGTGTGTGTGTGTGTGCATTCGTATGTATGCTGTCTAGTGGCAGGGGCTCTGACTAATGTCCATCTTCATAATGGCCCCCAGGGGAGTAGGGTTGTAAGGGTCATGTCTGCAGTACGTCAGGTCCTTCAGTGCTGTGGGGAATGGCTGTAGAGCAGGGTTCTGGCCACTAGTCAGGGGCATAGCCATGTGTATAGCGGTAGGTGCTGCCTGTTGGAATATTTTCAGGGTGGGTGTATGTGTGAACCAGTTATGTACCTCCATTCAGCTATTTACAAGTATCTCTCCTGTTTTGTCTCCCCATCCCTGTTCTCTTGTGTTGTCTGTGTACATCAGCATCATCTGGCGAGGGAGTTGAGGCTCCGGAGAGTGGGGATGCAGCGGCCCACGGAGGCAGAGTCGTCTGACGCCAAAGGGACCAGTGGGTTGGAGGGTGAGGGGAGTACCACGGAGAGGCAACTACCACTGGAGGTAGTGACTCTGATACCTCCTCCAATGGGAGCTCCCTGGCGGTGGTGGACCCTAGTGGGCTCACCCATTCTGTGTCATCTTCTGCCACCCCCATACCATCACCACCCTCCCATTTGCTCCCCACCGAGTTGCCCTTGCACACTCACCCAGAAGGGTGGGTGTCTCCTTCGCCCCAGGCACCTCCTCTCCTGCCCCAGTCAGCCCTGCTGCCCTCACAGAGGAGGCTATTGACCTCCTGAGAACCATCTCTGTAGGGCAGACAACCATCGTCAATGCCATCCAGGGGCTAGCATCAGAGGTGCAGCAGACCAATGCCTATCTGGATGGCATGCACGGTGCTGTGTCTGGCCTACAGAGATCTTTTCAGGCTCTGGCCTCCTCTTTAACGGCAGCCAGTGTCCCTGGTCATTCCATCCCCCCTCCAACCACCTTTACCCCTTCCAGTGCCCCACTCCCTTCACCCGTCCAAAGCACACATTCTGACATGCAGGCACACACCTCAACACACAAGAAGCACACTTCAAAACACAAGCACCACACCTCCCACCACAGGCATACACACAGCCAACACACACATGCACACACACCAACATCCACTTCCTTCAGTGTGTCCACCTCTTCCGCCTCCCTGTCTGTCTCCTCTACATGCACACCCCCGGGCACTGCACCCTCATTGAATATTGCTGACCCCATTCTGGCAGTCACCACAACATCAGGCATCCATGCATGCACCCCAGACACCACACCTGCACTCACCACAATGACTTAAGTTGACACATGCAGCACACTCCCCAGACTTGCAGACACCCAGACAACATACATTTACACTGGTGGCTTACAATTCCCACTGTGTCCACCCCGCCTCCCAAGACACTCAAACATAACAAAACACCTGCCCATCACACATCCACCACACCTCAGCATACTGTCCAGTCACCTGCACTCACGTCACGCACACCTACACCTGTCATGTCCACTCCCTCTACCTCTACTCCCACGCCTTCCTCCAGGTCCACCCCAATAGCCCCTAAGAAACTTTTCCTATCCTGTAGACGCATTTGAACCTACTGGCCCACCCCGTCTCATCCCTAAACGTGCACACCTCCTTGACCTGTCCACTCCTCCCACGTCACACCCTGCCCCTGTCCGCCCTTCCCATTACCGTGCTAGCTCCCCTGTGAGAAAGAGACCCCGTGCTGGCCCTGGAACATCTGCTGCACCCCAGGCCAAGTTCGCTCCACCAGCTGCAAGCACGAAACCCAAGCCCCCTCCACCTTCCAAACGTGAATCAAAGGCCCCCCTCCCAGTCGTAAGTCCCCACCATCCCCTGCCCCTGTTCCTTGAGGTGCCTGGATGCCCCATTGTTGCCCCTATGAGGTGGAGTACCTTTGCACTAGTGGGAGTCAAGTTGGGGCCAATGTGGCCCATTGGACTGCATACACTGGACTGGCCATTTGCCTTTTGTTGCACTTATAATGCTCATTGAGCTGAATAAAATTCATGTGTGGCCTGTGTTGTTTATGGCACACTCAGGATCCGTGGTTCATCGTTTCATTGGTTGGGGGTGTTGGGCACATGTGTGTACTTTGGGCAGGTTGGATTTGCCTTTTGTCGGGTAAGTACCTCTTGCTGTGGGGTGTATGGCTTGTGCTGCTGTAAAGGGTTGTGGGAGCGTTGCGGGGTGGGTGGACTGGATGGGAATGTAACTGTGCCCTTTCTTCCCTTTTTTAGTAGTTTGCGGTACTTACCGTTGTCATCTTCGTCGGCGTTCTCGGTCGTGGAGGTATATAGGCCAAGGAGCAGGGCTGGCATGATCTGCAACTCTCTATCCATGTCTGCTTCGGCGTGTTGTGTGTGCCTCCGGTGAGTGTTTCCCTTTATTTGGTTTGTTTCCGCCTGGCTTTGCGTGACTGTGGTCCCTGCCCCGGAACTGACGGCTGTCTAGTGATTCATTATTTGATGGGAAGGTAGGGCCTTTCCGTCGGCCTGTGGGCGGGCTCTGCCGTCATTGTCGGCACTCCTCTGCTGGTGGTGAGTGTTTTTTAGGCTGCCTGTGTTTAAGTTGGTTCATTATTTGGTGGTTCAGACCGCACGTCTGTTGGCGGTTGTTACCGCCACTGCCGGCAGTGCAGTGTTTACCACTGTGTTCATAATGAGGGCCTATGTTCTTGAAACATGAAGAACCAGGCACATTGAAAAGTTTGCGCTTTTAATAATTGTTTATTTACTCTTATTATTGTTTCAGCATAAATTCAAGAATTTTATAGTGGATATTGAATCTTAATTGTGTTTACTTTTATTAAATATCATTATCCCTATATGTTGTTAGGCCAGCAACATAAGGGCCGCTTTTTAAATATCCAGCTGTAATTAGCTGACTATTTTGCTAAGATTTTAATTAATCATGCAAATAAATAAATAAATACATATGCGTTCACTTGCAGACTAATCTGCTCTAATGTCAGCCATTCTTTTAAAGTCCAGAAGCAGTTGTGATTATTCAATGTGGTAACAGATTACCAGTTAAAGCCCTGATACAGGACGTGCCAACATGTTGGAATTCAACAACTTATATGTTGCAACGTCTGTTTGAGCAGTACAGACATATCAATGAATATGTCATTGATTGAGGATATAGAATGCAATTGAGAAAGCTATGACCAGGGATGTTGTCCAATAGAGCCTAGTCAAATTACTGACACAGATGCTGCTCCCTTTTGGGATTTTCACTCAGAAGTTAGTAAGGAGGACAGCACCATGGACCAAGCTATCCCATTGCTGCATCTGTTACAGGAGCAGCTAAAGAAGTTGTCTAAAAGGTTCATCCTCGGAGGTGTGAACAAAAAGTTAATCCTTTGCTTGGCTTGTAATGCAAGGCTGTAAAATTACATTAGCTAATCCAAAGAGTACATCTGTGCCACCCTACTTGATCCACGCTACCATTCTTCCCACTTTCATTTTTTTTCAGAAGGGGATGTTTCAAAATACAAGAGGTAGATTGTTGAGCAAGCCGCAGCTGGAAGAATAGCTGGAACTTAGAGTCCCACTCTCCAGTCCTGGGGTGCTGCCTTCAACTTCTAGAGAGGACAATCTTGTCTCACAGCAGCCAGCATCAGCAACAAGAACACTGGCAACAACAGCATCAGAAGAATCTGACCAAACCTCTGCATTGGCTTGGTTTCAAGTGGCAGGTCTTAAGTCCAGTGCAGAGGCAAAGGCAAAAGACATCAAGCAAGCTACAGCACCAATGACACTTCGGAGGATGTTTCAGGAGTACCTTGATGGGGTGTATGTGGATCAAAACCCATTGGTCCAATGGCCAGAGCTCAGCAGGCTGGTAATAATAAAGTATCTGGCTTGTCCCGTAGCCAGTGTGTCTGCAGAATGTATGCTCAGTGCAGCTGGAACAATTGTTAGAGTGAGAAGGACCAGTCTCTTGCCTCAAAACGTGGAGAGACTAACCATGATCAAAATGAACCAGCATTTTATACCACCTGAATACACTGTTCCCGGAACACCACAGGAGGAGGAAGAGGGTAATTGGTCAGAATCAAGTGTGTTTGCTTCTGGGTGAGCCATCTGAGTTTGAGGACAAACTCTACTTACTGGACTGAGTATGCAAATGCCACCATAAAACTTTTTAATTATTCCTTGTTGAACTTCTTTCTTTCCTTGCAAAGAAAAACGTATATAATAATAGCTAGTAGAACAGTATATTGGTGTCAGATTTATGCTGCCCCATGATTTTTTAGTCACATATTTGGCCGGATTGAAGTTGGACCCGTGTTGTGTGTAGTGAAGATGCCCATACATTCCCTTCAGGACATTGGTGACAATCCCTGCCTCCCTCACATGCCATTGCCTATCCTTTGTTTTACATCACTTAGCAGGGCTGCCCCAGAAGATCATTGTTTAAAAGACTGCCAGTGCCAAATTCCAATGTGTTGCTACCATCAAAGAGTAGATATTTTGTATCAACCACTGTGCTTGGATTGGAAGAGGTAACTACTAACTATTGCACCAATGTGTGGCGATATATTGAGTGATTGTGAGTAATGATTGATGATGTATGTGGTATCTGACAATGAGAGAGGGAGTTCAATAAATTTGTGAACTTGATTTTGATGATTTGCAATGTTTGGGGGCTGATGGGTGACCATGTTTTCCTGAAAATGATTGGCCTTTAAAACTTAGTGAAATTCCACTTCTTTTTTCTGGTTCCTCAGAGACCAGACCAGTAACTTTAGTTACCAAACTCAAATCTTTACAAAATACTCCAATTCGGTTTCTCTATTTGTTCTTCAACAGCAGTGCACTACACCGGTCTACCTCACTACTTTTGAGATTGGGATGGAGTTATTCAGAAGCAGGAGAAGGAGAAGGAGGATGGAAGGACTCAGGGCGTGACTGCCTCAACACCTAGAAGGAGAAAGTTATTGACTTTGAAGAGAAACCATGATGATGGAAAAGACTCTGAGGCCTAGTACTCAGCCAGTTCTGTGGACTGGAGAGAGGGACATTGATTTGGGAAATGCTGCTGAGTGTGTGTTTGCTACATTTCTGACTCAAACCTGAAATCCCTCTTTATTTTCTTGTTCTGCCTCTGAGTCTTCTTGGCACACTCTTGACTCCTTATGAAGCTTACTTTGCTTCTGTTTGTCCTTCTCCTTTACTCTTTACTCTTTACTCTGTCCTTCTCCAAGCCCTCTCCTGCATGAATAAAACTTGGATAAAGTTCAGCACTCCACTTTACCTATAGGACAGGTTCAGCCAGGTACCCAAGAGTGATGGACATTCCAAGAAGAATGGGGATGCACGCCGAATTCCCTTTTAACAAACATAATTCTTAGAATTGGGTGGGTTAAGTTTAATACTCTAAAATTTGTATTTTTCAAACCTAAAAGACATAACATTTAGAGATATACTATCTTGTGTCTCTCTGGGGCAGAAGGACTGTTTGCAATGCATTTAACTGAACTGTGTCATACTTATCCCTTAATCATTTCTTTCCACAACAGATTGATGATGGTGTGCTGGTCAGCCCCCAATGAATATTACTGTTGTGTAGTGTTTGTCTTTGTTACACCTTTCCCTAAATCCCCTTTCCCACCCATCCATGGAGCCCCTAACCCTCTTTCCCCGGGCTGTGTGATTTATTGAAGTGTGACTTAATTTTGCACCATAAATAGTTCACACACTTGCTGGGGCAGATATGGTGACAGTTACACCAAACTCACTGCAAGACATTGTATTATCTGAGCAATATTCTATACTGGTCCCATCAACTTCATCATTAAGGCCTTGTGTTGTGTGTTGCGTAAATGCTTAACCTTGTCCAACCACTCCTGACTCTGAGCCCACTTCTCCTGACTCAAGGATTTCCTTTCATAAGTTTAGTTTTTAAAGACTAGCTGCTCCGAAGAAGTTGATTTTGCTATTTTTTATTATCATATCAGGTCTTCTTTGTTGGGTGTCAAATACTGTCATTGTGGTAGTCTGGTCTCAGTCTTCCTAGAGTTATAATATGACCCACTAACTCTCTGCTTTCATCCAGTCTAGTTGACAGTGATGGATAACTCTTTGATTAATCCTGCAGCTGAAGTTTGCATATTTGGGAGTGACACCCTGTGTCCTCCTTTGTGCTACTACTACTACTACCTCTTTAAGATGCCACCTTGGGAAAAACCCTGCAGTAAGACTGCAGTATCAGCCCTTGTTTCATCTATTCTGGTAAAAGAAGAACTGTGAAATGAAGTGAACCTGTTTAGTTAATAATTGACTTCTACTGAAGATGATATTGGTTGTGTGTAGCAAGGTTTTTGTAGGTAAAATAGGCAATGCAGTCATCCCCTAATTGTCAATATAGTTACAGAGGGCAGTAGAGCCAGGGTATAAGTAAATTACACACTTTGGGGGTGATTCCAAGCTTGGCGGGCGGCGGGAGCCGCCCGCTAAGCGGGAACCGCCAGAAGACCGTACTGCGGTCAAAAGACCGCGGCGGTCCTTCTGGGTTTCCCACTGGGCTGGCGGGCGACCGCCAAAAGGCCGCCCGCCAGCCCAGCGGGAAACACCCTTCCACGAGGAAGCCGGCTCCGAATGGAGCCGGCGGAGTGGAAGGGGTGCAACGGGTACAGTAGCACCCGTCGCGAATTTCAGTGTCTGCTAAGCAGACACTGAAATTCTAAGTGGGGCCCTCTTACGGGGGCCCCTGCAGTGCCCATGCCATTGGCATGGGCACTGCAGGGGCCCCCAGGGGCCCCACGGCACCCCATACCGCCATCCTGTTCCTGGCGGCCGAAAACGCCAGGAACAGGATGGCGGTATGGGGGTCGGAATCCCCATGGCGGCGCAGCAAGCTGCGCCGCCATGGAGGATTCCCCTGGGCAGCGGAAAGCCGGTGGTACACCGCCGACTTTCTGTTTCTGGCCGCGGCTGTACCGACGCGGTCAGAATGCCCAAAGGAGCACCGCCAGCCTGTTGGCGGTTCTCCCGCGGACCACGGTCCTGGCGGTTTTTACCACCAGGGTCAGAATGACCGCCTTTATTAGCAGATTTAAAAAACAAGTTACACTAAAAGACAGCATTGCAAACTAAGACATCAAAATAAACATTGGAGGTATAAATGAAGTAAAATATTATCCCCTTTTTTACTACAAATACGAAAACCCACCCTTTCCACCCACAACAGATCCATCCCTCTCCCCAAACAAATGGTCCCTTCCTGAAAAGTCCAACAAAAGTCCAAAGTGAAAAATCTGGTCCTAACTCCCTTCCTACCCTCTTTACCCCCCAGTCCCTCCCACCAAAACAAAACATTCAAAAAGGGCTTATAAGAGGGCATTATCGATTTGAGTCCAGAACTGGCCCAGACGTCTCTTGATCTCTCCAACCAGCTCTCCACTCGCCTCTCGTAGTGGTCCAGCTGCTGCAGGATGGGCTGCAGCAATGTCCTCTGTCGGCCAGAGGGGGTGGCAGTAGTGGCAGTCTGGGCCCCTGACAGCTGGCGCAGTGCCAGGAATGTAATGGCGGGAGGCCAGAGGCTGGGGCTGGCATGCTGAACTGGGGCCCAGGTCAGAGGCAGCCCCCGGTATTCTGCCTGGATTGTCTCTATCCTCTGCTGCCACAGAGGGGCCACTCTCTCCTGTCTGGTGTGTGGTGCTGGTGGACCAGCAGGAGTAGGTATAGTGAGAAAAACAAAAATAAAAAAGGACACATTGTAAACAATACTCTGTGCAAACTCTTGTTCAAATTTAAAATTAAGTAGTGGGTGGCACAGTAGCAGTACATTGCTGGTCCCCTAGGGCCATTGGAATTTGATGTGATTATAATTAGGAGATTCACACCGCCAATTTTATGTTTTACCTACATGCTTCACATAAAAAGCACTGACTGTTTGACAGACAAGAATTAAGGTAGAATAAGACCAGATTAAAAAACTGTGATTTGATTATTTTCTTTTGAAGGCTTTTCTAGTAACTAAACAGACACTTTGAGTGGAAAAATAAAAATAAATTACCTCTCATTTACAAAGAAGGCATTGTGCACTATGGAGTAGAAGTTGATGTGCTGCTAAATTAATGGAGGCATGCTTGCTAGCACTTTGGGTACTTTGCTAATGTCTGCAGCTGGGGCAGCTGTAGTTTACAATAGCCGTGCTGTTCTCCAAATGCCTTTCACTTTCTACCCTGACTCCAGAGAGGCAGAAGAAGAATAAATAAGATACTATGGCCCTCACTATAACATTGGCAGTAAAAACCGCCTATTGAAACGGCGGCGGCCACCAAAAGACCATCGCCGTGGCTATCAGCCGTCCCCCATATTATGACCACAGCTGGATTTCTGCCAGAAGGATGGCGGCAATCCGGCTGTGGCCATGCCGGCGGATGGCGGAAAGGTGGCGCTGCTGCCAGCAGCAGCGCCACGCCAGTTGACCGCTGCCGGCCATATTATGAGAATTAATATGGCCTGGCAGTATTCTGCTGGTGGACGCTGCTGCTGGCAGCAGTGCCCCGGCCTGTCTTCTGCCGGACGACCCCCTGGGCATAGGTAAGTGGGTGCTCCGACGGGGGGTGTTGTGTGTGTGTGGGGGTGTGTGTGTATATGTCTGTGCATGTATGCGGGTGTGTGTTGCCTGTTGTATGTATGTGCATGTTTGGGGGGGTGAGTGCATGTATGTTGACTTGTGTGTATGCGTGTTTGCGTGTATGTATTTAAGTGTGTGTGGATATATGTGTGAATTGGTTTATGCATGCATGATTGAATGTTGGAATGGGTGAGTGTGAAGGGAGGGGCGTGTATGAAGGGGGGTCTGGAGAGGAATGGGGTTGTGGGGGAACCTGTGGAGGGGGATGGGAAAGACCCCTATCAGTGACAGGGAAGGGATTCCCTGTCACTGATAGTGCCTACAACCATGGTTTACGTGGCTGTAAGGAAGCCTGTTGGCAGTATTTTCCTCCATATTACTGCGGACCGCCGGGGTCATAATGAACCTCTATGTCATGCATGCCACGTATAAAATATGGGCTATATAGACTGCATTTGGCATGTTCATCAGAGTATCCCTTACGCCAAACTTGAAATCACATCAGGCACATAGCCCCACTTTACTCATTGTCCTCGCCCACCACCACAAATGATTTCCAACAACCTGACCTGTAAGCTGAGCAAAACGTGAATAAAACCTGCAACAAGGAATAGCTGAAGGGGTCTCACCTAATGGCGCTCTTTGGCCTTGATTACAACTTAGACAAACACAATTTTTATGCAATAATTTTGTATCATCTGATTATAAGGTGTTTCTTTTTCCCGGCATCCCATTTTTCCTGGTGTGGTAGAACCAAACACAATTTTTCTGGCCGGAAATAATACACGGAATAATAATGTGAGGTTTTGGCAGCAGCCAGTCTCAGTCCGCTTTTTAGGGTCTCGCTTGCGAGAGCATGTGCTAATGCATGCCTCTTGCTTGCAAGACACTTATCTCAAGAAAAAGGGGCTTGAAGCCTGCCCATTGTTTACTATTTGTTGGCTTGTCTGGGACTCTTCTTAACAGCCTAAACATTTGTCACTGCATGCCTGCCATCATTTGTGTTCCTCTCTGGGGAGCAGGGACCAAGCACTGATTGATTTAGCTTAATCAGTGCTCGCCTGCTGCTCCAGACGTGACTGAAGCACTATTTTATTCTTTTTAACTTTTAGTGCCATGCAGGCAGAAGGCATGTGACTGGCAAAAAACATGCACAGCAGGACAAACAAAATTGCAAAGTCTTATTGTTTATAGTCAACTTTCTTGTATTTTGCCAAGTCTTCTTCTCTCACTTTCCATGCATGTTTTGCGTAGTTTTTGATGGTGGGCACTGTTCTCAAATGATGATGGTTAAACTGTGAAGTGACATTATTTCTTTGTTATGTGTAATTTCTGAAACTGTTTTTACACATAATCATGCAGTACACCCCAATCCAACTCACTTCAATCAATGCCAATCTACCCCACCTCGCCCTACATCAATCCATCCCAGACCAATGCAATCTAACCAAGAGCAATCCAATCCTCCCCACTCCAAAGTACCCCAGTCCAATCCAAACCACTCAGCCCAATACAATCCACTCCACTCCTCCCAGCCCACCCTACTCTAGTCTGCCCCACTCCAATCCAAAACAATCTACTCCAATCCAACCCAAAACAATCTGTCAGACTCCAATCCAAAATAATCCACCCCTCTCCAGTCCAAAAGAATTGGCCCCACTCCAATTTGCTCAACTTCAATCCAAAACTATTTTCCTGACTCCAATCCAAAACAATCTGACCCAGTCTAAAACAATCTGCTCTACTCCAACCCAATCTTCCTCACTGCAGTCTAAAACAATCTGCCCCACGCCAATCCAAAACAAACTTCCAGGCTCCAATACAATCTGCTTCACTCCAAAACAGCCTGCCCGCTCCAATTCAAAATATTCTCCCCACTCCAATCCGCACCACTCTAATCCAAAACACTCTACCCCACTCCAATCCAAAACAATTTGCCCTGCTCAAATCCAAAACAATCTGCCCCGCTCAAATCCAAAACAATCTACCCAACTCCAGCCCAAAACAATCTGCCCCACTCCAATCCAAAATAATCACCCTGCTCCAATCTGCCCCACTTCAGTCCAAAACAATCTGCCACACTCCACTCTTCCCCACTCCAATCCAAAACTATCTTCCTGACTCCAATCCAAAACAATCTGCCCCACTCCAATCTGTCCCACTTCAATCCAAAACAATCTGCCAATTCTAAAACAATGTGCTCCACTCCAACCCAATCAGCCCCACTTCAATCCAAAACAATCTGCCCCACTCCAGTCCAAAGCAATCTACTCCACCCTAACCTAAAACAATTTGCCACACACCAATCTGCCCCACTGCAATCCAAAACAATCTACCCCACTCCAATCAGAACAATCTGCCCACTCCAGTCTAAAACAATCTGCCCCACACCAATCTGCCCCACTACAATCCAAAATAATTGGCCCCACTTCAATCTGCCCCACTCCAGTCCAAAACAACCTGCCCCACTCCAATCCAAAACTATCTTTCTGATTCCAATCCAAAACAATCTGCCCCACTCTAATCCAAAACAATATGTCCGACTCCAATCTAAAAACAATCTGGCCCACTTCAATTCAAAATAAACTGCCCCACTCCAATCCAAAAGAATCTGCCTCACTCCAATCCAAAATGGTCTTCCTCACTCTAAAGAATTCTGCCCTACTCCAAATCAATCTACCTCACTCCAAAACAATCTGCTACACTCCAATCCAAAATAATCCACCCCACTCCAATTCACCCCATCCTAGTCCAAAACAATCTGTCCCACTCCAATCTGCCCCACTCCAATCCAAAATAATAATCCACCTCAATCCAATCTGCCCTCTCCAATCCAAAACAATCTTCCCCCCTCCAATCTGCACCACTCAAATCCAAAACAATCTACCCACTCCAATCTAAGACAATCTTCTCCAATCCAAAACAATTTGCCTGACACAATCTGTCCCACTCCAATCCAGACAATCAGCATCACTCCAATCGGCCCCACTCCAGTTCAAAACAATCTGACCCCTCCAATCCAAAACAATCTGCTCCACTCCAATCCAAAACAATCTGCCCCACTCCAATCTAAAACAGTCTGCCCCATAATCTGCACCACTTCAATCCAAAACAATCTGCTCCCACTCCAATCCAAAACAATTTTCCTCATTCCAATCCAAAATGATCCGCCCCACTGTGAAACAATATGCCCCACTCCAAACCTATCTGCCCCATTCCAAACCAATCTGCCCACTCCAATCTAAAACAATCTTCCCTACTCTAGTCCAAAACAGTCTGCCCCATTCCAATCCAAAATAATGCACCCCACTCCAATGTGCCCCACTCCAATCCAGAACAATTCACCCCACTCCAATTGGCTCCATTCCAAACAAAAACAACCTGTCACTTGCCAATCTGCCCCATTCTAATAAAACATAATCCACCCCAGGCCTATCTACCCCACTCCAATCCACTCCAATCCATCCTACTCCAATCTGGCCCACTCAAATCCAAAACAATCCACCCCACTCCAAACCACCCCACTAGTCCAATCCAACCCAACCCAGCTACTCAAATCCATTCCACCCCATCCAGTACAATCCACTGCAACACAGCACACTCCACTCCAGTTCAATCCACCCACTTGTCCCACTCCAATCTATCCGACTAAATCCACTTTAATCCATCCTAATCCACCTCACTTCAAACTACTTTAATTCACCCCTCCACTTCAGTCCAATCCACCATAATCTGCCCCACTCAAATCCAGTCCACTTCAATCAATGCCAATCCACCCCACCTCACCCATATAAATCTCCCCCAGACCAATCCAATTCAGTCCACCCCAGACCAATCCAATCCACCTGACTCTAATCCATCCCAATCCAATTCAAACTAGTCATCCCATCAAATCCACTCCAATCCTTCCAGCCCATCCCATCCCAATCTGCCCCACTCCAGTCCAAAACAATCTACACTACTCAAAAACAATCTGCCTCATTCCAATCTGCCCCACTCCAATCCAAAACAATCTGCCCCACTCTAAAACAATCTGCCCACTCCAAGCCAATTTCCCCCGCTCAATCTAAAATAATCTGCCCCACTTCAATCCAAAACAATCTGCCTCACTCCAATCTGCACCACTCCAGTCAGAACAATCTGCCCCACTCCAATCCAAAACAATCTACTCCACCTCAACCCCAAAAAATTGCCACGCACCTATCTGCCCCACTCCAAATCAAAACAATCTGCCTCACTCCAATATGCCCCAATCCACACCAGTCTGCCTCCTTCAATTCAAAACAATCTGCCCCACTCCAATCTTCCCCACTCCAATCAAAAAAATTGCCCCACTCTAATCTAAAACAATCTGCCCTACTCCAATCCACCCCACTCCAATCCAAAACAATCTGCCCTACTCCAATTTAAGACAATCTGTCTTACTCTAATTCAAAATGATCTTCACCATTCCAAAGCAATCTGTTTCACTCCAAAGCAATCTGCCTCCGTCCAAAGCAATCTGCCCCACTCCAAACCAATATGCCACACTCGATCCAAAACAATGTGCCCCACTCCAATCCAAGATAATCTACCCCACTCCAATCTCCCCCACTACAATCCAAAACAATCCGCCCCACTCCAATCTGCCCCACTCCAATCCAAAATAATCCACCCCACTCTAATCTGCCCCTTTCTAATCCAAGACAATCCACCCTACTCCAATATATCCCACTCAAATCCAAATCAAACCACCCCACTCCAATCCACCCATCCAATCCACCCCACCAATCTACCCACTCAAATCCATTCCATTCCACTCCAATCCACTGCAACCCAATACACCCCACTACTGTCCAATCCACCCATCACACCCCACCTCACACCAGTCCATCCAGTCCAATCCATCTTAATCCATCTGTATCTACCCCTCTTCAAACCACCTTAATCCACCCCTCCACTTCAAGCCAATCCACCATAATGTGCCCCACTCAAACCCAGTCCACTCAAATCCAGTCCAGTCCAATCCAATCCACTCCAATCCAATCCACCCAAGTCAAATCCACCCAATCAAGTTAACCCCACTGCACAAATGTCACTCTACTCCACTCCAACCCAACCACACCCCACCCCAATCCAATCCACCTCAGTCTAATCCAATCTACACCACACCAATCCAGTCTACCCCACTCCAATCCGATGCACCCCACCACACCCCAATCCAATCCACCCCAATCTGATTGACTCAGTCTACCCCACTCAATCCAATCCACCTCACTCCACTGCAATTCACCCCACTGCAATCCAATCCTCTCCAATCCACCTCACCCCAATCCAGTCCAGCCCATCCCACCCTATCCCACTCCATTCCACCCCACTTCATTCCAATCCACACCACTCAATCCATTTCACTCCACTTTAACCCATCCCACCTGACTCCAATCCACCCCACCCCACCCCACTCCAGTCCACCTCACCCTATACAATTCCCTGCCCCAATTCAATCCACCCCACTCCAATCCAGCCCAATGTACCCAGTACACTCCACTCCAATCCACCCCACCCCAGTTCAGTCCACTCTACTCAGTCCAATCCATCCATCCCACTCCACCCCAATCCTCTACCCCAGTCCAGTTTATCCCACTCCAAACCAAACCAATCCACGCCACTCCAGTCTAAACCACCCCACTTCAGTCCAATTCACCCCACTCCAGTCCACCCCACCTCACTCAAATTCAATCCACACCACTCTACTCCAATCCACCCCACTACAATCCCACCCTCCCCTCTCCTGGCCAGTCTAATCCACCCCACTCCACTACACTCCAAACCAACCCACTTCATCCCACTCCTAACCACCCCACTCTAATTCAGTCCACCCCAATCTAATCCCCACCACCCCAGTTTTATCACTCCACTCAAATCCACCCATCTGAATCCAATCTAATCCACCCACTACAATCCACCCCAATTAAGTCCACTCAAATCCAATCCACCCCATCTAGTCCACCCACTCATTTCACCCCACTCAATCCACCCCACTCTACCCCAATGCAGTCCACTCCACTGTACTTTAATTCAATCCACTCCTCTCTATTCCACCTCACTGCACTATATGCCACTCCACTCTACGACACTGCAGTCTACAACAGTCTCTGCCAGTGAACCACTGAACTCTACTCCCCTCTTATCAACTCCACAACACTCTACTATCCGTACTCCACTCTACAGCACTCTACACCAACAAATCCACTCTATGATACTCTACTCTACAACTTCACACCACCAACTTTTAGCCATGCTCTAAAGCAACCACACTGGTGTACACACATGACAAAAACACATTGCCACAGCCAATGACTCTTTTATGGACGAGACCTATTGGCTTTGCCAGTGCTTGTTCTTTTATCTAACTTGGGATAATACAATGCTTTGGGCCTGAACTTCCCCTTTCTTCCAGTACTCCCGCCACCTTAGTCCCCAGCCCCACATAATGGGTTCCAGCGTATATTTACCACCTGCGCAGAGTAGTCCGTAAATTTATGCAGATAACCCCCAGGAATGGCAAGTTCTGTGCGGTTTTAAGGATGGAAAATTCAGCCCCACACAGTAATTCCAGTCTAGCCCGTCTTCCCAGGTCCATGCTTGATGTGCTGCACCAGTCCAGATTTTTCTTTTGTATTCTGGGACTTGAAGTTTTCTTTAGTCCATTATAAAACAGGATTACAAATCCTAGAATTCACATAAACCTGGGAAACTTGACAGCTATGTAATTCCCCATTCAAAATTTCACAATACTGGGGCGACTCTTCCGCTCACTAACAATAAATTCACATGCAAATGTATAGCTCAGTAAAACTGCCCCATACCTTCCAACTCCTAAATATGTATTATTTTTAATTCATCATTTGTGCTCTTGCTGTCGTCAAAAGGTGTAGACGTAAATGTAAATGATGAGTGGAGTCTTCACTAAGGAAGCTAATTGTATTACATCAACGAGCATAGCTGGCAATTGTAAAGACAGCAACCACAAATAAAATCATAACATTCAACAGGAAGTCCTCTACAAATACAACTACACAACACATATTGGCTGATCCACGATACTTCAGCAAAAACATCCAGAGGAGATGTTATGCTAAAGAAGTCTCAAAGAACAACATTTCGACTTATACTTGAACTTTGAAAATCAGCATTTCATTAATCTTTACTGCCCATTGAGACTTTTCAAATTTTATTGGCTGGGACAGGGCATGCGACAACTAGACTGACATTTTCAAAATTACATTTTTATTATTAGTGATTGTCTGCTCTAGTATTTTAATATTATTTTTAATTTATTGATGTGTATGGACCCGCTTTTGAAAGAATGTGCATTTAAAAAATAGTTTTGTTCACGACGAACATAATTCTGTTATTGACGCCTGTGAATTAAGATCGCACCTAAAACAAAATAATAGGCACACGGTACGGCATTTAAAAAACTACAAAACGCGCTGGGTGTATGTTTTGTAAAAATAAAAAAGAGCCGCTTGATGTAAAAATCAGAGCATAAAATAGTATACACTACCATCTAGTGGCATAGACATGAAATGCACTCGGTTCTGCCTTACAAACGTCTGCAATAGAACCATAAGCGTATATTATAAATTGATAATTAGTGTCAGTTTAAAACATTTGATTGCATTTCTGCCGTATTCAATATAAGTATCTCAACAAAATTTTCAACGATTGCAAATTGCCCTAATGATAACATAACAGGCATTCCATGAGTGGGGCGTGCATGTTCACACACATCCAAGATTTGGCGCATCTCAGATTTACCATGAGTGGTAGACCTAGGAATGTGTCAAAATGTTGAGCCTTCTCAGAGGAGGCATAACAAGGAGAAATATGTTTATTTCTCCTCGTTTTTCCTCTTTCTGCCTGTGCTGCATTCTGGAGCAAACATAGAAAGAGGAAAAAGCCTCAGAGGATTGTTGTTTGTGCAGAAAGGTGTTCTTTCCTGAACAAAAACAATCCTGCCTGCAATGAAGGCACCTTTACACCACAGTGCAAGGGTGCCTGTATTGGTACTAGGCCGCATATAGTGCGCCATTGCAAAGAAAGGACAGGAATGTGCCATATGATATCAAATATGGCGCATTTCTCTCTCTCTGCCACACAACACAGCACAGCAAGGTTTCTTGCTATGCTGTGTTGCGTGAAATTTTGATAAGTCTGACCCCAAGTGACCAACTAAACATGCTTTGCCATAGCAATTACTACAACACAAAGGTCAAAATCCTTGCTATTACCACAATATAGAGAAATTGACTGCAGAAAACAAAGCCTATAGTCTCACTGCTTCCATTTTGGGATCAGTTGACAGAAGACAAAAATAGAGCTCAAACACACAAAGGTTAGTTGTTGTGATTCTATCTCACTGCACAGCTTTAATCCATTATGATCTGACTGCACAATTTGAGAAGAATTTGCCTCTCATGAGTTAAAACCTCACCCAACACTAAAAATCATTTACAAAGGGAAAATTATACTATTATTCACTTTCTCCATTTGTAGCTTCAGCCAAAACTGCTGAACCGATTTATACCAAACTTGCCCTGAGAGTATATTTTTACTCAGGAATTGTAATTTTTATTGTTTGGTGTAAATCCATTCAATAGTCTTTGTAATGCTAGGATTCGAAGGAGGTGCCTTGTAGGTTTGAAAGGCCTAATACTTTGGTATGTCGTGTCATTTGAAAAGCAATTTGCTTCTAATATTTGCACTATTTGACAAACATACATGAACTCTGACAAACAATTAGGGCCAGATTTATCAACACAATGCATTGATGCAAAGTTACCAAACATGACACAAACTGTTACATAGGTGCTCTTTACGACTTCGGTGGGGAAGACCGCTGACTGCCATGCTGGCGGCTGCTGCCAAAAGACCTCCAGCTCGGCAGGACTCAGACCACCGTATTACAACTGCTGGTGACCTTCCTACATTTTCCAGGTGGAAAGCCGCCAGCAGTCGTACTGGCGGTTGGCGATCTAGTGGCGGTTGCACTGCCGACACCGCCACGTCAACAAGACACTGCCTGCCGTATTTCAATTCCACAAATATCGTGGCGGTGTTGTGTTGGCGGGCCCTGGTGGCGGTGCAAGCCCCAGGAACTGTTCCCTCCTGGACCACCACCTCGATGACCAGGTAAGGTGACAGTCCGAAAGAGGAGGGGGGGAGTGGGGGAGTGGGGGAGTGTTGTGTGTGTGCACATGTGTGCATGTGAGTGTGTGTATGGATTCGGGGGTGTTGTGTGTGTGTATGGATTCGGGGAGGGGGTGTTGTGTGTGTGTGCACGTGCGAGTGTAAGGTATTGTGAGTGTGGGTGCGTGTGTGTCAGTGTGTGGAAGTGTGTGCGTTTTGGTGCGTGCGTGTATGCGAGGGGTAAGTACAGGGTACGGGGGTCAGGCGGTTATTACAGTGAGCGGGGCATGTGGGGGTGAGAATGTTGTAAGGGAATGGGGATGGGGGTCTCTTGGATGTGGGGGGTGGGAGAGTCGTCTACCAGTGACAGGAATACAAATTCCTGTCACCAGTAGCCTTTCCACTAGGGTTTTTTGTGGCAGTGCTACTGCCACGAAAACCCTGGTGGAAAGGGGGCTCGTAATACCACCAGCAGTCTCAGGTGGACCACCGAGTCGGAGAAGCTTATCTCCAGTCCGGCTGTTCGACCACCCTGGCGGTAGGAATAGGAAAGTGGCAGTTTGGCACCCCGGCCCTGTCTGCAAAGAGATCTGTAGGGGATTATCAGTCCTTTATGTGAGGTTAGGCCACTAGCCTCTGAAGTGTAAGTGGGAGCCCCTCCACCCTTCCTGCCTAGGAAGACCCATCAGTATGCAGATGAATGCAGATGCAGCTTAGTGTCCTGTGTTTATGGCCACCTGGGTGAATGCACAAGGGAGCTATGAACCAGCACAGACCTGATGTTGATTGGAGCGGGCTGTAAAGCACAGAGAGCTGTAAGTGCAGAGAAATGCCTACTTTCTAAACGTTCCAGTGCTGACACAACGCTGAATCCAAATATTTTACCTTTGTGTTCACAACAAGCAATTACTGTGATCACCTGTTGTTTGACTTACAATTATTTAAGGTAGTCATTTTATTGCATATAGTCTTTTGTGTTAGCAAGTCGTACATCTTGGGACAAGACACAAGGAAAACAAACTTTACATCAAAAAATAGTAAATTACCCACATGAAACATGTCACCATTTAAATTGCTAAAACAATAGTGATACATTGCCACAAAACATATCAAGATTATATCCCAGTTCATATTGCCTGCTCAAGAGGGTTCCTCTAATTTAGGGATTAATGTGTAACCCTTTACAAACAGAGCCAAACTCAGAGGGTGCTGTTGCAGTTTTTTCAAACTGGCAAAACCAAGGGATTTGTGTCTTTTTTATAGTTCAATCCACCCATTCCCCACACACCAGAAATTTCTTTGAGTTGCATTCCCTGGTTGGGAATAGCTGACAACGCATTTCGACCCCCCCTCATTCCCAGGGGTCTCCTCGGGACATAGAACTGCTGTAAATTAAAAAACACAACACAACAGAACAAAGGATTAAAGATAGAGGTATTTGGAGCTGGCTGCATTGTGACTAACACACTGCATGATTAACACAGCTCAATTTTCTTCAGGGGAAGTGGTGGTTGGTCACCAGGGTGGGGATTTTCTATAGCAATATAATCTTTCCTAAAGGTTCACTAAGCGCTGCCTGCTATTCATTGCTTATGAAGGTGTGGAAATGGTCTCTAAGAACGGGTGAGCAGCTTGAGAACAGTGACTGGAAATATAAATATGCACTCCGACACTGGCTACAAAGTAGCCAATGCGCTTCTGACCTTACTCAACTATGATTAAAAAATGTTCACTGCTGTCAACAATGTGACCACCAAAATGCACAACTAACCTAACTCGGTTTATTAAGAGCAAAGGGCGGGGTGCAGGCTCGGGCAGGGATTTAAACACCTGGTGACCTTCAATCAATATCAAATTCCAAAACCCCTTAAACTAAGCTTCAATGTTCTTGGTTGCGTATGGGCCCCGCTGATCTGGTTGCCAATACTTAGATCTTTTTTAAAGCCAAACAGAGGGCGTTCAAAGGATTTATCCAGTTTGGAGAGCAGGTGCCAATTTTGCAAAATTATTTTTTTGAAGTGATTGGTTTGTTGGCAGAATGTTGGCACACACACCAGGAGGTCCGACCCTGCTTTTTCTTTCTTTACCAGTAGGGTTTGGGAGGAGTGAACCATGCTCTTTTCGTAGAATTATTTAGAAGCATCTTTGGATAGCCTCATTCTTTTAGCTTCACAAGAAATGGTTTGCATGATTGAAAAATGCAGTTTTTTTCAAAACAATTGTGCCTTATCCATCAAAACTTCCCATATGGCAAATTGTCCCGAAGGCTCCAGGGGTGATGACTAGAATAATAGTAGGAGGCTGGCCCTCTATGTAGTGCACAAAATTGGGTACACTGTATAGGGGGGTCCAGGCAACCACATGTTGGTTTCTAGAAGCAAACAAAAACTAGATCACCTAATGCTCTAATTTGTGAGGTAGCTTGGGCTGTTAGGCTATTCTTGGAGAAGTGCAAAGCATTTGTTGTACAGTATCAATCCTGTGGCTCACACATTCAAAGGAATAATTTGAGACCAATTCATAAAAATACTTCAGATTTTTATGTAATTTTTAAGACCAGGATTGTCAAAATTGGTTAAGTACTTTTTAAGTTATGAATTTTTCAAGATTTAATAAATGCAGTCTTTCTGTGTGTAATTATGCACTATTGGAATCAAAAGGCAGTCACTTTCAAAAATGCATATAAAATCATACAGTTGCTTTATCAAGTTGAGCTTTGGCAGATTGGTCGCAGTTGTTGGTGGGCATGCTGTGCCAGCAGGGGAAGTTCAGGCAGCTCCCAGTTCCGGCCGGAGCTTTTATTGGAAAGACTCTTGGAGCTGGTGCATGGCCACTGCGAAGGACCACTTGGAAAAGGTCTGCAGGGGCCAGTTTAAAGGTGGTACCTTGGGGTCCCCTTGTGGTCTCAGGGTCGCAAGGGGTGAGGGACCCTTGGGGCACAGCTGGTTCCGTGTTGCAGGGCGCAGGGCAGCCGGGTGCAGGGCGAGTTATTGATACAAGGGCTGTGCGCAAAGATGTCTCTCTGGTCCAGATGCAGATCGCGGTCAGGGTCACTTGCAGGACAAAGAGGGCACTCTTGCGGGAGGTCCAGGGTGTTCCTGAAGTCCCTCCACCTTTTTGACTTTTGCTTATATACTCTCTCTGACATGGTCCGACTGTCTTTAAATCTATTTTTGACAAGCAGGCTGTCACCAGTGTCCACATCATGGGTACACCAGTTTGTCTTTCTAGGGGTCAGAGAGAACATTTCAGCATACTGGTTGAGGACTAGCCTGCAATCAGTTTTCTGTTGTCTGTGAGGGTTTCTGATAAGACCACTCCATCCACAGAACCATTTTGTGGATTGCTGGAGAGCAGATCAGGGAGAGGCTCACTCTCATCTTCCTGTCCCTCATTGGTAATAATTAGTATGGTCACTTTAGCTCTATCATAAAAGGGTTTCAGGCAATTGATATGAATTATTCTTTTGGTTTTTTTGCAACTGCCTAGGTCAACTAAATAAGTGACCTTCCCCTTTTCTTTCAAGTATGGGATAGGGCCCAGACCATTTGTCCTGGAGGACCCTTGGGGCAACCTGCTCCAACACCCAAACTTTCTGCCCTGGTTGGAACTCCACCATAGCAGCTTTTTGGTCATACCAGAGCTTCTGAAACTTCTGGCTGGTCTGAAGAGTTTTGCTGGCTGTTTATATATACTCAGCCATTCTGGAACATAGGCCAAGCACATAGTCCACAAAATCCTGTTTGGGCTGTTTGAGAGATCTCTTCCAGCCTTCCTTCACAAGACTTAGTGGTCCCCTAACAGAGTGCCCAAACTAACGTTAAAATGGAGAAAAACCTACTCCCTTTTTGGCACTTCCCTGTAGGCAGACAGCAGGCAAGAAAGTAGGACATCCCATCTCCTTTGGAGTTTTTCAGGGAGTCCTCCAATCATGCCTTTTAGGGTCTTTTGGAATCTTTCTACAAGCCCATTCGGTGGTGAATTTATAAGTCACTCCACATTCCTGCCACATGTTTTAAGTATGCAGACATGAAGTTTGATCCTCTGTCTGATACTACCTCCTTAGGGAACCCCTCTGTGGGGAAGATTCCCAGGAGGGCATTTGCAACTACAGGTGCAGTAGTGGACCTAAGGCGTATTTCTTCAGGATACCTAGTTGCATGATCCACTACCACTAGTATGTATCTGTGTCCAGATGTTGCTTGAGGATCAAGGGGTCCAACAATGTTGACCCCTACCCTTTCAAAGGGTACCCCAACCACAGGAAGTGGCATTAAAGGGGCCTTTACGCACCCACCTTCTTTGCCACTGGCCTGGAAGGTGGGGCAGGACTGACAAAAGTCCTTCACTTGTTGGGACATTCCTGGCCAATAAAAGTGGTTAACTAATCGAATATAAGTTTTCTTTTGGCCCAGATGCCTGCTAGGTTAATGTCATGGGTTAGAGTGAGAAGAAATTCTCTGAACTTCTGGGA
Organism: Pleurodeles waltl; assembly: GCF_031143425.1. Taxonomy (NCBI): domain Eukaryota; kingdom Metazoa; phylum Chordata; class Amphibia; order Caudata; family Salamandridae; genus Pleurodeles; species Pleurodeles waltl. The sequence continues at coordinate 934,108,809 of NC_090445.1, read as the reverse complement.
CACTACCATCCTCCTGGTTGCACTATGTTTGAGGTCTCTGACCTCAGCGCACAGGAGCCCCTCCTCCCAATTGATCCTGTTGGTACCACTGACATTTCCTAGCTCCTCCTGAGCAGCTTGCTGCCTCAGGCCTTCAAGAGTGGGACAGGTTCTTTGCCCCTGGCACAGATCTTCTCTGGAGGGCCCCCCTGGGTGCAAGAACTTGGGTGGTAAGCTCTTCAGGCTTAGTTCCCTCCAAGGTGGGTAACTCTTCCTCCTGAGAAGAGGGGTACGGTCTTGGCATCTGTTGGGAACCAGGCCCCCCAGTCTTCTTGCCTTTTCTGTTGGGAGGCTGGTCCACTATTTCAGAATCCAGCTCTCCTTGTTTTCTCTGAAGTTTGATCTGTGCCCTTGTCTTGATACATGCCCTCTCAGGGATCCCTAGCATTGCTGCATGGGTCTTCAGTTCTACTTCAGCCCAGGGGAATGTTCCAGGTCATTTCCAAGCAGGTAATCTACAGGGAAGGATCAGGACACAACCACTTCTTTCTGCCCTACTACTCCCCCATTCAAAGGCTATCATAGCCATGGGATGGAACTTTGATCATTGTCAGCATTGGTGACATGATAAGACTTCTCGAGCAGGAACTGATTTGAGTGGACCAGGTGCTGAATTATTATAGTGATACTAATTCCTGTGTCCCTCAATGCTTCTGTCTTTTCCCCATTATTCAGAGGGTGTTGCCTGTAATTTTGCATATTACTTGTCCAGATAGCACAGGCTTATTCTACCCTACCCTCACTGACTAATGTTGCCTCTGTGGGAACACTGACATAGTCAGGCCACACCTCTGACCCCATCTGGATAGTGGCAACTGCATTTGCTGCAGGTTCACTAGAGGCGGTATTTCTTGTTTTTACAGCCAGAGTCTCCAGTTTGATGGCCTTTGGTTTTGAAATCTTGCCACCAAGCCTTGCCCGGGTCAAAGTGTTTCCCTTTGTACCCACCCCTGGAATGTGAGAAGTCTACGGGCCCATCCTCCTGTGCAGGTTTTTGAGAGCCTTGAGAGGACTCTTTGTTATTTTTACCCTGGCTCCCATCTTTTCCTTGGAGGGGGGGGTTGGTCTCTATCATTTGGTCTCACCCATCAGTGGTAGTTTTGGTCACCCCTATTTTGATCCAGTGGTATGCCTTTCTTCCCAATTCTTGAGTGGTAAGTGAACCCAGGTCTACCAGATGTTGATGTAGTTTATCATTGAAACAATTACTAAGCAGATGCTCTTTCATGAACAGGTTATACAGCCCTTCTTAATATTGTACCTTGTTTCCAGCAAAACAACCACCCAGCATTTTTACTGAATAGTCCACAAAGTTGACCCAGGTCTTTCTCTGGGATTTTTGAGTCTCCCTGAACTTTACTCTATACTCTTCAGTTGTAAATTCAAAGCCCTCAATCAGGGTACCCTTCATGAGATCACAGGATTTAGAATCTGCGTCATTTAGTGGCAGGAGCCTATCCCTGCACTTTCCTGAGAATAATTCCCACATCAGTGTGTCCCAGTGTTTCTTTTCAATTTCCCACCCCAAGCAAGCTCTTTCAAAGGCAGAAAAACATTTCACTATAGCATCCTCTTCAGTGAAGGGAGGGACAACTGTTGAAAGCTTTTTCCTTCAACACTCGACTGCGGCCACCAGAGATGGGTCATAAGCCCAACTCTTTTCTCTGTTTTTCTATTTCCAAGAGCTGACTCTGCAAGGCCAGTCTCATGGTCAGCCTAGCAATATCCAGGTCCGTTTCTGTGGGTGCACTATAGCTACTGAGGGAAGAGGAGCTACCCTCATACCCATTGTCCACAGGCTCTTCACCCATCACAGAAGCATCATCATAATTTTAACCTGGGGGCCATCTCTTTCATACTGGGCCACGAGAAACCTAGGTTTTTCTGTTTTAGGGCTCTTTCCAGTGTGAATTTTGTATAGTGTGCAAAGTTTCCTTAATTGGTCACAACTATAAGCCTCATAAGGTTCCAGGTCGAGCTCCTGACCTCGGTATCAGACATATTTACTTTTCTAAAGTTGGAACCGTTTTAGAAATTTGGAATCCACTTTTTGGATAGGTCAACTGAAGTAAGGAGTTTTAAAACTTTTTGCTAAAGTTGTAGGGCACTAACCGGGGCCCTAACAATTACTTTAAAAATTTACTAAAAAAGGTTAGCCAATTAGAAAATCAAAAATAATTAACTGAAGGCAATTTGGAAGTTATCCGTGTGCTCACAAAATTGACAAAGTGGTATCAGCAAATGCAAAGTCTCTATCCCACCGCTGATACACCAAATTTAGAAGGCTGGCCCTCTACTTAGTGTACAAAACTGGATACACTGTGTAGTGGGTCCAGACAACCACACATTGGTTTCCAGATGCAAAAACCTGATCACCTAATGCTCTTATTTTTTAGGTAGCTTGATCAAGCACTTGGGCTATTCTTGGAGAAGTGCAAAGCATTTGTTGCACTCACAGTATCATTCATGTGACTCACACATTCAACTGAATAACTTGAGACCAGTTTATAAACATATTTCAGATTTTTTAAATAATTTTTAAGACCAAGAGTATCAACATTGGATAAGTACTTTTTAAGTTATGAATTTTTCGAGTTTTAATAAATGCAGTATTTCTGTGTGTAATTATGCACCATATTAATCAATAGGCAGTCACTTTAAAAAATGCATATACAATTGTACATTTGCTTTATGAAGTTCAGCTTTGACAGGTTGGTTGCAGTTGTCGGTGGGCATGCTGTGTCTGCAGGTTAAGTTCGGGCCGCTCCTGTTTCCGGCTGGAGCAGCATTGGAAAGAGTGATGGAGCTGGTGCAGGACCACTGCAAGGGACCACTTGGAAAAGGTCTACAGGGGCAAGTTTAAAGGTGGTGCCTTGTGGTCCCCTTGTGGTGTTGAGGTCGCAAGGGGTGTTGGATCCTTGGGGCACAACTGGTTCCTCATTGCAGGGTGCAGGTTGTGGTCAGAGTCTCTTGCAGGACAATGGGGGCACTCTGGTGGGAAGTCCAAGGTATTCCTGAACTCCCTCAATGGGGGCTTCCTTCTGGTCCAGTTGCAGCTCAAGGGAAGCTTTTCTACTTGGTTTCCAAAGTTTACTGACCAGTACTCAGGGTATAGGCACGACTCATCACTGGAGGGCGTAGTGCCACCAAGCTTGGCCCGCTTGCAAGGTTTGTCCTAGCAGTTCTCGGTGTGTCATCGGTTCCGGCTGCAGTTTTTGGTTCAGGCGATATCGTCTCGTCAGTGAAGTGACCATCATTAGCTTGTTGGTTCTTGCTTGGTTGTAGAGTGGTTCCTCCACTCAGAAGGGAGATCTGGGGTGATTTGTGAAGCATAGAGGTCCCCTGAGGTTCTTGGGGTCATTCCAGTGTCCATCTCCTCCGCAGCAGTGATTTTCAAGTCCTGGGTACAACACACAGGGTTTGGCAGATTTCCTTGGTCCAGCAGGTCCACAGTTCTCTTTCTTTGGCTCTTCTTTGGTGTGGGTCTTCTTAGTCCTTTTGAATCCAATTTCTTGGTTTAGGGATGCCCACTAAATACTGAATTTAGTGGGTGTTTTAGGGGAACCTAGTAGTCTCCAATGGGACACTTACCTTTTGGTGGCTACACCCATTATAGTGACCACTCCCTGTGGGAAGGGTCACTTCCCTAAACATCATTGACTATTTTCCTCTATTCCAAGATGGAGGAAACTGAAAAAGAGGGTCCATCTCGCAGGCAACACCTTAGGGGGCCACTCCTTCTACCCTTTCTTAGGTTTCCTGTCTTTGCTCCCGCCAAAAGTGGGAGTTTGAAAGGGGGAATCTAGCTGCTGCTAGAAGCAGGCTTAGGGGTAGAGTTTCAAGGTCGGTAAGCCCTTTGAAGCTCATTGCAGGACAGTGCACATTCCTGAGGTTAGCTCCTCCACCCTGGAAGGGCATTGTCTTACAAACCAGAGAGACCGGCCTCTCTCCCATGGTTTGTATGTTGGCTGCCTGGAGGTGGCAGATGGATAAGACCAGTCAGCAACCATGCCAGGATAGTTAGCCTTTGCAGGGGGCACCTCTAAAGTGGCCCCTGGGTACATTTAGGGATACATCCAATACTGGCACCCGTTTGGATTTATCATTCTGAGTTTTGTGATAGCAAACAACCCACGGTTCAGAGTGGCCATCTTGTAGCTGGGAAACTCGTGTTGACCAGTGTCCAGTACATGTCTTAAAAAGGCTGCTCTGTTCAGTCACTATGTCTTAGATTTGGCAAGGACACAGTTGGGGCATATTGCTCATGCAGCTATGCCCTCAGATGTAATATTGACCACCCTGTCTTAGGGCGCTTACCCATAGTAAATGCAATGTAGGGTGGACAGGCACACATGCAGTGTGCCATGTCAAGTTTGTATTTTAGGTTTGCACCAGGACACTCAGCCTGCAGTGGCAGTGCTGGGTGCATATGGATGCATGGCCCTAGAGGGTAGCACAATTAGTGCTGCTGCCCGAAGGGGCCAAACCATAGTACCCCATGCCCTTGGGTACCTAGGTAACCCTTTACTAGGGATGCATAGTGATAACTAAGAGAGTATCCATTTGTGTCAATGTATCACAACACATTTAGGGAAAGAGCTCTGGCCCAGGGAACCGGGTTAGCAGGGGCCCTCTGCACTACAATTTCAAGGACACTTCAACATCAGGCAATAAAAGTGGGGGGATAACCATGTCAAAAAGACACCTGAAGAGCTTTGTTGTATTCAGTTGGTTTTGTGTGTAATGTTGTTAACCATTTGCCCTCTCACTCAAAACCTTCGACACCCAAACATCTAAAAGTGGCACTGTTACTGTGAATGCTGAACTCGATGTCTGGAGATCTATAGTTCAGCAATTCATAGAAATGATTTAAGGAATCACCGTGCCCTGTCCGAATACAAAACATGCCATCAATACATTTTAACCAATTGGAGATTTAATGAGAAAAAGGGTTGTTGTGGTAAATAAGGTGTTCCTCAGACTCACTTGAAGATCTACTCTCCCCGTACAACTAAGAATTTGATAGCAGACAGTGTTTGATTAATTTGAGGGAGAGTAGATTTTTGTGTTTAAATCCCCTCACAGGTGTGCCGCAGCTCTTCGCTACAATGTTAGTTGTGTGGCTCGGTGTTGTTGCTAGCCCTGAACATTTTTAAATCATATCCGAGTAAGGTCAGCAGCGCATTGGTTACTTTGTAGCCAGCTTCGCAGTGTATATTTATATTTCCAGCCACGCTTCTCGAGTGGCACTCTGGTCTTAGAGACCTTTTCTCTACCTTCATAAGCGTTGAATAGCAGGCAGCGCTTAGTGAACCTTTAGAAAAGACAATCACTGTATTGGAAATCTCGCCCTCATGCAGACCTAGCACTTCCCCCTTGAAGAAAATTGAGCTGTGTTAATCATGTGGTGCATTAGGTACAATGCAGCCATCAACAAATACTTCCACCTTTAAGCCGAGTCAGGCCGACAGCGCATTGGTTGCTTTGCAGCCAGCTTTTGAGTGAACATGAAAAAACTTTGCTATTTAAGTCATGCCACTCCTGTGCCGTACTGGTTCCTTAGAAGCCTGATCTTTTACAACATTTAGGCCCCCTTTTACATGTTTTTTTACAGTTGACTCCTCAAATGCTTGAACTTTTTTCACTTCAAAATTTTGCAATTTAGCTGTAAGACATTTGTTATCCTTTTCAGGAATTATTGCCAACTTCAATGAGAAATAAGAAGCAAAAGAACAATGTAGGTGTATGCCTGCCTACCCACTAAGTAAGTGTGTTTACCTAAGAGTGTTTACACTGTGTTGGGATCATTATTGTACACTTTGTTTTTTGTAAATGTTCCTGCCCGGTTTCCCTTTCTGACAAGTGTTCCCCCCTTGTGCTCCCTAACTTCCTGCTCGTTTCAGAATGACTAACCTGAACTTACCATTAAAGTAGTGCACTAATTGAACGTAAGTTACAAGGTGAAGGCCTTTATTTAATTTGTTCTAAGCCACGGCATGTAGAGAGTTCATAATGCAGTCTGATACAAACAAGCCTTTGTTCTGTTGTGTTTTTTAGTTTACACCAGTTCAATGTCCTGAGTCGACAACTTGGAATGAGGATCATCAAGAGCTATTCTTAACCAGGGAATGCAACTCAAATACATTTCTGGCGGATGGGTGGATTGAACTATGAAAAAGACACACACGCCTTGGTTTTGCCAGTTTGAAAGAACTGTATGAGCACCCTCTGGAGTTTGGCTCAATTTGTAAATGGTTATGCATAAATCACCTAATTAGAGAAATCCTCTTGAGCAGACAATTCATGAAATGGGGTAGAATCTTTATACGTTTTGCGGCAATGTATTACTATTGTTTTGGCAATGTAAATGGTGGCATGTTTCAAGTTTAATGTTGGTAATTTACTATTTTTCAATGTAAAGTTCCAGTTTTTCTTGTGTGTTGTCCCGTGATGTATGACTTTTTAACATAAAAGACAGTATGCAATCAAAAGAGGACCTTAAATAATTGTAAGACAAACAACAGGTGATCACAGTTATTCATTGTTGTGGCCACAATGGTAAAATATTTGAATTAAAAGTTGTTCTTTCTTAGTTCAAAGTGGCCTAACCTTGATGACTATATAAAGACCCAACCTCTCTTTTGTTGTTTCCTTTCTAAAAGTGGCATTTCTAAAATAGTAATGATAATTCCAACTTCACCAGTAAGCAGGATTCCAACCATACCAAACATGACAATACCACTCCATTCAGAAAATAAATTACTACTTAAAATGTTATAAGGAAATTTACAATGCTAGCCTATGAGAGAAGCAGACTTTATAATGGTGAAAAACAACTTTGGGAGTTTTTCACTGCCAGGACATGTAAAACTTACAAGTACATTCCCTGCCGTTTTATTATGTAGCACCCTGCCCTATGGGCTACCTAGTACCTACCTTAAAGGTGACTTATATGAAATGAAAGGGGAGCTTAAGGCTTGGCAAGTAGTTTTAAATGCCAAGTCGAAGTGGCAGTGAAACTGCGGACACAGGTTCTGCAATGGCAGGCCTGAGACATGGTTGAAGGGCTGCTTATGTGGGTGGCACAATCAAGGCTGCAGGCCTACTAGTAGCATTTATTTTACAGACCCTGGGCATGTGTAGTACACTTTACTAGAGACTTACAAATAAATTAAATTTGCCAATTGGGTATGAGCCAATGTTACCATGTTTTAGGGAGAGAGCACATGCACTTTAGCACTGGTTAGCAGTGGTAAAGAAACCCAGAGTCCTAAATCCAGCAAAACAAGGTCAGAAAAAGAGGAGGAGGAAAACAAAATGATTTGAGTTGACCCTTCAGAGAGGCCTTATTTCCAAGAGTGCTGTTATGTTCTCTCTGTTTCACTCAATGCAGCACAGCTACTTTGCTGAAAAAAATAATACTTTTGCCCCTTGGTATGTTGAGATGCAGATCCATCAAGGATGGGCCAGTTTGCACTTTGAAAAATGAGGAAAGGGCACAAAAATGTGTTCATTTGCTAATAATGTTGTCTCTGTGATGAATAATCTGAATGAAGTTTGACAGAAACATGGAAAGATTAGACTTCTATTTGTCAAGTTTTGTTGCAATCCACAAGAGGGGCAATAAAGTGTTCATTTGCTTATAACCATAGTTCTATTTGATGAACCTGTTTGAAATTAGATGGCACTTAGAAATTAACACCCAGAGCAGGTATTTCAGGTTTTTTGCAGATCCAATCAGGAAGGCAAAGTTAAAGGACGGGCTCACAAAACTTTTAATCTGCTAATACATTTGGAAATGTATGCTGGATTTGCACAAAATTTGACAGAAACGTTACATGTTTAGCCTTACTCTTGGTAGTTTCTAGCTTGTAATGATCCATCAAAGGGAGGGGGAGTAAAAAAGGAGAGAGCAAAAACATGGTCATTTACTAATAAAGTTGACACTGTGGGGGTCATTCTGACCCCGGCGGACGGCGGTTGCCGCCCGCCTGGAGGGAACCGCCATTTGGCCGCCCCGTGGTCAAAAGACCGCTGGGGCCATTCCAACTTTCCCGCTGGGCCGGCGGGCGCTACCTAAGGTAGCGCCCGCCGGCCCAGCGGGAAAGGGGCCTGCAACACTGAAGCCTGCTCCTAATGGAGCCGGCGGTGTTGCAGGTGTGCGACGGGTGCAGTTGCACCTGTCACGCTTTTCACTGTCTGCTATGCAGACAGTGAAAAGCATGCTGGGGCCCTGTTAGGGGGCCCCTGCACTGCCCATGCCATTGGCATGGGCAGTGCAGGGGCCCCCTGGGGCCCCAGGACCCCCGTTCCCGCCATCCTGTTCCTGGCGGTAAAAACGGATTTGGGCAACCGGGGGAAATCCGTCGGGAAACCGTCGGACCTGGTTTTCTGACCGCGGCGGTAGAATGGCCCAGGAAGCACCGCCAGCCTGTTGGCGGTGCTTCCGTCACCCGCGGCCCTGGCGGTCTATGACCGCCAGGGTCGTAATGAGGGCCTGTGTGATTAGTCTACACAGCATTTAGGAGAAGCTTGGAAGGATTGAGTTTCATATGGTATGCCAAAACCTTGAAGAGGGGGCAAAGCATTATGAAGGCAAATACAATTTTCTTTTGCCTATAACTTTAGTGCTGTTTGATTAAACAGATTTAAATGTTGCTGGCAGTGAGCACATTACACACAGTGCTGGATTTTCAGATTTTTTGCCAGTTTAGAGAGGGGGTAAACTCAAAGGATGATTCATAACATTTTGATTTCCTAATGACTCTGGCTCTTTGTGATGGATCTGCCTAAACATTGAAAGACACATATTTAGCTTATTCTTGGCTTTCTCAGTTTCATGCAGGCCTATCAAGGGAGCAGACTTAAAGGCAGGGTCAAAAAAAGTGATCAATGTTAATACATTTGGGATGGTTCTTCATTATTCTGGAGACATTTTGACATATGTTTAGCTTTCTGTTGGTTATATCACGTTTTGAGCAGATGTGTTATGTGGGAGGATGGGGCAGAAAAATGAGATTAAATAAAAGTTTAATTTGTTGATAACTTTAGTGACTTTTGATGCAACTGCATGAAAAGCAAGGTTCCTGCTGGGGAAACCAAGAGAATTACAGAATATATCACTGGTAACACAGTGTACACTGTGTATGGTTTGAAATGTCTGTGAAAGAAACTGTATGTTGGGAGTACAATTCACCCAATCAAGAAGAGGATATTAGAGAACATTCACACAGTGCAGAATGTACGTTTTAATATTTCAAGGTGGCCTCTATATTTCTGTATCACACGCCCAGTTCTGATGCACCATTTTTACTGAGTTACAGACACTTTACATGTTTATCATAGTGACCTGATTTTTTCTTTAAGTGATAGGAGCATTTAGCTTGAGAAACCTATAATGTGTTATTATATTATTTCTGTTCACTGATGAATATATTGTGAGCCTCTGATAAATTATCATATTATCTGCAAGTTGTATTGTGATAATTATTATTTTAAAGAACTGTACAAATCACTGTTGATTTGAATGTGTTATACTCATGCATTAGCATATCTCAATATGTGTGAATCAAATGCTGGTTAACATCCCAACAGGGTGTCCAAAGCGCTGTGTGAGACTCCCAGCTCTGATGTACAGTTTTCACTGTTTACTAGTGTAAGTGTTTTTAATAAAGTTTGTGAGAAAACAGGGCTGATTGCAGAGGCCCCCTAACTTGTGTCCCCATTTTTCACTTCTTGCTGGTGTTTTCCTGACTCTGATGGTGCCCTGGTTACTGCTAACCATTCCCAGGGCCTGTGCTCTGTGTAAAATCAGTATGCAAATTAGGCGAAATATATTTGGCTATGTCAACCTACCCATAAGTCCCTAGTATATGGTAGGGTAGAGCATGTAGGTTTAGGGACCCCAGCATAGGTAGGGCACCTATACAGTAGGTGCACTGCTGAGGTGCCCATGGTCATTTTAAAGGCAGGCCTGCCTTGCTGGCTGCTTTTAAATTAACGTTTTATGCAAATTCAACTTTGGAATTGAAAGTACTTCCAAAGTCTTAAACTACCCTATTTCTACATATACGTCATCCCTAAGGTGTGCCCTATGTGTCCCTAGGGTTGGGTGCCATGTAACTATATACAGGGACCTTATAAAATTCATTTTATAAGCCCTGGTTAGGTAAAACAGCCAAATTTGATTTTCCCTCACTGTAGTGAATGGCCTCCATAGGTTAAAATGGAGAGACTTTATTTTAATTAACAAAGTGCCCTTAAGTGTCAGATACCTTGAGTTTAGTATAAAATTAATTGTCATAATAAATCCCCCAACTTACAATTGTTGGATTTAATGTAACTAACCGAGACAGAGGGACTACATATCCTAGACTGCCTTGTGACCCCAGGAGGCGGCCATCTTCTGCATCACCTGCTCCCACTTGCCATTTCAAACGAGCGTTATTAAGCATGAGGGGGCATACTGCAGCACGGGACGTGCTAACCGAGACTGAGGGACTACGTATCCCAGACTGCCTTGTGGCCCCAGGAGGCGGCCATCTTCTGCGACATCTGCTCCCAATTGCAATTTCCAACGAGTGCTATAAAGCGTGAGGGGGCATACCAAAGCACAGGACACGCTAACCGAGACAGAGGGACTACCCTATTTTTAAATATACATCACCCCTAAGGTGTGCCCTATGTGTCCCTGAGTTGGGTGCCATGTAACTATAAACAGGGACCGTATAAAATTTGTTTTATAGGCCTTGTTGAAGTAAAACAGCCAAATTCATTTTTCTCTCACTGTAGTGAATGGCCTCCATAGACTAAAATGGAGAGACTTTATTTAAATTAACAAAGTCCTCTTAAGTGTCAGATACCTTGAGTTTGGTATCAAATTAATTGTCATAATAAATCCCCCAACTTACAATTGTTGGATTTAATATAACTAACCGAGACAGAGGGACTACATATCCCAAACTGCCTTGTGGCCCCAGGAGGTGGCCATCTTCTGCATCACCTGCTCCCACTTGCCATTTCCAACGAGCGCTATAAAGCGTAAGGGGACATACCACAACGCGGGACATGCTAACCGAGACAGAGGGACTACACATCTCAGACTGTTTTGTGGCCCGGGAGGTGGCCATCTTCTGCATCACCTGCTCCCACTTGCCATTTCCGACAAGCGCTATAAAGCGCGAGGGGCCATACTGCAGCACGGGACACGCTAACCAAGACAGAGGAACTACATATCCCAGACTGCCTTGTGGTCCCAGGAGGCGTCCAACTTCTGCATCACCTGCTCCTACCTGCCATTTCCAATGAGTGCTATAAAGTGTGATGGGGCATAACGCAGCGCAGGAGGTGCCTGGGCCAAGGGAAGGCCTGTCTGCGCCCGTCCATGACCGACCGAGGCTGGGCTGGGCCACCCACCTGAGATCGTTTTTTTATCTCTTCGGCCACTCTGAACAGCTTTGCTTTTGCCTAGCTCTACCCCAATGTGCCATTCCAGGCCCCCTGTTTTGATCCAACATATTCCCACTGGGATGGGCATAAGAAAAGCGACCAAAGGTGCTGTGGAGAGGGTGGGAAAAAGCACAAGAAAAATGTCAAAAAGTCGGGCTGCAATGAAGTGCTTGATCGCATTGATGACCTCCTGGTAGATTGTGGGGAAATATTAGCCCCACCATCTGGCGTAGTCCAACTATCGAGCCCCAAATTGTCCCTTCCAATTGAAACGCCGACCAACAAGCAGGAAAGTATATCTAATATGTTTAACAAAGCTAGGGCATGGATGAGGAACAATACCAGTTTAACATCTCTAAACCCAATAGATCTAGTTCCCAGTTCTGGCTCCTCCCCTGATACAGCAGTAGTGCCCCCCTCCTCTCCCATTCCCTGTACTAATCACTTCCTACCACTCACATGTATCCTAGATCCACCTATAATCCAGGAGCTTGTAGCTTTTCCTGCACAAGCTGGGGCATGCGGCCTCTCAAACAACCAGCCACGCTCCCTCTCTCCAAATGAAGACCTGGCAAGTTGTATACACATACTCAGGTCAGAAATAGTAGCCTTAAAGTCTATAATAGGCGATCTTGTGGCCACAGTGGGGCGTCTTATGGTAGAGAGGGGTAGAACACCCAGGGAAGGAGCCGTCATCCCTGTCCTGACCAATACACCCACCCGACACCCTCCGCTTCCATTATGTCTCCCCATGTAAAACACCCTGGAGGCCATCCAGGAGTCCCACATGAGGGTACCTCTCTCAGGATATCAGTCGGAGCACGCATTACGAGGTTCAGCACACTTGTAGGCGTGCCAACTGAATCGCCTTCTACCTACCTCTAGAGCAAATGGCCAAACCCGACACTCCCTATACCAGGGGGGGTTGTCCTCCCAGTGGATCATATGTTGCCAGGACCACAACCATCCCCCCTTAAATTGTTTTTATGATTAATGTACTTAAACTCAATCCTCGGGGTGGGAGAGAAGGTGAAGATTCCTTGATTAACAAATTCACCCATTGGATTCGACATAGCAGAGGATGTCTCTCAGTAATTAGGAAAGATACCCATAGGACCAGATGGCATAGGTCTTTGGGCTCGCCGTCTGACTGTATTGAGCTTCTTTTAGAAAACGGGCAGCTAGCTGATGATCTAATGGCCCTATACCAAATAACCAATCCTTTGGATGGGTCTCCCATATAGTTCAAACTCGATCCACCTATTTCCCCTTGTGTGCCCCTCTGCATCTTGCCCTAGACAACGGTGTTGTTTGTTCCAAGTTAGGTTGACCCCTAGAGCCAGAGGCACAGGCCTCTTACAATGGACTCAACAGCTGTGTAAGCCTCGATAACCGCCTCTGTACTATTAGTCACCCAGTGGATATGCCCAACCAGAGAAATAGGAAGGCTCCTATTGTACCACCCAACGGTGTTGCACCAGCTATCAATGAAGTCTGTCGACCTCTTATAGGCTCCCTAGATTTCCAGACAAATACTTAACCATTGCCTAATACCAAGACTACTGGGCGGATAGTAAACACCCTTTCTTGGAATGTGGCAGGTATAAAATCCAAACTTTTATTGCCCCACTGGAATACTTTTATTGACCAACATGTCATATGTATTTTCCAGGAAACCTGGCTAACTGAACCTACCTACAAACCTGGTTACACAACCTACCATATAGCCGCTATTCCTGGCAAGGTGGGTTGTCCATCAGGGGGCCTCCTAATAGGGGTGGGAATCGCACTACAGTGTGTAGTGAAATTGCTACCTACTGCCAGCCCTGATATTCTTGGTATTAGCCTCAAGGGTTCCGGGACTATTGCCACAGACATATTTAACATCTATGCAAGGGGGACAAGGGGGCTTGACCACTCTGCCACCCTGCAGTCTCTGGAGAACCAATTGGGAGAGAGACCACCTAAATAATCCCTCAATGTAGCGGGGGACTTTAAGACCACCCATGAACCTTTTGGTCTGGATAATATGGGTGATTTTCTGGAAGAAGATAACCTATGGCACATACCTAGGCTCGAGCTCCCCCCTATCAAGAAGTGGCACCAGGTTGCCCTGCAACTAAATTCCCTGATTCTTGGTCATGGCCTGAGGGCAGTCAATGGAAGAACCAAATCCAAAAGGCATGCTGCTCATACGTTCATTGACACACAGGGAAAGAGTCACATTGACTATATTCTGATGGATCTTAGGCACTGGCATTTGGTAGATGATTTGGTAGTCCGGCCCCAGATGGATAGTAACCACAATCCACTATGTCTTAGCTTGGGGAAAGGCGCCCATTGTGACAACCACCGCCAAAGCAAGTAAGGTGGTTTGGGCTGAGCACAGCAGATGGCGCCTAAGATGGAGCAAGGTCATCCTGCGAGATGCCATTCTCTCTACCATCAATCAAGACCACACTATGTAGCACTGATATTCACAATAGAAGAGGAAGAGGGATACTGCTCCTCCCTTCTAGACGTACATACAGGGTTTTTCAAAAGATTGGAACTGCTACTAACTCTGCCAGTTGACCATAATACTCGTAGCGCTCCACCCTGTGAGGGAGACAACTGGTTTAATCGAGAATGTCGGCTGGGCTGAACAAATCCAATCACTGCATTTAAGCAAAAGGACGTTGCCCGAGTCACGGCCCTGCGGAATGTGTATGAGCTTATGCAGAATATGGATAGGAAGATCTGGGAGGAGGGAAGATGGATACATATGAAGGCTTCTTGTGAACACAGGGACTCCAAATCTTTTTGGCTTATGGTAAACAAAAGAAACCTAAGCGGGGTTCCCGTAATTGGCAATAACATTCAGCCCTCAGACTGGTTCCATCACTTCAATTCCCTCTACAATGTCGAAAGCCATCTTGCAACAACCCGTTTATTCCCATCTCAGCCAAATACTACTCATTGGGACAGCTGTTTAACCTGGCAGACATATGAGATGCAATAAATAACATCGTACTTCTTAAAGCTGCTGGTACTGACGGCATTCCGGACTACCTCTTTCTTTATAACATTGACAAATGGGCTTAGTACATCCTCCTTCTGCCCAGTGCAATTGCCAGGGGAGTCCCCATTCCTGAGTCATGGAGGGTTGCAGAGGTAATACCCATCTATAGGAAGGGCGACAGGTCTTTACCCGCTAACTGCAGGCCTATAAGCCTTATTGACACAATTGAAAAGGTATTCAGTTGTGCCCTACCATCAAAAATCCAAGACTGGCTCATTGAGAATAACATCTTATCACCATTCCAGGCTGGCTTTAGGTCCAAAATAGGCACCATAGACCAGGTGTTCTGAATCCTGCTCCTGTATTGGAAGATTGGAGTGCTAGGGAAGGGGGGGCCTTTACGTGGCCTTTATAGACCTCAAATCTGGCTTCGACCTGGTCCCTAGGGGTAAACTCTGGGAGATCCTCAATGAGATGGGAATGCCTCTAGGGCTTCTGACCATAATCATTCGACTACACAAAGCCATCTTTGCTAAAGTTCACTGGGGGAGCCAGGGTGACCTCACTGATCCGATCAAGGTAGTCAGGGGCGGTAGGGTTGTGTAGTAGCTCCAACCCTTTTCTCCCTATATCTGAATTAGGTCGTCCAACACCGTACGTCGCTGCCCTCTGATGCACCAACCTTAGGCAACGAAAAGATTGCAACACTTCTGTTTGCAGATGACACCCTGATGGTATCCAAAACCCTGATGGACCTCCAATCTTTGGTGAATTGCTTTGACGATTTCTGCTCCAAGAGAGGCCTAGAAATAAACACCTCCAAAACCAAGTTTATGGTTATTAACCCACACAGATCGTATAAGGGGAACCTTTCCCTTGGTGGCTCAAAACTATAACAGGTTAACACCTTTGAATATCTCGGGATCAAACTATCAGACTCAATGTCCTGGAAAACCCATGTTAATTGTACATCACTAAAATATAGCCAGCTGGTGGGTGTCCTTCTAAGGAAGCACCATGCATTCGCTACACGACCAATAGCTGCTGCTCTTCAGATCTATAATATGAAGTCTGTCAGTGCAGCTCTCTATGGGGCGGAATTCTGGGGCTTCGAGGATGTAAAGGAACTTACCTGTATAGAAAACACGTTTATGAGAAAGCTCACCTCCCGACCCTGAGTACCCCGCATCTCCCCTTGCACTTGGATCTGGCCGGCAGCTGCTATAGTCGGTCTTAGGTTCTGGAGGAGAATTGTGGCAGCTCCCGAACTTTCCTCCTACGCTGCCGCTTTCAGGGAAGTTTGTTCTCTGGACACTTCCAACAAGATCCAGTGGATCAATCTAGTCAAGTCATCACTGACTGTCATTGGGATGGGTGACTCATGGAACGCATCATATGCAGAACCACCCCGACTAAAGAAAGTTTGAAATCCTGTAATTGGGAGTGGGTAACCCAATCTGTATTCCGCTTGCCCGCTCTAGGGCGACTATCCAGTGAGTTTCTGAACTATAAGTCCACCTGGCTGCTAGAACCCTACTTCTAGTCCCTACTGGCAGGAAGCTTTATATGCAATTTAGATTTGGATCCCTCCCTCTAAAAATTAGTTATGTCGCAGCTGTAACCAGTCTCAGGAGTCAATCACCCATGTTTTCCTCGTATGTCCTTCCTACTCCCAAATACGTAGGAAATGGCTTGTTCCAACCTGCAAACGGTTGGGGACCCGAGACAATGTTGCAGTCATGAGGATCTTAAAATCAGATTCTAGTCTCCCCATTGCTATTGCACTCGCCAAATTCCTCAGAGGAATGTGGCACATTAGAAGGAAACGGGTCAAAATTGTCTAGTCCCCATGACCCTGTAGTCCCACTTGCGCTCTTTAGCTCCCACTTTGTATCTTGGGACTGACTTACTCCTGATTGTATTGCCTATATTGCACCCTTTTCTTATTTATCTTAACAACAAAACAAATGCCTTTTTATGCTATGTTATGATTTTTAACCTAATATTTATTGTGTGTTATGTGACTTTTATGTCATAGGATGCCAAAATAAAGTTTTATATACATATATATATATACGTGTATATATATATATATATATATATATATATATATATATATATATAACTACTTCAGGTAAAGAGTTTTAAAACTCAACTTGAAAGTTGCCAACTTCAACTCTGTAGTGCCCTTCTCTGATTGGCCAGTCTCTGGCAGCCTGGCCAGGATGCCTTGATGAGGTGTGCAGTGGCCTGATCTGAACACAAAGGATGTGCGTGAGGGAGGAGATGTGCCTCAGCAGATGGTGAAGCAGGAAGAGGGGAGAGCTGCCAAACTGTTTTTCAAAGGCATGGAAGAACATTTGGAGCAGCTCTGCACCTCCCTCCAATTCTGGAACCCCAGACAGTTAGGTGCCTTCTTGATTAGATTAGGTGACGGTAGGAGAGGGGTGTGTTTAGGATTTCTAGCCATACCAGTAGGTGGGCTCAGCCAGATCTAACCTCCAAAAATCACTTTCAGACATGTTGGATTTTTGAAGAATGGGGAAGGAGCCTGCATGTGATTGGATATGCAGGGTCCCCCTGCTTTCCACCCAGGAGCAAGGATAAATATGGCAGAGCTGCACCCTCACCTCAGATCCCTACAAAGAACAAGACGAAGAAGAAGAAGGACTGCCCTGCTGGACCCCTGACCTGCACCTGGACACTGCACTCTAAAGGACTGCACCAGCTGCACACTTGGGCTTCACCACTAAAAGGACTTTGCCTGTCTTCTACTGCTTCAAGAAGGGACTCCCTGTTTGCTACAGGTTCAAATGAGGCGCGTAGAGTCGCCTGAATCAAGTCCTGCAAGCACAGCCCAACTGACCAGTGACCAGTGGCCATTTCAGGATTCTGACCAGGTGCATTTTAGGAATTGTAGTCTCAACTCCCAAGGAGCAACTCAGAGCTTATGGAACCTTGGATCAAGTTGTGGACACTTCAAGGGCACAAAAATGACCTCTGGAAGAAGATCCAGAAGTTTGGAGACGTTTGGAGCAACTCTATAAGTTGAAGAGGTGCACTGTGGGAGTTGTGGTCCGAGACCAAAAGAGGCAGAGCCTCTGAACCCTTGGATGGTGCTGTGGACCACTTTCCTGAGTCAAGAAATACTTCTAAAAATAAGTGTGACAGTGTTACCTCATGGGTGGCCTGAACTCTGGACTTTGTTCCTTTCTAGTGTGACCTTTTTTAACTCTTTGAGCTCTAGTTGCTTTTATGTGCCTGAAAACATGAATTCTTTAAAAATTCATATCTGTGGCTCCCCTTATCTGATTTTAATCACTTTGGTGTCATTTTAAAGATAGAAGTATAATCTGTATTTATAAATTGGTGTTGGAGTTGTATTGTGTTTTACTTATTTACTGTTTTGTGATTTTTAAATGCTTTACACACTTGTCTCCTAAGTTAAACCTTGTCGCTCATTGCCAAGCAACCAAGGGTTGAGCTGGGTTTA
Source organism: Pleurodeles waltl (assembly GCF_031143425.1). Lineage (NCBI taxonomy): Eukaryota > Metazoa > Chordata > Amphibia > Caudata > Salamandridae > Pleurodeles > Pleurodeles waltl. The sequence continues at coordinate 934,090,828 of NC_090445.1, read as the reverse complement.
ATTTATTGAGACCTAACTAGACCTAAGTGGATAGTAGTGGCCTATTGCTAAGTGCAGGTACATACCTGTCCTTACCAATAATCCACTTTCTAACGAAGTTGTAATGAACACTACCTGTGAGCAAGGCCATCTGACTGAAACGCGTAGTCTTCTTTTGCCTCAAATAATAATTTTCATTGCAACTCTAGAGTGCAAGTGGTTCTGTGCTGACTCTAATGGAGCTTTGTGTTGAGATGTATAGGGTTCCTCATGCACTCTTATGTGCACCGACTTTGCTTGGGCCATCTAGGAGTTCTGTGAGGAAATAAGGAGCACCTACATATATGAATACATATATGTATGTACTTAAATATATATATATATATATATATATATATATATATATATATATATATATATATATATATATATATATTTACATACATATTTACACACACACACATATATATACATATATATTTAAAAACATGCACATATATGTAAATCAATATAATAGGGTCTCTGGAATACACAGTGCCTCTGGGTATGGTTAGGTCAAAGTTTCTATTGAAAAGACTATTATTTGTGTTTTCTTAATAAATCACCATTTGATGAATATGCTTGAAAATTTGCAAAATATTTCGTCTTATTTGGGTTTGGTATGGCAAGTGTTTTGCCTGTCAAAGAAGGGGGCAGACGTCAGAAAAAGGGGTTGCGAAAAAGTAAATTTTCCCTTTTTAACACCCAGACAAATCTTAGCTTTTTAAAGCAAAAAGAAAGCACTGAACCAATTTCACCAAACTTCGCCTTTATTCGAGGATGTAACTTTGCTTGGTTGTGTGTAAATCTGTTCAATACTTTTTTGTAAATAATGTTTAAAAGAACAGTTCAGGTGGACTTGAAACGGGTTAAAATCTAAAGATATCTGGATCATTAATCTATGGATTGTCTATGAACCAGGTTATTCAGATATTCCAGAAACATATTTTAAAATATATTTAAACCTGATTGGAAGAGGGAGCCTTTTCTCCCATTGTCCATTGTGGGGTCGCACACCCAAAGCTGGGTCCATGCACGGAAGCCCTTTGATTAGCTATCCACATCTTATAGAAAAATGTTGTTGCTGCTTCTTTAGGACTTGAAGACTCCTTCCCTGAGTCCAGAAAAATAACACTGAAGTGTATAAAAGGAGTAGGGGTTCATCCATAGACCCTCAATACAAGTGGGAGGCCCTACCCCTTAAATCAAAATCAAATTTTTTTTTTGGGGTGGATCTGCTGCTGCTGAACCAGGGTCTGTGTACTTCAACATTGCTCTAAGGTCAGCAAACCCTAACTTAGGGTCCATAACCCTCAGAAAGACCTCCTCCAGAGTCCAACGACCTGGTACTGAGTATGCAGATCTAGGTGGTTCAACAAGGAACCTGTGTTGGTTCACAATCCCAAACAAGGGCCTGTGAACTAACAAAAACAAAAGGTGCTAGGCACCACTATGCTTCTCAAAATCATGTGCAACAGAGATTGGCTGCTTGCAGCAGTTTGGGTGCAGACCTTGTGGCCAACCACTCTTGTGCATGGCCAAAGAGCATGGGCAGCAGAAGTTAACCGTCTGTGGATGGTTGGGGTTAGGGACATAGCCATAAGCCAGATAGTGTCACCAACCCTTACTGTGTATTACCTTCAGCCATGTGCAGTTACATACCAGGCATGCAACAGCCAAATACAATGCTTATGACCTCACAGTATTTATACCAATCAGTACCAGAACCTAAAAGCACAATATTACTAAATAACAGAAAGTAAGTCCAATAAATAATGCCATATTCAATTTAAAATCATCACATTAATCATGTTAATGTTAATGAGTCATGTAATCACATCTGTAGGATTTTTATGAGACTTGTAATTGCTTGTGTTACACCAATGGTGAGGTCATGAGCTTTGCATCTGATGTGTGAAATATGATTTGCATGGTGATAGTGTGAACTATGAATTGTGGAGCTAACCATAATTCGAGAATATCAGTGTTTTTTTCTGTTTTGTTTTGTAACTATAAAATGACTTGAACTGTGTTTTTTAAATAAAGTTCAGAGATTTGTCAGGATGTTATAACCAGTCCTAACAGGTTCATAGTTCGCAAACGAGGAATAAAGTGCATTAATTATGGCTATAGGACACAACATGGGTCCAACAGTTTAATACTTTGTGGATTCTGTGTCAGGTTTGCAAACTTAGCAATATGCTTCTGGGCATCTGTGCCTGTCAAGGTTGCCATGCTCTGTGTTCAGTTCACAAACCCTGCTCAGCAAATTCAAAACATTGACGAGAGCACTTTTGGGGTCCCCGCACCTAGCCTGGGGAGTGAAGGTGTAATCTGCTCCTTCATGTGGCCTTTCCTTTTGATTTGCCTTTCCTTTGCCTACATCCTTTAACAACAACTGCAAGAAAAATAATTCTCTAATGGCCAACCAATCAAACCCTTTGGTTCTGCAAACTCAGGACTGAGTTTGCGGACCTGAAACGGAAAATGGGAGAAAAATCTCTTTTGTCTAGTGAGGCCCTATATGTTTTAAATTTAGAGTCACAAGCCTAAGTCAAAGGACAGTTTTTGAAGAACTAATGGCCAAAATAGCTCAAACACCATGAAAATGTCATGCACATGCAATACAAAGTACAAAAGTTGATACCAGATGAAAATGCCTCCCTTCATTTTTCCCTCTGCCTTTATTGGATTTGCCTAAAACTCATGATACTCTTCTAAGATACCCTTACAGCTTTTAGCCCTTTAAATCATATCTGAATCATTTTTTGTAATGTTAAATAGAAACATCTTGACTGGATTTACACCAAACCAAGCAAAAGCACTCCTCTGAGTGAAGTTTTGATTTCATGCCAAGTTTTGTAAAGCTCTGTTAGGTGGCCTTTTCTGTAGCAGAGTATAAATGTTTATATCACATTAAATTTGTGCTTATTGGACCTCACCCTTTAATCCCTCAACCCTTTATTGATCCCTGTGATACTTTCTATAATGAACTTAAGCTGGATAAACGTCTTTGGAATTTTTTTGACCGGTTTGCCAAATGCCACCAAAGTTATTAGCAGAAGCCTCACCATAGCAAGAGATGCTATCGCTGAGCAACTTCTCCATCTGCATTTTCACGTGCTATGTCTCCTTAATGTTGTAATGAGTTTTAAAAAGGCCTCCATGTGAATGCAATACATTTCAACTATTCTAATTGTGATACCTATTTCTAGTTAGAGAATTACAAAGTGGCATTCCCAGCAGTCCCTCATGTGTATAAAGGATGAACTCAATTCTGATTGCATGGACTTGTTTTAAGCACGGCTGCTAGATATTATCTAAATAGGTATTATATTTCACACAACCATTTTATTGTAAAGCAAAAGCATTCATTGCTGGTTGGTAGGATTTTGCATTAAATGGATTACATGTATATAATGTGCTGATTGACAAATTTGGCTTTGCTATAAAAAGTTATAAGCATGGAAACTCATAAGGTGCTGCTCTAAATCAATCCTATATTCTACCCACCTTATTAAGGAGGGAAGCCTGAAATGCAGTGTGTTTCATAGCGTAATTGATCATATCTAAAAGCGTGTGAAAGGTTTTATAATGGCATGACCAAGTTATTTGAATGTCACTGAGGAACAATGGTAAAAGGTATTGTACAAATTGATGGTTGGTATGATGTCAGATCATGGTTTTGATGTAGGTGTTTGATGGTGTTATAAGCACATACTATGATGGGTGTTTGGAGTAACAGAGTGTAGGGTTCATGGGTAGTAAGTATTCAGGAGCAGTAAGGATTTTTTACAGTTCAAGATTGGCTAGTGTATAAAGCTAGTAAGGGTTTTATAGAGGTCAGGGGTTTGTTGTGCTTTTGGGTAGTAAGGACTTTTTAGGGCTCAATGGTGGGTAGTGATTTAGGGTTGTAAGGGTTTTTTAGGGTTTAACCCCTTCGCTGCCAGGCCTTTTCGCCCTCAGGTGCAAAGCCTTTTTTGTCTATTTGGAGCAGTTAAAGCTTAGGCCCTTATAACTTTTTGTCCACATAAGCTACCCACGCCAAATTTGTGTCTTTTTATTCCAACATCCTAGGGATTCTAGAAGTACCCAGACTTTGTGGGTTCCCCTTAAGAAGACCACGCAATTAGCCAAAATAGAGCAAAATTAGCCAAAATAGAGCAAAAATGGGAAAAAGGGCTGCAGAAGAAGGGTTATGTTTTTTTCTTTGAAAATGGCATCAACAAAGGGTTTGTGTTGCTAAAATCACCCTCTTCCCACCTTTCAGGAACAGGCAGGCTTGAATTAGAAAACCACATTTTTCAACATAATGTTGGCATTTTACTGGGACAGACCCCATTTTTACTATATTTAGTGCTTTTAGCCTCCTTCCTGTTAGTGACAGAAATGGGTGTGAAACCAATGCTGGATCCCAGAAAGCTAAACATTTCTATAAAGTAGACATAATTCTAAATTCAGCAAGGGGTCATTTGTGTAGATTCTACAAAGTTTCCCTACAGAAAATAACAACTAAAATAAAACAATATTGAAATTGAGGTGAAAAAAACAGCCATTTTCCTCCACGTTTTACTCTGTAACTTTTTCCTGCGATGTCAGATTTTGAAAAGCAATATACCATTATGTCTGCTGGACTCTTCTAGTTGTGGGGATATATAGGCCTTGTAGGTTCATCAAGAACCCTTGGTACCCAGAGACAATAACTGAGCTGCACCTTGCAATGGGTTTTCATCGTATACCGGGCATGCAGCAATTCATTTGTTGAAATATAAAGAGTGAAAAATAGGCATCAAGGAAACCTTTATATTTCCAAAATGGACACAAGGCAAGGTGTTGAGAAGCAGTGGTTATTTGCACATCTCTGAATTCCGAGGTCCCCATATTAGCATGCGAATTAAAGTGTATTTCTCAAATAGACATATTTTTTACACACTGCCTTAAATTTGGAAGGAAAAAATGTAGAGAAAGACAAGGGTCAATAACACTTATTCTTCTATTCTGTGTTCCGCCAAGTCTCCCGGTAAAAATGGTACCTCACTTGTGTGGGTAGGCCTAGAGCCTACGACAGGAAACGCAACATGGACGCATCACATTTTTACATTGAAATCTGATGTGTTTTTTGCAAAGTGCCTAGCTGTGGATTTTGGCATATAGCTCAGCCGGCACCTAGAAAAACCTACCAAACCTGTACATTTTTGAAAACTAGACACCTAGGGTAATCCAGGATGGGGTGACTTGTGGGGTGTCTCACCATGTTCTGTTACCCAGAATCCTTTGCAAACCTCAAAATGCGGCCAAAAAACACTTTTTCCTCACATTTCGGTGACAGAAAGTTCTGGAATCTGAGAGGAGCCACAAACTTCCTTCCACCCAGCATTCCCACGATTCTCTCGATATAAATGGTACCTCACTTGTGTGGGTAGGCCTAGTGCCCGCAACAAGAAATGACCCAAAATACAATGTGGACCCATCACATTTTCCCAAAGGAAACTGAGCTGTTTTTTGTAAAGTGCCTAGCTGTGGATTTTGGCCTCTAGCTCAGCCGGCACCTAGGGAAACCTACTAAACCTGTGCCTTTTTGGAAACTAGACACCTAGGGGAATCCAAGATGAGGTGACTTGTGGGGCTCTCACCATGTTCCGGTATCCAGAATTATTTGTAAACCTCAAACTTTGGCCCAAAATACACATTTTCCTCACATTTCGGTGACAGAAAGTTCTGGAATCTGAGAGGAGCCCCACATTTCTTTCAACCCAGCATTTCCCCAAGTCTCCCGATAAAAATTGTTCCTCACTTGTGTGGGTAGGCCTAGTGCGCGCAAAAGGGAATGCCCCAAAACATACTGTGGACACATCAAAATGATCAAATACAAAACTACATGTTGTTGTGGGGGGGAGTGGGGTACCTGAGTTTTTGGTCCAGGGCTCAGCAGCCATATAGGCAAACCTACCAAACCCAAACATTTCTAAAAACTAGACACCCAATGGAGTCCAGGGAGGTGTGATTTGCGTGGATCTCCCAGTGTTTTCTTACCCAGAATACTCTGCAAACCTCAAATTTAGCTAAAAAATCACATTTTTCCCACATTTCTGTGTGGGATCACAGCATCAGCACAAATTTCCTACCTCCCAATGTTCCCCTCAGTCTCCCGCTAAAAATGATACACGACATGTGTAGGTGGGCCAAGTGCCTGTGACAAGGAAGAGCTGAAAACATGTCAAAAATTAGGGGGAACCAAAGCGGGCCCAAAAGGGCAGTTTGAAAAAAAAAGTTTGTAGGCTGACAAGTGGGGTAGAATTTTTATCAGTGTAGATGTGACAATGCTGGGTGGTAGGAATTTTGGGGATTCCTGCAGATTCCAGAAGGTTCCATCACAAAAATGTGGGAAAAATGTGTGATTTCCAGAAAAGTTGGAGGTTTGCAGTGCATGATGGGTAAGAAAAAGTTGCAGGGTGCATGTGAAGAACACCACCCTGGACTCATCCAGATGTTTAGTTTTCAGATGTGTCTAGGTCTTCTAGATTTTTCTACATGGCAACGTCCCAAAGTCCAAAAAGTGCAGCCCTCACTAGTCCAAGTAGGACGATTTTGAGAGTTAGACAAACTTTCATGGTCCAAATGTAAAACCAAAACCCAAAATAATCAAATGTCCTCTTGCTTGCTATGGGATAAGATGTTTTAGTGTGTGGAGGGAGAGCTGAGAGACTGTTACCCCCTTCAGTTGGGGTGGGAACATAACCATGCCCATACTGGTTGATAGCCACCACCCCAGTATTTTTCATTTTTTTTAATTCCCTGGCATCTAGTAGGCTTTCTCCCCCCCCCCCCCGGGAGGCATTAGCCCTTCTCCCAAGGGCCAGTACAAGGACGTAAAGGTTACGTACGTGGCGCCTCAGCGCCACCGGATGTAACCATTACATCCTGGGCACCCAAGGGGTTAAGGGTGGCTAGTGTATAGATGTATTAAGGATTTTTAGGGCTCAAATGTGGGCAATGTATAGCAGTAGTAATGTTTTTTGAGGGGTCAGGGGTAGTAAAGGTGTCCCATTATAGTCCTAATTTCAAAATATATATATTCTCACAACCCTCCTCCTCTCAGGAAGGGCACTGACGCTGTGGGATTGCTGCATGGCAGTTTTATTGTTATAATTATTCAGCCACAGTGATGCATTTTAACTACAATTGTAGCCTTGGTAACATACAGAGGTGCCATTTTGTTCCTTAAATGGCCTCACCACGTGGTTTTGTTTTTGACATATAAAATATACTTGACATAGAGGGTCATTCTGACCCTGGCGGCCGGTGGCCGCCAGGGCCACCGACCACGGGAGCACCGCCAACAGGCTGGCGGTGCTCCAACGAGCATTCTGACCGCGGCGGTTCAGCCGCGGTCAGAAGCGGAAAGTCAGCGGTCTCCCGCTGACTTTCCGCTGCTCGTGTGAATCCTCCATGGCTGCGGAGCGCGCTCCGCAGCCATGAGGATTCCGACCCCCCCTACCGCCATCCTGTTCATGGCGGGAAAGCCGCCATGAACAGGATGGCGGTAGGGGGGGTCGCGGGGCCCCTGGGGGCCCCTGCCGTGCCCATGCCAATGGCATGGGCACGGCAGGGGCCCCCGTAAGAGGGCCCCGCAAAGTATTTCAGTGTCTGCCTTGCAGACACTGAAATACGCGACGGGTGCCACTGCACCCGTCGCACCTTCCCACTCCGCCGGCTCGATTACGAGCCGGCATCCTCGTGGGAAGGTCGTTTTCCCCTGGGCTGGCGGGCGGTTTTTCAGCAACCGCCCGCCAGCCCAGGGGAAAACTTGTAATACCCGCCGCGGTCTTTTGACCGCGGCGCGGTATTTTGGAGGGCGGCATCCTGGTGGGCGGCCTCCGCCGCCCGCCAGGGTCATAATGAGGCCCATAGTCTTTAATTTACTTTAACATTTGTGACTTTGATCTTTATAAATGATATATTAAATCACTAATGTTATATCTACTCTTTAAGTCTCGCATATCAGTGAAGTATTTATACCATACAGAGTCTTAACCAGATTTCAGTCTCTTTTATGTTTGTTTTGCGTGTCTAAACCTCTAAACACAGAGGCCAAGTATCATGATTTAAAAAGTAACCTTTTATCTAGAAGAGGATGAGATGTTACAGCAATATTTGCTAGTTTGGTTGAACCAGTAATTGTTGTAGTCGCTGCAAAAGCTTGTATCATACCTTTTTTGGTGATTTAGTTAAACATCAAAAATCGTCTACTGTATTTTCCTGCAGTTTTAGATCCAGGATAAAATTATCGTTTAGCCTCTCGGGCCTGGGAAATTGGAAGTGTAATGGGAGATATGTGCAAAGCTTAGCAAATAATATTCTTTCAGATTAGACAGTGCTAGACTCTCTCTTCAGTTGCCTTATAAAGAATGTTTTTTGCTGTTCTAGGTGTTTTATTGGCCCAAATAAATGTGGAAGACATCCCTATTATTCCCTTTACTGTATATTGTTGTAAGTATTTTTTGTGTGGGTTTATATGGTATTTCACTTACAGGTGTTATGTTTTCAGACGTCAGACTTCATTTTAACCTTGATGGTTTCAGTTATTTTTCTAAAATAAAGGGTTAGTTGTTTTTTAACCATTTGTTTTACTTTCCCCTTGATTATTTTGTTTTCCCTGGCGTGTTTATTTTTTTTTAAACATTTCAGGTTTTATTTTTAGGACTGTATTTTGAGGATTGTCATTTCACTGACCAGGAATATGGCCAAGAAAGAATAAATGCTTGTTTCTTTTATTTATTTATGCTATTTGGTGGACACGTCTATTTGATCCCCTATTGAGGAGTGATGGATTGTTACAACCATGTGATGATGTCTAATGATCGATTTAATATATATTTAACAAACTACATTGAGGATAGTTCTATCAACTTAGTAATGAATAGGTCACTTAAAGAGTAATTCAACAGAAAAGCCTACGAAACTGTTTAGAGAGGAGACCAGAGTAAGCCAAACTGTCTTGTCTGGAAAACAAGTTCGTTTGTCTGGAGGCAGCCTAAGAGACAGCTTAAGAGACAGCTTAAGAGACAGTGGGACAGTTCGCCACAACAATTTAGAGCAAAAACTGGGGAGATGCCACAACAATCAATACCAGACAGAGGGATCCGTCCGGCCTTCGAAGCATCCTCCCTGTCTGCAACCAAGAGCGCTCTGCTGGAAGTGGGAGCACAAACACTATCCAGTGCAACACCAGAGGTCCCTGCGATGGTCTATAGGGAGGTAAGGCTTCTGAAAAGGAGCCGCTATGTAAGAAGTCTTGCTGAGGTTCCCCATCATCTCGGTAACACAACCACTATGAAATGAGCTGAGTCACAAGTCACAAAGGTGCACAGACGATCAAATAAATGGCTGAGCCTTTCCCCCTTTTATTGTTAACAGGGCGATTACACCTAATACAGGGAGTGCAGAATTATTAGGCAAATGAGTATTTTGACCACATCATCCTCTTTATGCATGTTGTCTTACTTCAAGCTGTATAGGCTCGAAAGCCTACTACCAATTAAGCATATTAGGTGATGTGCATCTCTGTAATGAGAAGGGGTGTGGTCTAATGACATCAACACCCTATATCAGGTGTGCATAATTATTAGGCAACTTCCTTTCCTTTGGCAAAATGGGTCAAAAGAAGGACTTGACAGGCTCAGAAAAGTCAAAAATAGTGAGATATCTTGCAGAGGGATGCAGCACTCTTAAAATTGCAAAGCTTCTGAAGCGTGATCATCGAACAATCAAGCGTTTCATTCAAAATAGTCAACAGGGTCGCAAGAAGCGTGTGGAAAAACCAAGGCGCAAAATAACTGCCCATGAACTGAGAAAAGTCAAGCGTGCAGCTGCCACGATGCCACTTGCCACCAGTTTGGCCATATTTCAGAGCTGCAACATCACTGGAGTGCCCAAAAGCACAAGGTGTGCAATACTCAGAGACATGGCCAAGGTAAGAAAGGCTGAAAGACGACCACCACTGAACAAGGCACACAAGCTGAAACGTCAAGACTGGGCCAATAAATATCGCAAGACTGATTTTCCTAAGGTTTTATGGACTGATGAAATGAGAGTGAGTCTTGATGGGCCAGATGGATGGGCCCGTGGCTGGATTGGTAAAGGGCAGAGAGCTCCAGTCCGACTCAGACGCCAGCAAGGTGGAGGTGGAGTACTGGTTTGGGCTGGTATCATCAAAGATGAGCTTGTGGGGCCTTTTCGGGTTGAGGATGGAGTCAAGCTCAACTCCCAGTCCTACTGCCAGTTCCTGGAAGACACCTTCTTCAAGCAGTGGTACAGGAAGAAGTCTGCATCCTTCAAGAAAAACATGATTTTCATGCAGGACAATGCTCCATCACACGCGTCCAAGTACTCCACAGCGTGGCTGGCAAGAAAGGGTATAAAAGAAGGAAATCTAATGAATATGGCCTCCTTGTTCACCTGATCTGAACCCCATTGAGAACCTGTGGTCCATCATCAAATGTGAGATTTACAAGGAGGGAAAACAGTACACCTCTCTGAACAGTGTCTGGGAGGCTGTGGTTGCTGCTGCACGCAATGTTGATGGTGAATAGATCAAAACACTGACAGAATCCATGGATGGCAGGCTTTTGAGTGTCCTTGCAAAGAAAGGTGGCTATATTGGTCACTGATTTGTTTTTGTTTTGTTTTTGAATGTCAGAAATGTATATTTGTGAAATGTTTAGATGTTATATTGGTTTCACTGGTAATAATAAATAATTGAAATGGGTATATATTTTTTTTTGTTAAGTTGCCTAATAATTATGCACAGTAATAGTCACCTGCACACACAGATATCCCCCTAACATAGCTAAAACTAAAAACAAACTAAAAACTACTTCCAAAAATATTCAGCTTTGATATTAATGAGTTTTTTGGGTTCATTGAGAACATGGTTGTTGTTCAATAATAAAATTAATCCTCAAAAATACAACTTGCCTAATAATTCTGCACTCCCTGTAATTCTGATGACTCAATAACTGAACTAACCTCCCTCATGAAACCAAAGGCAAAATTTCTACAGGGAGCAGCAGCTGTGGCAAAGAGAGCATTGATAATACTCTTGAGGGGACTACTGCACCAGCAGAACAACGATCCATGGAAAATAGCCAAGGCGAATCTGCATCAGGAAACACAGCAGACCATGAAATCCCAGTTGCCATGCAATGAATCCTGTGTGAAATCCTGGGGGAGATGAAGCAATTCAAAAATGTGCAGCAAGAAATTGCAAAGAAAAGAGTAGATCGTCTATCTAGTTTGGAGGGAATGATCTTTGACCTTTGCTCAGCCTGACAGGCACACTTCATGAGGGGCAAAGGGTGGGCCCCTCCACCTTAAAGGACGGGCCGGGGCTGGTTTTTGTACTTACCATGGCTGAGGAGGAATGTTTTTTTTTTAAGAAATAAGGAAAAGGGGATAGTAAATTACAAAGTTCCTTTGGGATGAATGGTGGAAAGAAGAGGGCATCTGGGGAGTGGCAGGGAAGCAAGACTTAACACAACGGTGCCAAAGGGCAGTAGACACAGGGGACTCTCAGACCACAGCAGCGGGGGCTGGAGGTGAAAGGGGGATGGGGATTGAGAGCTTGCGGGTGCTGGGGTTTGGGGAACAAGCAGATGTAAAATGGAAGAGCTTGCATTGTGTGAGGCACAAAATGTAGTTCTTCAATGCACAGCAGAGATGTGTCATGTAACTTTGCAGCAGAGCCCTAGATGCATGGGTATCCTCAGACACAGGGATCAGCGTGCAAAGAAAAGACATGAGGCATTTTAGCACACAGACACTTTGGCACTTATTGAACTTTGACAGGTGACACCTTAGGTCATCCAGCAAAAAGAAACTCAGGAGACACTTTAGATATCTCAGGCACTAGAGATACCTTATTCAAGATAGGGATTTTAGCACTGTGCACCTTAAGTGGGCCTTTGGGAAAAGTCGTCAACCTGTCCTGGGATTTGCTATTTTGGAGCTAAGTGCTAAGCAAAACTGTCTTTATGAAATGATTGATAACCTAGCTAAAAGAGAACTGCTGTCATGAATGAGCCCTGGGGTCAAGGCATGAAATTAAAGGCTTTATCAAGGGAAAGCAGGAGCATTTGGAAATTGAATTAAAACCCACTCTCCAGACATTGCTCTGCTCCAAGAGACCCACTTTCAGGAAGAAGCAAAGCTCTAGAATGTTTAAAATCTGGGTTCGGTTTAAGTGTGCATCAACTGCTACACCCAAGGGCTTGGCAATTTACATAAATAAATATTTTAGCATTGAGGATAGTGCTATCCAAGCTGATGGATGAGAGTAGGTCGGCATGGGTTAGCAGGCAAATAAATGGCTCCAGGGATTATATGAGCATTCCGAGCCACTGTGTAATTCACTGATCACATTTGTGTAGGTAACACATTCTTACAGTACTAGAAGGAAGTGATGACATTTACTTATGGGGATGTTTTATCGATGTTTTGTGATTTTCTCTCTGAGGACTCTCAGTTATGAACCCACTGGTAAGCTACGTAGACAATTGGCCTCATCACGACTTTGGCAGTCATAAGACTGCCAAACTCGTGGTTGCAGTCAGGAGAAACCAGCAAGCAACCAATCAAGCCCAATAGGAAGTGAGTGGAGATGCCAACAGAAAGCCAATCAGTGTACTGTGCCATATCAGAATTACGGGTAAGTGTAACTTGCATAATTTGCTGTGGTGTACTTGTTCAAAATTGCAGCAAAGCTATGGAAGATTATAAGGAGATACACAAGGACCTTGGCCCAGTATTTAGCACTATTTTCTTGCCACAAAATGCCCACATGCATTCAAAATGAACCTGAGCGTGTATTTTACACTAAGAAAATAGGACTAAATACAAGAGAACATAAACCGCAGCAACCAGCAGCCGCTTGTGCTTGCAAAGTTCATTGTTCCTGTGCTCCTGCGGTAGAATTTTTGTGCCAAATTACTCATAATTTCATGAAAGAGTGTAATTGCGTTATTGTTTTTAAAAGAGTAACACACAATTACTGAAATGACTCTGATTACTCCAGTATAAATAACATTTCATCCAGGCCTAAATAGAACGCAAGCACTCTGCTTTTGGGGCAAACCATGCCCGAGCATGAAGCACAGGGAACAGACCAATGTCAAGCAGCACAGCAAGAAAGGAGAGGGACTACGGGGGTCAGACTAGAAAGAATAATCCCACACAGAGAAGTAGGGCCTTGCTCAAAAATGAGTCTGGAGACCAACGAAAGTAAAAGGGCTGAGGTGACGCACATGAAAAATATTTGAAACGCATGACAAAGCAGAACACGATTTCGGGGTCAACCCATAAACAACAGTCCCCAAGCGATTAGGAAGTGGTGAAGTGCAAGCAAATTGTCATAGCGGTACCAAACAGCTTTAAATAAGCCAAGCAGGGAGACTACAGCAATCACTAGCCAACAGGAGGCAACAAGAGAGGGAACTTCCCACAAACCTCCAGCCCATTTGTAAGCAGAATGGGCATCTGTAAGAAAATGGAAGTATTCATTGAGGGAGTGAGCATCTATCTCAAATATTAATCACAATCTTTTTCAAAGTGAACCACAGAAGTCACTAAATAAACCTGTGCTTAAATCTATGGCAGCTTGGCCCACAGCAGCCGGGCTTAGCTTGGAGGCCATGTGTAAAGTATTTATGCAATACTCATACAAAATCATGCACAAATGCAACACAAGAAAAATCCCCCAAAATTTAAAGAGTGAATATTAAGAAATAAAATGACCACAATACAATAAAAACCCAATTAGTGGAAACAAAGATATATGTCTTTAAAGTTCTAGGTAAAACTATCGCCAAGAGTAACAAAACCTCAAGTATCTGGTTAGGTGGGGCTGGAAAAAAAGTCAAACGTTTAGGCTGACCATGATGGATCACGGGTCATATTCAGGACCAGGTTTGTCCTGTTGGAAGTTTTACTTTCTGACATTGGTGCAGGTAAAGGTAGTCCTCTATATACACACCTATACAGACAGGAGTTTTTTTTTCCTTTTAAGTGCCTGCCTCCAGGTTATGGCCATGTACAGATATCATGAACTAAGACCTGGAAGAGAAAGTGATGAGGAACTATTGCTAAATGAACCATCTTAAATTTGCTACACCTTTTATTTAGCTGAAACAATCATGCATCTGTCGATTTTCTGATGGGCAGGTGGAAGGGTGGATATCTTCCTGAGAGTGGCACATCTTAAGGTTATGAGAGTGGTCACACATCTGACTATGATGGACTAGTGTACTCCTCTGGGTCCCTCTGAAATGTATAAATGAGGTTCTGCCAGTCTGCCTCTATAAGGCGTTTGCGCAGGCCATGTATCTCCTTTTATCGCATTCATGCAGATACTACCTAAACCTAGTGGACTAGACTTTTCTTCCATTATGAAACCTCTAGGAGGGACATGGCTTTCTACCTCATTGCTATTTCATGTCTAACCAGTAAAAGAGTGAGGTAAATAAATCTCTTGGTTGCACCTGTCACCCTTCGCCTCTTACAGAGGCCCAGCAGACAGCTGTTTGAACTTTTCAGGTCCTGCTAGCCCGTGGCTCTCATAAGAGCCATGCCCACCTCATCCCAATAAATGTGTGTGACCGGACAATCCTAGAACATATGCAAAATGTCTTCTTGAGGGGTGAGGCAGCTGGGGCAGTTGGGTGATGCTGCGGGGTAAAGTTTATGGAGTTAGGCTGGTGTCAGATAAGCTTTATGCAGGATGTTGTGTTGTGTATATTGAAAGCATGCATTACACAAGACCTTGAGCGGATATATGAGCGCTCTATCTCATATCGCATTCCCTTCTGCTGGAGTGTTGCTAAAGAGTGTATTGTCTGGTCTAATATTGCTTTTGCAATCTGAGATGTAAGCTGTCTACCGGAGCCTAAGATGAACAATATCTGTGTGAGCGGGTGTGCTGCAGGTTCATAGACCACCATGCCCCAAAGTCACTCCAGTATAGCAACCATGTGCCTGTGCATTAGGAACTGCCCCATTGGGGGCCTGTCTTCTCTGACAGCAGCGCTACAGGGATTAGATTCTCATCCTGGAACAGGTCTCCAAATGTGCCTAGCCCCACTGAATCCCAGGTCTCCATTCAGTCCCGGCCCACAGCTGTAGGGAATACACACGAGGAGCTTGGCTGAACCCTCAGTGAGCATGGTGGCACATTTCAGGATACCCATAAGGCCCGTTGGTAACTGTGATAGGCTATGCAAAGCAGGGCATTGAGTCCCAAGGGCAACAGTGACCCCACAGGGAAGAGCTCCTGCATACTGTGCAAGGTTATGCCTATCAGCACCGCAAACTCCTCTGTCAAATTGTGGCCCACAAACTAACGAGTTGACCATTGAAGCTGCGCTACCAGATAGTAGCGCAGAAATATCGGCGCTCCAAGCCCACCTCAATCCACCTGCAGCTATAGCTTGGCAAGGGCAATGCTCCTTCTTCCCTTGTCCCAGATCCGGTCTCACAGCATTCCGTCCAGTAGGCAAAAAATGCTGCGTGTCACAGGAACCAGCAAATTTGCTTAATGATAAATCAATCTTGGTAGCATCACCATCTTCGAGAGGGCCATCCCGCCCTGTACAGTGAAGGAAAAGAGTGCAAGAAGGCGATATGCAGCTGAAGGGATGAAACTGTTCTCTCAGGTTACTGTCAAAGAGATCATGTGGAGCATGATGTATATGAATGCCCAAATAGTAGAGTGTGTGTGCCTCCTGTTTGATATGATGAGAATCAACAGTTACATCATGAGCTGGATATTCATGGCACAGCAGAAACAGTCGGGTTTTAGACCACTTTACCCCCAAGGCCATCTTGAAGACACTGAACCTGCAAGCTATGTCACCTACTCTCCTATATTTTCGTAACGTAAATGAGAACATCATCCACATATAGGAATACTATATGTATTTCACCTCAAAAAGACACACCCAGGTTGCTTCGGACTGATATAGATACTGCACAAATGGCTCTATTGGCAGCACGCAAATCAGTGGCCAGAGTGAGCATGGTGTGTACCATGGCCCACGGGGAACAGGCTGGAGATCAGTTGGCCCATTTTACCCTGCAGTCGGCGCTGTGTACAATAGTTTGATTAGACACAACACCCTGCGCCCCATACCCACCTGCCTCAGGACCACACAAAAATATAGTCCCAGTTCAGCTTGTCAAAGGCCTTCAATGTCTAGGATGAGGCACTCAGAGTGGCGCATCTTCAAGAATGTGGTGCAGCATATGAAGGTTAAAAGATGTGGATCTGCTAGATATAAATCCATTTTGATCTTTGTGCTCTAGCAGACATGACACCAGTAGTTTGCTGAGAATTTTGTGATCACTCCCTATCATGGCTAGAAGTATATAAAAAGTGATCTCCAGAGGATCTCTGCCTGGTTTCGGAAAGGAAACTATTAGCACCTTGAGCATACAGTAGCATAGGAGCCACAGGCCAATGCTGTAGTGTAGAATTTGGCCAGCTTTGGGATCAGAAGGTCTGTATATGGTTTATAGAACTTGATTAGGAAGTGGTCTAGCCCTGGGTTTTGCATGTGGCACAATGGATTTCCTGTTCTGTTATGGGGGCATTTAAGGTGTGCTTCTGCTCCCCTGATACCTCTGGGAACATGACTGCAGAGAGGAACACTCCAAGCATTCATTAGCCCTGTACCACATGGGGCTGTACCCCACATGTGTGCAGAATACCTTGCCTATTTTCTCTTGAGAATAGACTGTGGAGTCAAGGTCAATGTGTATGTTGTTCACGGGTATGTTAGCTGACTCACTCCTGAGCAGCAACTACAATAGGTGCTCTTGCCTGTCTCCCTCTGCATGAGTTTTGGTTTGATATGCTATAGACCAAGCTCTGTAGTGACTCAAGTAAACGAGCATGGCGCTTACTTGCCTTAGTAAGGGTGGCACAGACATTGTCTCCCTCCTATGTGCCCAGGTCCCGCAATGAATACTCAAGTTGCTCCAACACCAGATACAACACACCCCTTGCTCCTATGATTGAATGTATACAATGCCTAGTACCAGTATTTTCAATGCATCCCAGTCTATCAAGCATATGGAGGTCGGGTTACTATTTTCTGCAACATAATTTGTGATGGCTTCAGAAGTGGTTGCTCAGAACACCTGATCTTCCAATACCATAGGCTATACACACCAAGTAGGCACCAGTAGAGTCTAGCTATGGTAGGAGGGGGTTATGATCAGAGAGCGTTTTACTCAGGTATTGCTAGGGTATTCTGCATCTGCATGGCTGGGTGACATAGGAAAGATCTAACCGGACAATGGCGGTCATGTGGGGATGAGTAAAATTAATATTCCATAGTGTCAGGAGGTAGAGCTCTCCAGCTGTCTGCTTGGGACCAGTGCACTACCCAATGTGACAGGTAAGCTGCAGCATGAAGCATGCGGGAGCAAGGGAGGGGCTGATGTGATTGATCAAGCTCTGCATGAAGGATACAATTGAAATCCCCTCCAATTATCCAAGATAAGTGGGACCAACGAGCCAGGTGGACTAAAAGATCAGATAAAGATTGAGATTGACCAGTGTTTGGCAGATAAACCCACCCCAACAATACTGAACTGCCATCCAATACTGACTCAACAAGAATATAACGCCCTTTTGGGTCCACCGCTATAGCAACTAGAGTAGAAGGGGTGGCTGGTCAGATCCAGATGAGCTCCCTTCTGGCATAACCTGAGTAGCCAGTACCAAAACATTGTCCTTGCCAGAGCATTTGGTGTTTGGTAACCTCTCCCTTAATTAGATGTGTCTCTTCCAAAAACACAATAGGTGCTTGTTAGAAATTGGGTCTGTAGTTGGCAGAGCTATGCACCCGGTTCAAGTAGGACCCACAATCCTACTCAGGGTAAGTCAGTTACATACCATTAATTAACCTGTGCTCACCCTCTGGTAGCTTGGCACAGAGCATGAAGGCTTAACTTAGGAGGCAATGTGTAAAGTATTTGTGCAACACTTAAAAGAGTAAAACAGTAAAAACTATACACAAAAGAACATCACACCAGGCTAGAACAATAGAGCTTAATTTCTTGAACAAAACAAGACCAAAATGACAAACATCTGATGAGTAGAACTTGATATATGAATTTCTAAAGAATATCTGCAAATATTGTGCTTAAAAGCATAAAGCGCCATTCAGGGCTTTCTGGGCACGCCGGACCAGGTGAAATTTGAAAAGTCCATGGGCGGAGTGTTGTGTTGACATTTAAGGCCCGATGTGAGGAGCAGAGGAGGCGATGCATCGGCATTTATACCTTCGGATGTAGGCGATGCCTCAGTTCTGATCCATGGAGTTAGAGATGCGTCATCGCTTAGCCATGCAACCTCATACAGAGTTGCATCAGCGAACCCCGTTGCACTGAATGCGAGTTGTTGCACTTGAGCCGTGTAGGCAGTCATGCAATGTCTTTGTCCTGGGTGGCAGCGGCTATGTGCTGGTTTTGAGGGGAGATGTGTTGGTTCTGATCTTCACAACAATGGTGAAGCATGAATTTTACAGTTGCAGCAGTTTATACCCACTTCCAATGGCCTAGGACTGGTTTGGTACCACTTTGCAGCGCAAAACTTGCAACAAACAAAGTTCAGGTGCTGTTGCAGGATGGAGTGAAGGCTTTGATGTCCCTGAGACACCGGAACAGGAGGCAAGCCAGCAAGCCCTTAGAGTCACTTTTGTTCTGCGGATGTAAAGATGCAGGTCCAGTAATTCTCACTCCTAGGCAAGCAGTGCAGCAGGCAGAAGGTAGGGACAACATAGCAGGGGTCCAGCATAGTCCAGCAGAGCCAAGCAGATTGACAGTCCCTTCAGCAGCACAGCAGTCCTTCTTCCTGACAGAATATCCTCAGGTCCAGATGTGTACTGATTTGATGGTGTCTGAGGTCCGGTTTGTATACCCAGTTGTGCCTCTGAAGTGGGGGAGACTTCAAAGAGAGGCCTTTGAAGTGTACAGGGTCCATGTCCTTTCCACCCTGGCTCCAGACTCACTATAGGGAGGTAAGCAGCTCTTTGTGTGGGGACAGCCACAGCCCATTGAAGTGCAAGTGTCAGCTTCTCCCTCCCATCCTGCCCAGGATGACCCACCAAGATGTTAATGGCCCATCAGGATGTGACTGACCCATCAGGCACCCCTAAGCTCCCCATGTTTGTGGCTTTCTAGAGGGAATGCACAGGGCCCAGCTGTCACCCACCCCAGACATGTATTCAGAGCCATGCAGAGGCACAGAATGGTTAAAGTAAGAAGATACCAACTTTCTAAATGTGGCATTTTTAGACTTGAAACTTTGAAAAAACGACTTTACCATAAGTTGTGATTTTAAATTGTGAGTTCAGAGACACCAAACTTGAAATGTCTATCTTTTCCAATTGGAAATTACACTTATAAAATGTAATAAGGTAATCCCAAAGTTAACCTATGGGAGAGATAGGCCTTGCAGTAGTGAAAAACACATTTTCCAAGTTTTTCACTACCTGGACATGTAAAACAAAAAAGTACATGTCCAACTTTGTAAATACACTGCTCCCTGCCCTGAGGTCTGTCCAGGGCCTATCTTAGGGGTGAAATATGTACTAAAAAGGAAGGTTTGGGCCTGACAAGAGGGTTAACTTGACAGGTCAACATACAAGTTTAAAACTGCACACACAGGCTCTGCAATGGCAGGCCAGAGATGTGTTGAAGGGGCTACTGAAGTGGGAGGCACAATCAGTGCTGCAGGCCAACTAGTAGCATTTAAGTAATTGGCATGGGCACAGGTAATGCACTTTACTAGGGACTTAAAAGTAAAATAAATATGCCAATTGTGGATAGGATAATGACACCATGTTTTAAGCAGAGAGCACATACACTTTAATATTGGTCAGCAGTGGTAAAGTGCCCAGAGTCCTAATGACAGCACAACCGAGGTCAGAAAAATAGGGAGGAAGAAGGCAAAAAGTTTGGGGATGACTCTGCATAAAGGACCAGGTCAAACAGAGCCCACCATCTTTTAAGATACTAATGAGTGGAATACTGCTTTCTCCCAGTACTCATGCCTCTGATATTCCAGATCACAAGTGTCAGCCTACCCATTTACTGCAGTGGCAGGGATAAAGGGGGAAACAAGGGTTATCTGGGGAAGAGTAAGTGATGCATGTCTGCACTATTCTAGGACACCACATTCTGTATCATTGGCCGACTCAACTAACAAAAACTTTCCAACTCCCAAACCTGGAGCAGCAGAGCAACATCAGGCTGCCCAAACAATGAACCAAACAGGTCCGGTGGGCAGAACCTATTGGTTGAAACCCTGAAGGACATAGGGGCTGCAGCATGGAAGTGGGGGCAAGAAGGAAGCTGCCAGGTCAGTGTCAGCATGCCGAGGTCCAGGGAAAAAATGTATGGTGTAGGGGGCGATAGTTGAAGGAGATGTGTGGCCTGTGGGATCATCGGAGCCCACCTGCAAAAATATGTAATTAGGAGGTTATAAGTCATTAGGAACCACAGCCATCTGCAATGCGGAGCACCAGAGAGCAACAGGTGATGGAACTTAGGAGGGGGCAGAGGCGGCCCAAGATCACCCACAATGCCACCCCTAGCCTTCGTGGGGCGACATCATGTGTCTGTGTGGTGAGACATGAGGAAGGAAGCTAAAAAAACACATATGGAGTCTTCTAAGCTTTATACCAAGGGGACCAGTCTGATTCCTGACCATGAGGACATTGCACAGTAATCAGGTTTGGTCAAATTGTGTCCTTTACTGTCTATGGCATGATAGAAGAAGGTAAGATAGAAACCGTACTTCTTCTTTTTGTGTCTAATTTGTTGCCAGTAGATGCACCATCCGATCCCTCCATGAGACAAGTGGGATTGAGTTCCCAGAGGTTGGCAGCTGTGGCAAGATCTGAGATTCTCCCACACTGCACCTGTGCAGGTGATGGGTTGCTAAAAGTAGACCAACTTGAAGCCAGTCTATGCCGGGAGGGTCTGGGGTACCAAGCGATGTGGTGTCCTCACGCCTCAGGTTATTCATGCAAGAGCTGATTCATTCATGCCAAAGCATCAGCTTGCTCTACGGAGGAATACAATTTTTTATTGACCATTGCTTTCAGCTTTGCAGGGAATAACAGAGAGTATTGTGATCCTGCTTCTCTCAGTTTCCATTTCATACCCATCAATGAAGCCCCTGCTGTGCAGGACTGCAATAGATGGAAAGATCAGTATTTGCACATTTTCATAGGTGATGCGGCCTGGGTGTTTGACAGTATGTAGGATTGTATCTTTGTCTCAAGAATTCAGAGTTCTGGCCACTATCAGCCTTGGAGGGACATCAGGCGGGAGACAATGGGTGGGAACCCAGTGAGCAGGTTCCACAGTGACCTGTGAGAAGAGGCCCCCGGGTGCGACCTGAGTGGAGGCCCAGTGTTCAAAAAAGGTAGTATAGTTGGTGCTTTCTGTGCTCTTTGAGAATCCAAAGATGTGTACATTACTACACTGGGACCTCTGCATCATCCACCTTGTTTTCAAGATGGCAAAGTTTGCTAGCCAGTTTCTGGACTCCCATAGCTAGGTTTATAGCAAATGAATGAACCTGTTGCTGCAGAAGCCACAAGGTGGGGTCTGCTAGTTTTTTACCTCCTCATCTATAGTATCCTCAGCGCCCTCGGTGCAATCCACTGTGTGGTCACATTCCAGGAGGTGACAGGAGGGTCCCAGTGAGGTGCTCCAACTCTTGGTAGAGGGTCCAGTAGAGCTGAGGACACACAAGCAGTCATGTAATGTATGCCCTGATGAAATGGAGTAATCCCTCTGCTGAGATCTAAATCAGGCCCTACATCCGATGATAGAAATCATTACTTCCCTGGGTACAAAAATAGAATTTCTCCAGCTCTGAGCCTTTCCTGCAAAAACCAACAGCTCCATCAGGACCTCATCCAATCCGATCTTTGTGGAGCCCTCTTTGAATACAGCCTGCTACCTTGCCCTGCTGCAGGATTTTGAATTCCAGAAAAAATTAAGGAGCCGTTTTAATTTTTGGCAGTAAGAATACTCTTTTTCAACAGCGATGGACTATCCTTACTACCAAGAAAGCGGGCAGTCCACTTAATTTAAATGCAAGCAGGTCTTAGGGTGTATCACAGCGGAGCCTACTCCTACTGCTTTGTGATTAATCCTCTCTGATGGGCCTGTGGAGTGTGGGCCATAGGAGGCTGACCTGTTGTTCTGCCCACCTAATTTAGATGGGCAGTACGTCACGTCGGTTTTCACTGCCCGTTTCTTCCAGGTAGTTAGAAGCAATGAAAACTTCTAAATGTTCCCCTCGCCAATGGAGAGGACTCCCATGGTGAGGGGAGCATTGCATTTTTTATTTTGAAAATGCAAAAAGAACATGTTTGGTACAGGCCAACGTCTCACTGGTGGAGCCCTAAAGCAAAAATAAAAATGCATTGACAGGAACCACAGAGACAATCGTCCCTGCCAATGCTTTATACTGACCTTCAGCTTGGTGGTTATTTAGCAAGGCTGCCGGGTGGTCCCTTCAACCAGGCAGCAGGGTAATTTACTCTGTTGTCCCTGTGGAACAACAGGTCCCCTGCCAATACATACATGAGACCCTAAGTCCCTAGGTAAAACTTGCAACAAGATCGAACCGGACTGGTGTACCCAACCCATACTCCATCCTGGTCAGCTTGAAATTGAGCCTAGGTCCCGGTCTACAGTGACCATTGACTACTATTGCCATTTAGCACTTTTTGGCACTATTGTTACTTAAAATTTTAATAATTCATATCTCCAGTTCTCCTTTATGGATTTTTGTCGATTTGTTGCCATTTTGTTCATTAAATTGCTCTTTATTTTCAATAATTGGAGTGGGATTTTCATTTTGTTGTGCTTTGGACTTTAACTGTTTTGGTACATTCCCCAAGGTTACACCTGTGTGATCTGTCACATAGCTACTAGTGGTTGACCTCAGGTTTAAATTCTTGCTAATTCCTTTTTATTTACCTTCATAGAAAAAGAAACCACAGTAAATAACATTTGGTTCGCCTATATGTCTAGAACTGGAGTCCTCATTCTTGACTGCTCTCACTGACACAATCTCGCGATAATATTGATTCTGAAGTCTTGAACGCCTGGGCTCTGTGGCTCATTTACGTTTTATCAACTTGCTCTTCTCTCTTTGTGTCTTACCTGGAGAATCCACGACGTTTTGTTGTTGAAACCAAACCCCGATGGGTGCAAGGGAACGTATTCCGAAGCAGAAATGTAAATACAAAAGGTACCCGCCGTCACATCAACCCCCTTTTATGTTGTTTGTTTGCCAGTAGTATTAGTGTGGTGATGTTGTCAGAAAAAAAAATAGGTTATAAGGCTAGTGCCAACATTCTTAGCTATTGCCTGCACCGTTCCCTTTCCTTAAAGCATATTCTTTTTTTAACAGTGGCATAATGAAGTACGTGCATATTTGCTAAGCATGTTTCTCCACATGCTACGTAGTAATTGCACCGTTTTCGAAGTAACAATGTTGACCTTGTCGAGTCTGTAATTTCAGTTTAAGTCACTGAAATGATGTTTGAACTCGCTAAGCTCCTTTAAAGCTTGAACAGTTCGAAATAAAATCATGGAATACAGTTAAACCCCTTCAAAGCTTGAACAGTTGGAAACCAAGTCATAGAATACATACTGTTGTTAGTCACTCCTTGTTTTTTTCATCAACATTCCGCATTTGCAATTTAAATTTAAACGCGTCCAGGGTTATTTTGTACTGGAGTGAATGAGAACGATTTAATCATTTGACGAAACCTGACACTTTGCTTAGGAGATTTTACTCAGCTACAAAATGATTTAGGGTCAGAGAAAAACACATTTGTAGGTATTTGTTTGTTAGGGTCGAGCTTGAGTCGCATGCTCTTGCGCATGAGTTTGGCCAGCGAGACGCTTTAGGAGTCAGAAAAGGGCTCGTAGCCTGTACACGTCACAACAGTTGTCTTTATTGGTTCATGGTCTTGGCTGTTAAAATCTGCTTGCTTTCATTAGTGGAAGGCATGCATACGTCATGCCTTTTCCGGTGGTTAGCCCTCCTCGAGCGCAGCGTCCAAGTACTGAAAACATGCAAGACTTGCTGTTTCCCGTCCGGTTTGTGGACTACTTTTTATCTTTTGTTCGCAGCGCGATCTCGCTTGGCAGAAGTCAAGCGCTTTGCATAACATCGACGATGTTACATAGTTAATTGAACTTTTGTCAGTTACGCAGATAATTGCACTTTTGACGATAAGTTTCATTACGAGTGAACTGTAGCAGCGCGATCGCGCTGTTTTTTTTTATTTCAACGTGGAAAGAAAAATCCGGTTGTTTTCTGTGTTTGGCCAGCGAGAGATGAGCACTTCCCACTTAGCGTGGCACCCGATTCACGGCTGCCACGCCTCAATGTAGAGACGCATTTAACATGGGGGCTCTCTCGGGAACCATGTAATATCTCTGAGCACCCCTAACGTCTAGTGAACAAGGAGCCTTTAAACATCCACTGTATTGGAGCACTTGCATTTATGTCATCTGTGGGACACAGGCTTGAAAAACAGCGGGGCTCACACAGCCTTTCATTCTTATTAGGTCTGTAGCAATCATGTACGCCTGTCACAGTTAACACTTTGACCATCTTGAAATGGTAACTTCTCACTGCATATGTAGGCGCTACCTCCAAGCTGGCCATGGCTCGCGCCCACGCGCACTGCATGCTGAATGGAGCTGTGTCTGCAATGACAGACGTGTTCCTTTTTATTGCTTCCTGTAGCGCATTAGGCAACATTTCACTCCTTCAAAGCACTGTACATTCTGTGCAAACAGCGAGCGGCCCTGACCAGAACACGTTAAGCAATGTCTGATGTGGGTACAGTGTATTCTTCACAATGCTCCCTACCCCATGCCTGCCTGTCCCGAAGCAAGTCCCCCGATTTGTGCATCCGTTCGGTTTCCCAGGGTTGATAACAGGGGTTGAAAGAGTTGAGTTCCTGAACAAGAAATTGACACATAGTTCTTCTGTGAGAGGTGGTGAACACTATGTTATTTGAACGTTTTATGTAAAACCATACTGTATTTGCCTCACACATCACTCTGTACACGCATCTATTTCGGAATACTGTCTGGCATGTTTTATGTCGTACTCTTAGGGCAAAATGTCTTTTTGAAATGTACAGGAGGATTTTTTTTACTTTCTAATGAGACATGAGTTATTTTTGTACTTTCTAATGAGTCACCTTTCCACAAGAAAACTATTGCCCATTCCAACTGGTTCTAAGAGTCTACAAAGTCCTGGATACATAATAGGACTGCAAACAAAATAGTCTTCATTCATTTCTAATATTACTTTCCTGTTGTTTATATTAATTGTTAGGCATGGATCATTAACGCAGGTCTAGAACACATTTAAAACTGCTTTCTTTTACGATGCTTCAGATAGAATTTCAACTCCCTAGCTCTCAAAAGGGGAAATACTTACAATTGAAACAAGCTCTACTTAGTAGACTAGGACCATTTCCGTGGATACCTGAAGATTCCCCAGTCGTACAATACTTAAAAACTTGGGGGAAATTGAAAGGAGCGGTCTCTGGATTTTATAATCTCATTGTGCATAAACTACATTCATCACCATTACTAGCACAACTCCACGTCAAATGGCAAGGATTACTTAATGTAGCGTATTCCAATGAGGACTGGACGGATGTTGTTATGAACATGGATAAAGGAATCAGAGAGGCAAGAATGAAATTTACTCTTTTCAAAATTCTTCATAATTGGTACTGGTCACCACAAAAACTCAAGGCAGCAGGTTTACTACACCATTCTACCTGTTGGAGGTGTCCTCATGAGGACTGTGATATCCTACACATTTTATTTCGATGTCCAGTTTTGACGGAATACTGGTCTTCTATAACTTCCTCTATACACAGAGCTATACATGTGCCCATTCCTTTAACAGAAAAATTAGTTATATTACATGATGTTACTGATCTCGCAAATCTAACAAACCATACAAGAAGATTGATTGCTATTGCACTCACTGTAGCAAAAATTTGTATATTACGACATTGGAGAACACCACATGATGAATGGCTTATTTAAATGTATAACATGGCATCATATGAAAAGCTGATTTACAGATTTACAGATTGCAAGATAATGTTGGGATTTTCATAAAAATTTGGAAACCCTTTCTAGCTAATACATATTCTATTAATATTCACACGTAAACGTTTTCTCATTCTTTGTCTCCTATCTTTATTAAGACATTTTTATTATTGTTTTGAGTCATGCTGTTATTAAGACAATTGATATCTCACCCATTAACACTGTTATTTTAAGTAGGACTTACTGTTCACCAATTCAACACTGTT
This sequence comes from Pleurodeles waltl, assembly GCF_031143425.1. NCBI lineage: Eukaryota > Metazoa > Chordata > Amphibia > Caudata > Salamandridae > Pleurodeles > Pleurodeles waltl. Next base: position 934,064,363 of record NC_090445.1, on the reverse strand, counting down.
GAATTGGCAGGAATATCTGCATTTGAAAATGTTATATATGTGGATTTGCATGATATTACTATCTCAACTGTCTTCTAACAACCTATAATATATGGTTTAATATATATTGCATAATTCTTTCTTTCCATATTTTCTGTTATAGGTCTACTTTTAAGAGTTAATGCACAGTTGGATGCCTTATAAATAATCTCATATATTGCAGTTATTGATATATGTATAATTTTTTGTTGTTGTTTTTTTGTGTTTAGAAATCTGAGAAGTTAATATTTCATAATATTTTTCATATATGGCCATAATTTGATGTATTGTTTCTCTATTTAACACAGTCTGTATATTGACATGTACTTCTCAATAAACAAATAAAAAAAATAAAAAACTGCTTTCTGTTTATGTGTGCTGTTTGAAGCATGTACAGATACGGGCTACACATACCAGCTTTAGTTGATTTTGCTTATTTTTGTACCTGTTAAGACATCCAAATACCAGTAGAAAACCGACCTGGTGGCAAATCTAGATATGAGGTATTCTTGCTGCGAGTTTCTCATATTTGACACTCTTGTGAATCAACAACAGCAATAAAAGGTGCATTTAAAAAGAGGGCTTTCTCAGGAGCCATGTAATACCTCTGAGCACCTCTAACTTCTAGTGAGCAAGGAGCCTTTGAATATCCAGTGAATTGGAGTGCTTGCATTCACGTCATTTGTAGGACACGGGCTTGAAAACCAGCGGGGCTCACACAGACTTTCATTCTTATTAGGTCGGTAAAAGGAATACCAATGAGTTTTGTAACACGGACGCCTGCTAATTCAAGAGCTACAAAAGGGCAACATATTTCTATGCCATTTCTCACTGTATATCCCGTGTTCTGCATTTTTTTCCAATTTAGGGGCCCTAGAATTCTTGGTTTTACAGCCAATACTAGGAATAAAAAATGTATATACAACTTGAGGACATGATTGTTGACCAAGTGCTCATGTTTAGGGGTGGCTCATCCCAATGGGGAAGAAGTACATGTCTATCTGACTAAAAAGGCTCCAGTAACATCCGGGTCTGTTTATTTTTCATGCATCGTGATCGCGCTGGGGTTTACATAGCGCGATCACGCTTGGTTTTTCATTTTTCAGTTTCAGTATGATCGTGCTGCATTTTACATAGTGCGATCGTGCTGCGTTTTTTTTCTTTTAAATTGTGTGGCAAGAAAAGTCCAGTTAGGAGTTTAGAACGTTAATAGCTCTAACTTGAGCAAATGCGAGACCTGTTGCAGTGAAAATGCTTGTTTTTATTCGGATAGTGCTCTTAACTGAAATCACTTGATCGGGGCGTGGTGGTGGGGGGAGGGCGTGGTTGTGAGAAAAGTCAAAGGTGTATGTAACATTGTAATTAAGCTATTTCCCACAGCAGTAGATTATTTTACAGTATTCACATTTCTGCCACTGTGGCATGCTTTTGTTGCATGTCAGCACTCTTTCAGACACAGAAACATTCCGTTCTGTGGACTGCCGTTTTTCACAAATTGGCACTGGAGCCCTGTTCTGCCTTTGCATTGCTCCGACATGCTCACCCACTGTTATTTTCCCTAACCTTATCCTGCTCAGACTATCAATGCCACTTCCCACCTAGTTCTCCATTCCACTGTATGTCTTGCTGACCAGGAGCTTGTATGATGCAATGGGCACACAGTCATTGTTTGCACCATGGTGCACCTTTAAACAAATGCGCCAGGCACAAACAGAGAGTGCATACCCTATTGCAGTTAATGTGCTGCCCCCAGGGTAGACACAGACTTCTTGTGGCAGCTCGTTAGATAATATAGAGTGGTTGCTATAAGCTCCATGCTTCACTGTGGAGGTGGCACCTGGCATTCACTTAAAGTGGTGACTGAGATACCCCTGCAGGTGAGTGCAATGAGTAACTGCACCCTCCTGCAAGAGGATGTCTTAGAGTCCACCAGAACCCATTTGCCATCTCAAGAGGGTCACCCTTAGGTGGCATACTAACAATACATCACCTTTTTGGGCACAAAATCAGTGCACTTTCTAAGTGCCTGTTTGTCTCTGTGTCCACAACTATTTTAGGACGTGGAGACTGATGCAAAGCGATTTCCTCATTTGCATGGGGCAACACTCAGGAGGAAATGAGGGAATGCCTTCTCACAATAGCACTGGTGTTACATGTACACCAGTGCTATCAGTATTGCAGAATTAGGCGCCCAAGCATCCGCTGCTCCCCTCTGTATTACTGCAATGCCCAAGTTTACAGAAAATGGACACATCCAACTGTTGCACCCCAAGGGCACTCTAGTTCTATGTCTTATAGTTACTCCTATTCCTTACCTGACTCCACTCTCGGGGTACCTTTCTTTCCTGCTGTCATTCTTTGTGTTCATTACATAATAATTTTAACTCTACATCCCTCCTTTTCTCTCTTGTTTCCGTTGGTCTCTGAGATCCTCTCTGTGACACTCCCCTTGACATTTCCCCTGCTCTTCCTTGCCCCATTTCTCTCTTACCCATGAACTTTGATTTCTTCAATGCCCCCTCTGTCTCTCAGTTGTTATGTAGATATTTTTGAACTGAGAAAAGTTCACAATATGAAGTGATGATCGAAAGGACCAGGAGGTGGACATTTTATTTGTTCATCTATGGGGAGAAGTTAGATACCCTTTGTTGGAAATGGCCTTTCTCCAGGGTCACACCCAAACATTTTGCCTTCCTCCTCCTCTTTTTCTGACCTTATTTTTTCTGGCTTTAGGACTCTGCACACTTTACCACTGCTAATTAGTGTTATAGTTCATATGCTCTTTCCTTAAAACATGGTGACATTGTCTCATACACAATTGGCTTATTTAATTTACTTGTAACTCCCTAGTCGAGTGGACTACATGTGCCCAGAGCCTGTAAATTAAATGCTACTAGTGGGCTGCAGCACTGGTTGTGCCACCCACATAAGTAGCCCCCTAACCATGCCTCAGGCCTGCCTCTGCAGTGCCTGTGTGTGCAGTTTCACTGCCACTTCGACTTGGCCTTTAAAGTACTTGCCAAGCCTTAAACTCCCCTTTTTCTACACATAGTCCGCCGTAAGGTAGGTCCTAAGTAGCCCACAGGGCAGGGTGCTATGTAGGTAAAAGGTAGGACATTAACATGTGTGTTCTATATGTCCGAGTAGTGTAAAACTCCTAAATTCGGTTTTACACTGCTGTGATGCCTGCTCCTTTCATAGGATAGCAATAGGGCTACCCTCATATACAGATCATTTTTAGTATGGCCAGAATGGTGATACAAAATCCTGCTTAATGGTGAAGTTGGATTTTATATTACTATTTTAGAAATGCTACTTTTAGAAAGTGATAAGTTCTCTACACTTAAATCCTTCTGTGCCTTCCAATCCATGCCTGGCTAGGTTTAGTTGACAGCTCCCTTGTGCATTCACTCAGACAACCCCAAAAACAGGATGCTCAGTCATACCTGCATACATCTGCATATTGAATGGGTCTTCCTGGGCTGGGAGGGTGGAGGGCCTGACACTTACATGTCAAAGGACACTAGCCTGTTCTCACACAAAGGACTGCCACACCCCCTACTGGGACCCTTGCAGACAGGATGGAACTGAAAGGGGACCTTGTGCACTTCTAAGCCACTCTTTGAAGTATCCCCGACTTCAAAGGCACATTTGGGTATTTAAGCAGGGTCTTTGACCCTACCAACTTATACACTTCTGAGGCACTCTACTTCATCAAGACACTTCCTGGAGAAGAACCTGAACCAGAACCTGCAACCTGCCAAGAAGAACTGCTTGGCTGCCCAAAGGACTCACCTGACTGCTTTCTGAGAAGGACTGCTGCCTTGGTGTTGCCATGCTGCCTTGCAACTCTCTGGCTGTGCTGAGAAGTGCTCTCCAAGGGCTTGGATAGAGCTTGCCTCCTGTTCCCTGAAGTCTAAGATCCACAAAGACTTCTTTCCTTCAAGAAGAACTCCTTGTGCATCGAAAATCGACGCACAGCCTGCCAGAAACGATGCACAGCTTGCACCGCAGTGAGAAAATCGCTGCACACCGAACTTGAACAGCGCAGCCCAACTTCGCAAGGAGAAGATCGACGCAGTGCCAACGTAGTGACCGGAAATTCGACGCACGTCCCACTGGATCGACGCACAGCCAAGCCAGAATGACGCAGCCCGACTTCCTGAGAGGAATCAATGCAGCGCCTGCTGTGCTGTAGAATTTTCCACACAACACCCACCGGTTCGACACAGCCCCTGTAACTTCATCCTGACAGTGCTGGATTTCAACGCATCATCCCCGGGCCATCCAAAAACCCCGCAACCCGAAGAGGATCCAAGTCCGAGCTCCAGAAATAGACGCAAAGCCTTCCCCGCGTGAAAAACAAATGGCGCATCACCTTGTGCGGCTCGAGAAATCAATGCACACCTCCCTGTTTTCCATGCCTTTCCTCCTCTGTGGTTCCTTGCAGAAATTTTGCACGCAAACCGGGTACTTTATGCTTGTAAGAGACATTTGTTACTTTTAATAGACTAAAGTCAATTTATATAATTTTTACAGTGATATTCCAAAATATACTTATTGCATCTTAATCGTTTTGATCTGCATTTATCCAGATGAATATTACAAATTTTTCTAAGCACTGTATGGTGTATTTTTGTGGTGTTCTACTGTGTTATTGCATGATTTATTGCACAAATACTTTACACATTGCCTTCTAAGTTAAGCCTGACTGCTCAGTGCCAAGCTACTAGAGGGTGGGCACAGGATAATTTGGATTTTGTGTGACTTACCCTGACTAGAGTGAGGGTCCTTGCTTGGACAGGGGATAACCTGACTGCCAACCAAAGACTCAATTTCTAACACCATTGATAGAAGTGGGAAGAGAGTGGGAGGAAAACAGGCAGCTTCCATATTTTTTTTCGAGAAAAGAAATGTGGAATAGCTTATGCTAGAAAACAGATCTCAAACAATGTAATGAGTCATACATTTTCCTGCATGGCCAACTCTCAGGTACTAAATGTGTGGTACTGAAAAACATTTAAAAAATGTACCTGACTGCTGCTGTGAACGATCCCTGCTTCCCTCTATTGGAAAGAGGTGTCTCCGGTTAGCACTTTAATCTCTAGAACCAGAAATATTCTCCAAGTCTATGGATACAACATTTGCTGACTCCCAAAGAGATGTCACAGAGGCACCAGTTATACCCAGACATTTTATTGCAAACCCAAAAAGGAGTTATAGGAACCCTTCCAAAAACTAGAACTATTTCGACTGGCGCCCAAGAAATCTTTCCTAAATGTTTTGAGCCTTTTGGGGTACCAGGAAAGAAGTCACTTAGCTTTTGGAAAAGGTTCAGATGAAAGATTAAGCTCAGGCCTTCCCATAAAAAGTGGCTTTGTTGGCTACATATTACCAATTTGTCCAGCTTGGTGTGTTTGACTGTGAAGTTTGAATTTCCGATGAGACCAAGAAAACAAGCATGTGGCCGTGCTGCTGTCTGTAGGCCAACAGAGTTTTTTAAAGTCTAAATTGTCTGTCTTTTGTGTCTTGATTCTTCAAAAATTTTGATATCATAAACTGTTGCTTTAATGTCCTCTAACGAGACCGTGTCACTTTTTTACTCTTTAACGTTGCTAATAGCTTTTTTTCTTACACCCTCTGTTTAGTCCTATTTATTTCAAAGACTGCCTAAAAGAAGGCAATCAGAGGAAATAATCTTCACATCATTCATAGCCACACCAACACATAGAATCATAGCACCCAACACATCTAACATACATTGTCTACTCTTCACTCTTTTTAAACCAATAGACTCATTAATTTCATTCATGTGGTAATCCTGAGGGAATATCAGAGCAAGTTAATAACTACTTATCCAATTACAGGGCAGACTAAACGAAGCAGTCTTACCACACACATAATACATTCTTCTAAATATTGGCTCTTCACCAACCAAAAAATGTCAATAACATAGCTCTTTTCACAGCCACTCTTTCCAACACACTCTATCAGTCTTCTTCCCTGAGGATTCTGATGTACCAGGCACAAATCCCCCCGCTTTCATGCTCCATTCTCAGTCTTGGATGCAAACTCGAGTTTTTAAATTTCTCTTCAGCTTCAGTTTGAGTTTAAATTTCACCTGCATATTTCAACTTTCTTAGAAGATTTACTCTTGCTGATTATATTCTTTAATGGAGTCTTGCTTATATTCACTTGAGCTACATGGATGCTTATTATTACCCACATTAGAATTTAAGTTAGATTGTGTAATTATTTCCAAATGTATGCAATTTCCAGAGTCTTCAGAAATAGTAATTTCATCCAGTGTTGAAATCTGAAGTATATTGTGATAAAAACTCTCCCTTATAGAAAACACTAACACTTACACGATAAACTATGTGAGAGAGACAATTGGAAATATGTCCTCCCTTCTTCAATTGAGGCTAAGTACACATATAGCAGCCTTAATAAATTTAAATATACATTGTCTTTAGAGAGACTTACTGATCTATCCCTCCCTATCTGTTAATTTCATATGTTCTGTTTCACCATGAAGTAGAGACACAGACAACTGGAGAACTTAAGCATAACATTAAACCAACTAGAATTATTAACATTGTCATCAACGAAAATACACCAAACATTTTACATATCCTCTATGCCATATTCTACTGAGGAAAAATGAACCAAGGGTACAAAAGATTCTAGATGTCCAAAATCAGGAATCATGCTCTTAATTTTATATTCAGCTCATTAATTCCGTTCTTAGGAGTCAATAAACCGCATTATCTTCATCTGAATAACTAATGTACAAAACAAAGACAACTCTTGTTATATTAAAAAATCTCAGCTCAAAAGATCATCAGAATCTAGCTAAAGTTGAAGGTGATTCTTTTACTTCTAGTTTGTCTTTAAAGATGAACTGGCAACAATTTGTCAAATCATGGACTGCCATATTGCCTCCCCGCCTGCAGTAACTGATAATAGATAAGCTCACACAGGAAACATGTACCTTCTATTTGACACTCTTTCAATTGTCAGTCACTTGGTTACAGGTGGTCCACTTTCACTATTCTCAGAATCAACTTCAATTGCCTTTGTTTGTTTTCTGATTGATTTTCGTCTCTGAGTCTTCCAGTGCAATTTTTCACTGCTTCTCATTGATATAGGCCACTGGTCTTCTCGATGTACATTCTTAACTTCTATTTCTTCACTTGTGACTACTGCTGAAACTTCTCTACTCACAGCTCGGCTTGTGTTTGGATCAACCTCAGTACCTTGACTTACTATGAACAGCTTTCCTATAGTTCCATATAAGGGTTCTTGAAACTTGAGTTTTCAGCTCCACGTTTTCACCACCCAGGTTTTCAGTCTCTTTTTCTTGTTGTTATTTGTTACTTTGCAATGCTTTTCCTTGATTATAGTTTGGTGATATCCACTTTTATCAGGATCTTCAAGCACTTGTCAGGAGTTCGAGCACAGCCCCTTGGTTGACAAGTTACACCACAGGCAGTGACACAACATGATGTGGATGCCAATAGTTAGTTATCATCTTGGAGGATAAAATACTATTTCTTCCACTGTGTGCGGAGGAGTACTGACTATATTTTAGAAGTGAGCACCTCTTTAGAAACAAAATGAAAACACACTATCTCCACTCGCTTTCAGACCTTGTGCAGAGCTAGCTGAGTCACAGCAATGCAAAGAGGTGTACTGGAGTACTGGCTTATTGGCTCACAGCTGCCAGCCACTCACCATGATGGTGGATTGGATCACCATTATGCAGTGGGTGACAATAGCTGGGCCTGCACACTTTAGTGTGCCATTGTGCCAGGTTGCCAGCAAAGCACTTGCACTCTTCTTTTTCCTCTGCACCATGCTTCACCTAGGCCACACCTGCATGACTGCTCCACAACATAACTATATAATGACTCACAGTTTGGACTCCAGCTGTGCATTCATGGTCAAGATTCTGCAATCATCCAAACACAAATGCTTTCACAGTGAAGTCAGTTTCAGTTTCTCTGCATACCTAAAAAAAGGAAGATAGTTGGGTTATTTATATTTTTAGTCAATACATGTTTACCAAACATTAAGAACTAAACAGATTCTAATTCTACCTTAACTCTTTCTTAAATGCACTATGACTTTCCTTTAGCCACTTTATTTCAATGAGGCACTGCTTACTGACAAAAATGCATAGTGTTTACTCTTGAAGTGGAAAATCCTTGCTCAATAGTGGGTCTTGCCATTAACATATGTGGCAAAATTAGATAAAAACAATGAAAATAATAAAACCAGGTGGAAATCTTTAATTTAAGCCTGTAAATGAAGTTCCTGTTCCCTTTCTACGCTGTAACTTCTTACAGTTCCAGCTGATGGAAATCATTGCTTAAGCACCTTCGTGTTTGCTCTAACATTGAAACATGGGCAAAGGGCAAAAATGTGTTGCTGGAAATTGTTAATGGCCTGCCACAAAAGTCCATATGAACATTTTTTTATCAGTAATCATTTACTGCGCTTTAAAAGAGTATTTGGACAAAATATTGGTTTATTTATATATTATATTTTACAGAAATAGCAGAAAAAATATAGTAATACAGAAGCATTGTGATGCAGAAATATTGTTGACAAGAATATCTATTTTCTCAGGTAATATTGTGAACAAGGGTTTTATTGTTGTTAATTGTGTTTTCAATAATACAGTTGTAAATAATATAGTTTTTAAATTATTTTAATATATTTCATGTTATTTATTAATTTTATGTGTTATGATTGTATAATTGTTATTACTATTTAAGATATAGTTTGTCATTTTAAACGATTTGTAACTTTTCATTTGTTAATAATAATTTATAGTGTCTTAGAAGGTGGTTGGGTTTGTAGGGGGATTGGGTAGGAAGTTAATTAACACATTATTCATTCATTAATAATTTAAAAGTAAATATGCGATTTATATTAATTATGTATATTATGTAATACTGGTTTAATTAAATATATTTTAGGTGCAGGTTGCTGGGTTTATAGGGCTATTGGGTGGGAAGTTAATTAGGTAATAATTCATTAACAATCAATTTTTAATTTATTATGAATTGTTTAATCGATTTATTATGTAAATAAATAAATAATCATGTATTTAAGTTACATTTTAGGTGCAGGTTGCTGGGTTTATCGGGGTATAGGGTGGAAAGTTAATTAGGTAATAATTAACAATTAATTGTTAATGTATTAATATTGTTTCATTGATTATTAGTATGTACATTATGAAATAATCATTTTTTTAGTGACATTTTTGGTGTGGGGTGCTGGGTTTGTAGGGGAATGAGGCGGAAAGTTAATTAGGTAATAATTAATCAACAATTAATTATTAAGGTATTAATAATTGTTTAATTGATTTCTAATCATGTAAATGATGAAGTAATCATTTATTTCAGTAAAGGTTTAGGGGTGGGCTGCTAGGTTCGTAGGGGTATGGGTGTGAAATGAATTGTCATACTTAATAAATAATAATTATTATTGTATCATTAAATATATAATTCATTTAGTCAATTATGTAATAATTATATATAATAATGATGTTTTATATGTGGGATGCTGGGTTTGTAGGTTTGTTGGTTGGGAAGTTTATTTATTTAAACATATTTTTATTAACTTGAACATAGCTGTAGGAGACATGGTCCAGGATATATACACATTTGGTCTACAATATACAATCAGATAAAAGTTGTATATTTGTTTTTTTCTTTTTCATTAACGTCAAAGAAGTGCTGAATACATTACATTAGGTCGTATAACAGCATGAGATTATGCTAATCTGAGTCTGTCTGTCGTATTGATATAGATGAGTTAACCTGTAGTTTGTGGCAGCCATTAGATAACTGTCTATCACTAGTTTTTGAATTAACAACCATAACATTAACAACCTAACTTTGGTCCATTCTAAGGGGGTACTGTTCAAATTATTTTTAGCGCTGTTGCGGAGAACCTTTCTCTAAGCATATGTTTCACAATACATCCATTAGGAGGTGGATGCTAGTATGTGTCTGTGTGTGAAAAAAGGGAGTAGGGCACCATCACCACCTACATTGGGTAATCAAAATTCTAATTGAGCCAGCATATCAACGCTAACCTGGAATCCCAGCACATAATCACTGGTCATTGTTTAACACTGGTCCTCTTTTGTTTCTGGCTGGGAAAGGGTCTCTGCCACAGACTCTGTATCTGAGTCATCATCCGGCCATTCCCAGGTGCCCAACACCTCTGACCAAATTCCTACCAATGGTCTCCTATGTATACCCCTGACATCATCCTGATCAATGCTCTCATCTTGTCTCTAGCCCATAGCATGACCTCACTGATCCACTGGGTAAGCCTGGTCCTACTGATGACGTCCACTCCTTTGATATGCCATGCCTAGCCAATACCAGGGCTAGATTCAAAAACCTACGACCTTCCTTTTTAGCAAATAGACCCAGTAAGCATGTCTCTGACGTGCACAGGAGGACAGCATAATTGAGACTATTAATGACCTAATCCCAAAATGTATGTATCACTAGGCATCCCCACACCATATGTACAAAATCTGTGTCAACGTAGGGGTATTGTTGACATGGTCTGCCCCCCCTGTTTATAACCTGCAGTCTGTGTGGTGTTCAGCATGTTATATGTATGTAGTTAAATTGAGTATTTTCCAGCCTGCTATTCCTAGATACTCTTTGAGTATAGGCCAAATCTTTCTGCCAATCTGAATCCAAGATGTTGTGTTGCCACTAGTGGTTTCTGGATCATGTTTTTGGACGCCTGGTAAAGCCATTTTATTGCGTGTCTGGCAGAGCCAAATGTGAAGACACAGTGCAGTATATGGTGTGTCTCTGGCTCCCGGATAACCCCTGGCAATAGACTCTTAAAAGTATGCTTCAAGGCTTGATAGGTTAGGAATTGGCCCAGAAGCGGGCCAAACGTCCCTTTTAGGTAAGCAAGGGATATCAGCACTTCTTGCTGTTAACAGTCTCCCACAGTCTGTAAGCCCACTGCAGTCCAAGATGCAAGCTGACTACTAGTGAAGATACTAAGGGGGTCACCATGCAGAAGGTCAGCCAAGGGTAGTGCCTCTGGTATATTAAGTTCCCTGGGGAGCGACAGTGGCACCTCCTCCAACACCACAGCACAACCTCAACCAGCTGACCACAATGAAGGAGCACCACAGCTCCACCGAGCAGCTTTACCCACAATGTTGGCAGAGTAGTAATTGGTCACTGTATTCCCAACTCGTATAGGTGTGAACCACCCAACTACTGGGTGACCCACTGCAGCTGGGCCACAGTTCAAAGTCTGGGACACCCAGGTCCCCCTCCCCCATTGGTCTCTGAAGAGCCTCTAATGAGCTGCAGCCTGAGTCACATATTAGCTCCCGCAATAGGGAATCCAGATGTTGGAACCACAACGCTGAGATCTTGACCAGTAGATTTGTAAAATAGTATAATATTCTGGGTAACATGATCATTTTAGACAAGGAAATCCGTGCTATGATTGGATGTTGTAAAGATCTCCAGAATTGTATGCTGGAGGGTAGTGCTCAGAGAGAGGCACCCATATTGGCATCCAGGAGGTCTACCAGGGAGTGAAATATTTCCAGGTATTTGAATGAGGAAGGGGACCAGGTCAGGCCCCGTGGGAGGGAGGAAGGGCTCTCCACGTCCGGGAACAGTGGGAACAGATATGTTTTGGCCACATTCACTTTTAGGCCAGAGTGTGTGGCAAAGGTTGACAAGAGAGAAATCGCAAACGGTATGCTCTTATGCCCATCCCTCAGGTAAAGAAGCAGATCATTAGCATATAGGGATATCAAATGCGATCTACCTTCCAGGGTCAGTCCATGTTCAGGAGCTTGCAGATGAGAGAGTGCTGCCAGTGGTTCAATGGCCAGCGTGAATAATAGGGGAGACAATGGGCACCCCTGTCTGGTGTCCCTGATGATCTTATATTGGGACAACACCATGGAGCCTGTTTTTACTCTGGCCATCTCCTTAATGGGCACTCAAATTTCTTGTACCATCATCGGTCCACCCATGGTTTTCTGTGTCTCTCGGTCCGCTGTGTGTAAAGAAATAGGAGACAGGATTTCCACTATTTCCGCTCCTGACTGTGTTTCAGGGCTAGAGTACAGTTTTTTGTAGTATCTACAAAATGTGGTGTTGAGATCAGTCGGGGAATATGCTATTAGTCCCTCTTCTGTCTGTATTCGTGTGATGGTTTGCCCCTGTTTGGTGAGTTAACTACCCACGCTAACAATTTCACCTCCTCATCCTGGGTCCTAGCTATGTAATCCCTATAGTCCAGACAGCACAGGTGTTGTAATACCTTGTGATATTCTTCTCTAGTACCACTTTATGAGGTATCTAGAGCATCCCCCTACCCCAGTTTGTTATCTAGGTCATGCAGCCGGGTCTCCAGTGTCTTGAGCACCTCCTCCACAGCCATTCTGGCTCCCACCTTCTGCGCTATGCAATGTCCCTGGGCCACCACCTTAAATGCATCACATTCAAGCAGAGCAGAAGAAGCGGTTCCCTGATTAAAGTGAAAATAGTCTGTGATGGTTTTGTTTAGGGAGTCCCAGAAGGGGGCTTCATTCTATCAGCAATGAGTTAAGTTTCCACAAAGATATGGCCGATCTTTCCAGCATAGGACAGTATTTAAGAAAGAGGGGACTATGGTCAAATATCGTATGCCATAGATACTTCATGTATAGCATTTGACCTCCCATAGGTGTAAAGCATAGGAATGTGACTAATCTGGTGTTTAATGTAAATACCGGTGAATAATAAGAATATTCTGGCAGTTGCTCATGTTGTATTCTCCAGATTTCTACCAGATCCCAATGGTTAAGCCATTGTTGCGAGACCTCTGATACCTTACGGGTTGGGGTTCCCAACAGCTGTGGTGTAGATCTATCCATATCAGTATTTACCACAAAATTAAAATCCCTACCTAGGAGGAGGCCACCGGTACCCATCGATGCCAAAGGGGCGCACAACTTATGAAAGAAAGTTAACTGACCCTGATTTGAGGCATAAACACTCCCCAGTATAACCTCCTTGCCCCTCAGCCTGACCCTGACCAGCACATAGCATTCCTCCTGATTAATTAAGGTGTTTATCTGCTCAAAAAGAGTATTAGACCTCACCCAGACCAACGCTCCACGGGAGTATGCATAATAGGATGTAGTGTAAATGTGGCCCACTGCCCACGGCATAGACGTTCAACCTTCCCAGTAAGTAGATGTGTTTCTTGCAGCATGACTATTTGAGTACCACGTCTCCGTAAATACATGTGTATATTATGCTGTTTAGTTGCTGAGCCCATCCCCCTAATGGTCCACGTGATGATAGTGACAGCGTTTCCTAATTCATTTACTTGGGGTGTGGTCATATGGGAGCTAAGTAGTTTGCCCTCACTTGCCCTACCAAACAGTCACTCCCCTCCAGTAATCACATGACCCCTCAACCAACAAAAGTAACACCCACCACAAACACCCATACCCAAGGGCGGCCCAGCAACAGCTGGCTGTTCAAACCTGTAAAACAAGGAAACCATCTTTCTAAGACCACCTCCTCTAACCATATGGTAACGGTAATCTTCAGAGGGTGAGGTCTTTGAAGTTTACGTACCAGAACTCCACTCTGACCTTATTCAGAATGTTTGGGCTGTTCCTGAAAGTCATCTGGGATTTAGGCCCAGGTGGGTCTCTGTTGCTCAGGTCCATTGCAGACAGCCCACCCCAAACACCAATACAGTGGAAACCATTGAGGAAGCTCCTATTCGTGAAGCTGGGAAGGACTCCATGGCATTGCATGTTGTCTTGAGTTTAAATCAGTTTCCCGGCTGTCTGCTGGGCCTCATCAAGGGGAGTCTCACCAGATATTTTAGAAGCCTCTGATCCTCAAGCCCTCAAGCCATGGTCTAAAGAGTCCCCTGTATCCCCCCCCTGGTTTCTGTGTCAGCACCAGGTCCACCACAGCCTGCAGTGCTGCCACCCTCTTCCTTTCCGTCTGCATAGAAGAGGGTTTCTTTAGCTTGGATCCCCCACCATGGTCATGAGACCTTGTCCTGGATTGCCGCCTGACTTTCTGGATTTTTGTCTGAAGCCCAGAACATTCCTAGCCAGATTTTTATGCCTGAAATTAGGACCATGCTTCCTCTGGTGTTGTGCAAAAAGGCATAGTACCATCATGGATTATCTGCAATTTTGCTGGGAAAGTTAAGGAATACTGCAATCCTACATAGTGGAGAGCTTTTTTGACATTTTGATAAGACGCCCTCTGAGCTTCTACTCTTGCCGTGAAATCAGGAAAAACAACACTTCCCGTTCCCTAGTGCATAGGGGCAGTGTTCATGTGCATGTTGTAGTATGGTGTCCTGTCTTTGTAGTGTAAGAGACAGGCCACCACTGGGCGAGGTGGGCAGCTCAGTGCCGGCGGACGCACGAGGAACCTATGAGCCCTTTCCAGGGCAAAGAAAGACATGAGCCAGCTAGGCATCAACATTGTCTGCAGCCAGGTCTCTAAAAACTCCTCTATGTCTTTGTTCTTTCTTCCTCAGTTCCCTCTGGAAGCTCTGCGTTTACACCCATCTGCATTCTTATCCCTTTGTTCCAATACAGTCACTCATTTTTCAAGGTCTTGCAAACTGCAGGAGAACACATCATGTTCGGGTTTAAGTTCCTCCACTGCGGGTTCCGCTGATTTCACCCTTTTGAAAAGTTTATTGTGCTCTCCTTGGAGGAGGCCCAGGCCACAGAGACCGCACTAATATCATGCTGAAAGGTTTTTTTAGTTTCTGCAATGGCAGCTAATACTTTATTGAAATGGAAGTGGATGGATGAGTCACCAGGACTGTTCAATCACGCAAGGGGTGAATGGTTCCTGAATGATCTTGAGCAGCAGGACTCTGTTTGCGTCTGAGTTTGTCCATGGCTCCTGGCACAAAGCAATGGTAATGGATAACAGTTGGAGTTGCAACAGAGCAAAAACTAGAGCGGAGAGTCACCCGCAGATGACTCATCACAGATATCGAAGGGGGACACCAGGTCCCATCTGAGAGTCACCTCCAAGGTGGTCAATACGAATCAGACCGTCATCACCCCCCTTTCTGGTATGCAGTGTAACTGAGGGGTGGCAAATGTAAGGTACCGTCAGCAACCAATGTGGGAGACCCCCAGATGGCTCTTGCAGTGGGTCCCTATGCACCTAGGGTGGGGAATATGTTCAGCCCAACACTTCTCCCAAGAGCATCAGATACAGTGTGTGTTCTCCAGCCAGTCTGGGCTACCCTCCAGCAGTGCTGAGCAAGCCGCTGTCTGCTGGGCCCACTGTCCCTGCAGGGAGTGGAATATTAAACTGCAATCCTCCCTCCAGCGTGTTTCTCAGCAATAAAGGTAAGCTGTCCCCACCTCTGCTGTTTCCCTGATCAGTGGCTGAAAGTGCAGCCTCTATGCCTGCGTGACCGTGGTCCTCTACCTAATCTCCCACCTGGCATGCACTCACTGCCTCTCTACTCTTGCCACGGTGCAGCCTTGAGCAAGGCCACAGCACTCTGCACTCCAGACGATTGCAGTCGGGGTCTGCCAGGTTCCTGCCCCAGGTCTCGGCCAGCAGAGGTGGGCCTGTCCGGCCACTTCAATCTCCTCATCCTTTGATGCAGTGTGTGTCCTCTGGTCTGTCTCCCCCCCCCCCAGTGCCGAGTGAGCCACCCCCCTCCAGGGTACCGTGCCTGCAGGAAGTGGAATATTGAGCAGTGATCTTCTCCCCCTGGGGATCCAAGCTATTAAGTCACCACCTCGGCCGACTCCCCGAACTGGGGTCCAAAGCGTGGTCATAGCTCCTGTGAGACCAATGGCCCCTGCCCAAGGTCCTGCCAGGTGTGCACTCTCCACCTCCACTCTCATGCCTTGGTGCCGCCCTGAGCAAGGCCACAGCGCTCTGCGGTCCCAATGATCACAGTAGATGGTCCGCCAGGCCACTCCCCCCACATCATCCCAGTTCACAGCAGGCCGATGTCTAGGGAAGGCCCCCTGGCCACCTCACTCGTCCGGGCCTGCCTCTGCCATCTTGATTCCTCTGTGCTGGCTCGGCCGATCCTTCAGGCAATCTTTTGTTGCAAGGCTGCGATTCTCGCCATCTATGTGCCAGGTGGGATCATTTATGCATGATCTTCTGGGTTCAGTTTCCCGATTGCTTTGGGCAGGATGACTGGAAGGTCGGAGCAGAGTGCTGAGTTCACATGTCTGCCATCTTTGGCATCTTAGCCATGCCTCCCACTTGGGAAGTTAAGTAATTGTAAATTATTAACTAATAATTGTTGATTATTTATTTATTTTTTCAATTATGTAAATTGTGCTTTCCATATTTATTTTAGTTGGTGGTTGATAAGTTTATAGGGGTATGGGGTGGCAAGTTATTTAAGTAATTAACCATTATTTTTAAATTGTAAATTATTACATTGTTTATTAATTTGGGATATTGGTTAGTTGATTTACATTTTTTATTTTGTTTGATAGATAGATAAACATTTCATGTTAAGCAATATTATTTTCATATTATGAGGTTTTTTTTCTAAATTAACCTGGTTATGCTAATATATATTGTGTTTGAAGTGAGATAGTACCTACTGTTGTTTAGATTGGTGTGCGAATAGTAAATGTTACCCCTCCAACGTTCAGTACTTTCCCTTCTGTTGCTTAAACTGGAGTGGGGATAGTACATTTTATCTCTTTGAAGTCCAACCCTTTCCTTAGTGTTGAACAGAATGGATTAGTAAAGTTTTCCCCTCAAAGTTCAGCACTCTCCAAACTGTTGCACGGACTGGAGTGGGAATAGTAATTGTAGCCCCTCTGAAGTCCAACCCTCCCCCTACTGTTGTACAGACTAGAGTGAGAACAGTAAATAGTCCAATGCTTTCCCTACTATTGGATCAAATAATATATGTGTTATTCTCAGATTTAAATGAATTTGTTATTAATAATTAAATATATTTATTATTAACATTTGCTTATCATTTAAATTTTAGAGTATTTGTTTATATTTTTATTTGCGTCTAAACTTTTACAATATATTTATGATATATGTATGTGTGTTCATATAACTATACATTTTTATATAGTATTAAATATTAGTGAGATTTATTTAACCAACATTATATTATTGGTATACATTAAATTATTCAACATTTAGGCACTCATTACGAGTTTGGCGGCCAGTGGACCGCCACGGTGGAGATGGCGGTTGCACCACCGTGGGAATAGCGGTATAGAGCGCCATATTACCAGTACTGGGAAGGCACCTGCAGAACACAGTCAAGTTTCTGTCCGGACTGCCAGTGTGGACGGACCGCTGTTGCCAGCCGAGGCGGTCAGAGAGTTTCCACCCACAGTATTATGAGGTTGCACCCTGCGAGGACTTCCGGGGCAGTTTAACTGGCATGAAAACCATGGCAGAAGCAAACAACATAAAAGGAAGCACCCACCTTCTAGAACACAGGCACGTCCATAGGTGCCATGGCACGTGAGTTGCAAGTATTTCCAGTGCTCCTGCTGGCCGACATAGACACCAGCCGTAAGTACCCAATCATAGCACACACTGGAGGGAAGGACATTAGTACACCCACACACATACGCACAAACGCACAGTCACCATACATACATGTGCAAGGAAAGCCAGGACAAGCTATGGAGCATCGACACCAACGGTAGCGTTGTAGGTAAATAGTACGGTAAATATAAAAAATGTCATAACAACTATATTCAAAATGCCTCAAGGGCCAGTGCTTCAATGTCCAAATGTCCCGGGCACACTGGGCATGTGAGGACTGCCCAACTTGACTCCTGACTGCAATGCAGACCTTTACAGGGCAGGGGCATCAATGGGGCATGCAGGCACCTCAGGGATGAGGGTGTGGAGGGTGGGTGATGAGGGTTTGGATGGGGGACCTTCCTCTGCTTATCAGGCTTCCCCCCCTTACTGTCCTGCTGTCGGGGGGACGCCTTAGCATTGCCCCTCTTTACTGCCTCCTTAAGTGTTACAGCGATGGAGGCCACCACAGCAGGAGACCCAGATGGAGTGCTACCAGGCCTGGAGCTGTGAGGGGCAGGGTTGCCTGTTGTGGCAGCACTGGAGACTGCTGACTGCGGGGCATGGCTCAGCCCAGAGGAGGACAGGGAGGTGGAAAGCAGGGATCTGGGCAGGGTAGCAGGGTGTTTGGGGGGAACAGGGACTGGACCAGGAGATGGAAACAGTGAAACCCATGCAGGAATGTCTTTTTAGCAGCTACGGGTAGGTCATGGGTTCGGCATTTGGGAGTGGGGGAGAGGGGATGGTTGATAGGTGTGTAGGTGGATATGGTTTGGGTGCTGGTGCATGGGTACATGAAATGTGTGTGCTGGGTGTGTGTGGAGTGGATGAATGTGGGTGTAAATGTGTACTGGGATGAGGAGTGGAGGAGACACAGGGAGATGGCAAGGGGGATGTGTGAGTGAATGTTGGTGTGGTGTGTGCAGGTAGGGTGGATGTGCTGCATGTGGTTGTGTTGACTGTTGTGGTGCATGCAGATGTCGTGTATGGGGTGCATGCATGGGGGTCAGCTGTTGTGGTGGCAGTGACAGGACGTGCCTGGACCTGGGACTGTTGATGTGGTGTCTGCATGTGTGAGTGACGATGTAACTGTGAAGGGGAAGCAGGTGGGGTAGTCAGGGTAGGTAGTGGAAGTTGGTGTGTGTGCGTCTGAATGATGGGTGTGTGCATGGTGGTGGTGGCGTTTGTGGTACAGGTGAATGTCCTTGTGCTCTGGGTCTGTTAGTAGGGATGCATGCTGGTATGAAAGTGTGCTTTGGATGGGAAATGGGAGAGGGATGTGGGAGTGGGAACAGGTAGTTGGAAGGGGGAATGGAAGAAGAACACTGGCTGCCATCAATGAGGAGGCCAGAGCCTGAAACGATCTCTGAAGGGCAAACAGGGCACTGTGAATGCCTTCCAGGAACGCATTTGACTGTTGCATCTGGGATGCCAGCACCTGGAAGGCATTCACAATGGTTGTCTGCCCAACAGAGATGGACCTCAGGTGGTCAATAGCCTCCTCATTGAGGGCAGCAGGGCTGACTGGGGCAGGGGCAGAGGTGCCTGCAGCGAAGGAGATGCTCACCCTCCTGGGTGAGCGGGCATGGGCAACTGGGTGGGGAGCTACAGGGAGGGCAGTGCTGGTAAAGGGGGTGGTGGACAAGGATAGTGCAGGCATAGGGCCTGAAGGTTCCGCCACCACCAGGGAGTCACCATTGGAGGAAGAATCAGATGATGCTGTAGATGTTCCTGTCTCCCCTGTGGTGCTCCACTCGCCCTCTGTCCTATTTGTCCCCTCGGCTCGGCTAGTGTCAGCCTCCTGGGTCCTGTGGGATGCAACTTCCCCACTTACAGGTGCCTCTTCTCCTTCGCCAGATGACGCTGTTGCACACAAAGGAAGAGGAGCAGAGGGAGGGAGGGTGGTACAGTGAGAGACAGGGTGGGAGGAAGAGAAACAGGGAGCAAGTGGTAAATGCCGGGCACAACAGCCACATACAAGTCACTACAACATACTCCAGTGCCATGTCATTACATGCCATGCCTTCACACACACACACCTCTGCAATGACAGCCCATGCGTGCCACCTCAGTCATGCACATTAGTTTCACACATGCTGACACACATTCAATCCTGTACAGGATGAAAGCCATAACCTCAACACATGTCTGACTCACTCTATTGGCTCATGGCTCCATATGATCACTAGACCCAAAATGTGTACTCTATGGGCGTATGGAGGCATACTTACAGAGTCACATAACCCAAGCACATATAGCTGTAAGATGTGAAACCTCAGACTTCGCAGACTACAAATACACCACATGCCTGCAGACTGCAGACAGGGATATGGCCGCAGCCACACTGATTGGATAGTTGGGAGTACAATGTGTGTGAATTCCAGAAGCAGGAACCCTGTCCACATCTAAGACCCTGCTCATGTATTACACAGTTGCGCTGTCATCGATGCCACTTAGCAGTAAAGGTAACCCTAACTCACATCCTGCATGGCATATGAACACGTTTGTAGCACATCCGGCATCAGTGTGTCCCAACCCTAGTCATACAGTAGCTACCTAGCACACATTCCACAGCCTTCACACACTGCACAGGCTGCACCTATCACTCACCATATAACCTAAGTACGAATGTGAACTCACCCCTGTGCTGCCCTCAAGCGCCCATCCACCTCTGGGTACGCCACTGCCAAAATGCGGGACATAAGTGGGGTCAGGGTCCGATGGGCACCCCTCCCTTGTTGGGAGCACCTCTCCAGGTGGGCCTCACCGGTCTTCCTCGCCCAGCATCGCATGTCGTCCCACAGCTTCCTGCAGTGGGTGCTCTGCCGGGCATGGACCCCCAGGGTCGGCACTTGCTTGGTGATGGCACGCCAGTTCCCCTTCTTTTGATGGGTGCTTACCTGCATGGATAACACAGAGAAAAGGAGACAGCCATGTAGCGTGCCATCTTCGGGACTGCATAGGACACAACACATCCCCTGAACAGGCACACATTTCAACCTTTCAGTTGTCCTCACAGCCCACAGCCAGGTCCTTCCACAAGTCACTCATCCTCGTCCCAAGGCCCACATCCACAGTCGTAGCACTCACAGACAATCATAGTGCACTCACCTGCTGCCCTGGTGCCCCATACAACTGGGCATACAGGGGTAGGACAACCTCCACAAGTTTCTCAAATTCCTCCTGTGTGAAGCTGGGGTCCTATCCCCTGCAGCACGTGGCATCTTGGCTACCAGTGGCAGAACACAGCAACACACGCAGTGGAGGTATACTCAGCACACGTGCCAGGAGTCAAGTGAACATGAGCACTTGAAATGGTGTTCACGGCCACTGTGGACATCACCGTCACTACCGGTGGTGATTGCCATTGGCTCATGTCTCCCATAGGCAACCATGTTAACCAATGAGGAGTCGCACAGCGGTTGTGACTGCCTAACGCCATGCAGTCGTATGCCAGCGGAATTCGCTCACTTCTGTCTGTCCTGTGCATGCAGGACAGTTGGCTGCCATTTTACTACTACAATGTGTACAGAGGGGGTTTAAGAGGTGCGTCATGGATGTGTATTAGTGAATTGTGCACAGCTCCACAGCGTCCACACAGTCCTTCATGCACATTATGATTGCCACTCCCTCCTATTCTGAGGTTTGGTGGAAGAATGATGATGAGGAATGCTCCTGTTTACAGGCCCCTGGTCGATCTTGCCACCCTTGAAGAGAGGCACGTCATCCAGAGCTATCCGCTCACCCGTCAGACCATCATGGATCTTGTGAGGCTGTTGGAGCCAAATCTGCAGCCTGGTATTCATCATCCCAGTGCCATCACACCCACAGTACAGGTGTTGGCAGTCCTTCACTTCCTTGCCTCTGGGCCCTTCCAAATAACAGTGGGCTGCGGTTCCAGAATGTCCCAGCCCACGTTCAGTAACGTCTTGAGGTATGTCCTATGTGCCCTATTGAAACATATTGGCAGCTATATCAGGTTCCCCCAATGTGACGATCTGCCCACTGTGAAAGCAGCCTTCTGCTCTGTGCACATGTGCCACATGTGATCGGGGCTATTGATGGGACCCACACTGCCCTGGTGCCACCCAGGAGGATGAACAGGTGTTTAGGAACCGTAAAAACGTCTACTCAACCAATGTTCAGGTGGTATGTCTCGCAGACCTCTACATCACTCAAGTGACTGCCCAGTTCCCAGGGTCAGTGCATGATGCCTACATACTGCGGAACAGCAGCATCCCACACCTGATGGCACCACTGCAAAGGGATCGTGCCTGGCTCATTGGTATGTATTGTGTCATATGTGTGCCTCTGTATTCTGCACACTCTACACCACTTTCCAGATTTACCTATAGTTTTCAATATGCCTGTTACCTCTGTACACACAGGTGACTCTGGTTATCCCAACCTGCCATGGCTACTGACACCTCTCAGGCGTCCGACTACAGCAGCAGAAAACCGTTTCAATGAGGCCCATGGTAGGACCCAATGGGTAATCGAACGCACTTTTGGAGTGCTGAAAGCCAGATTCATGTGCCTGCACCTTACTGGAGGGGCCCTACTGTATGGACCACCAAAAGTGTACCAGATCATTGTAGCGTGCTAATGTTGCACAATTTGGCTATCAGACGTCACATCCCATTACTGGATGCTGAGCAGGGTGCAGCTGTGCCAGTGGCTGATGAAGGGGACATGGGGAGTGATGAGGAGGATGAGGACGAGGATGCAGCTGATTCCAGAGCATGCCTTATACAACAATACTTCCACTGACATAAAGGTATGAGTGAGAGCCATGCTATGTAACCAGTAGCATTGCCTGCCGTGTGCCGGGCTGCTACCAGGGTTGTGCATTCAGTGTGGGCGTAGTGTGTACACATTACTTCAGATGTGGTGTTGTTAACTGTATTGCAGAACTTGTAAATGATTGCTCCCCTTTCTGGCACTGTCACATTGGTAGGTCAATGGTCTTCCTATTACATATCTGATGGCTGTACATAATGTACTCATGGTAGGTAGAGACATAGACAGAAACTGTGCTCAAAGGTGTTTATTTTTATGATACAAGTGCAAGGGCTGACAAGTTGAGTGATGGTGAGTGGGATCATCAGAGTCCTTAGCCCACCTGTGGGAAGTCATTGTCCAGTATGATGGCCATGTGAAAAAGGTGTTATGACAGTGGACAGTCAACAGGGTGTTGCTGTGACACACAAGGTGGTATGTTCTGAAGTGGCTCACTTGTGCTGGCGATGGACTTGGTCTTGGCATCAGTGGAGTCAGTATGTCTGGTTGGACGTCCTTGCTTGCGCGGGGACTCCTCAGCTACAGGGGAAGGGATGCTGCTGTCCTGCGTGTCCTGTGGCAGGGCTTCCATTTCACTGGTTGCGGCTGACGTGGAGGGCTCAGATGTATTCTGGATTATGGTAGGGGCCTGCTGGTGGGAGGTGGACTGACGCTGGATGGTGGCAAGTTCCGTCAGCACCCTTGCTATGGTGGCCATGGAGGCATTGTGAGTCTGCCACTGCTGCATGGCTTCCTGATGGTTCTCCCTCTGTAGGCTCTGGTCTCCTGCAGGGTAGTGAGGATCTGGGCCATGGTGTCCTGGGTTTGGTGGAATGTATCCAGGACCTGGTTGAGGGCCTCCTGGCCAGTCTGATGTTGTTGATGCCCCCTCCCATGGACCACAGATCCCCTCTCACTAGCCCTGGCCCACTGTGCCCCTGGCACAGTGTGCCCACTCCCAGTAGCACCAATGCCTTCATTGTCTGGGGGGGGTGCCCTTGACTCAGGCCCCTGTACTGTGGGGGCACACCTCTCATTGAATGGTCCCTGAGGCACAGGTTTGGGGAGGAGGGGCAAGCTGTGGTGTAGTTGCCACAGGGAAGGGTGAGTCTGGGGTGTCTAGGTTGGGGCTGCTGGAGGTGGACTGGCCAGTCACCCCAGATGGCCCAGGCATTTTGTCATCCTCCAGACATCCACGGGGCCTTCATCCTGGAGAGGGATGTCTGAGCCTTGCATCCTCTGCTGGATGGCAGTAGCAGGGTTCGTTGTGGATGGAAAGGGTGAGAGGTATTATGTGGAAATTTCGTAGTAGTATCATGGTGTGCTGCTTGCAGTGGGTGGAATCGTTACCCAAGGATGGCAATGACATTTGCAGCAATGCTGACACTGCATGGTGAATGGCCCTTGGGCCATGCTTGTCATATCAATTGTAGTTGTGGGTTTGCTGTTTGACATTGCTGTAATTGCCATTGGTAGTGAGATAGTGTTGGCTAGCAGTCTGGGTGGGCTGTGGGATGAATGTCCATGCAGGTGCACCATTGTGAGGTGTGAGTGTGACTTGGATCCAGCATGCCTAGTGATGGATTTTGGCAGTAGTAGTCGAGGAGATAGTGAAGGATTAGCATGCAATGTGCAGTGTGGGTGTGTGGATGGTGGGAAAAGGGTGGTGTGGCATGCAGAGTTGGAAGGTGGGGTGTTAGTGGGGGGTGCATTCTTGTGGTTTGTGATATGATGTGGAGTGGTAGGTGCTTGGGAGGCATGCAGGACGGGAGTAGTTAGTGCTCAGGGGGGTGTAGGTTTCTTACCAGTATCAATCCCTGCAATGAGTCCTGTCAGACCCTCAGGATGCATGATGTCCAAGACCTTCTCCTTCCAGGTTGTCAGGTCAAAGGGAGGAGGTGGGGGTCCACCACCAGTCTTGTTGAGGGCGATGTTGTGCCTGGATGCCATGGAACGGACATGCCCCCTGAGGTCGTTCCACCTCTTTCTGATGTCCTCCTTTGTGCGTGGGTAGCTGCCGAATGCGTTCACCCTGTTGACGATCCTCTCCCATAGCTCGGTTTTCCCGGCCATTGATGTTTGCTGTACTTGTGCTCCCATCAGTTGTGGCTCAACTCTGATGATCTAGTCCACCATGACCTGCAACTCATTGTCGGTGAACTGTGGGTGCTTGTGGCGTGACATGTTGTGGGGGTGCATGCAACGTGTGAATTCTTGATCGATGTGAAGTGGGTTGTAAATCTCTGAGTCGTGGTGATATTCGCAAGGGTTTGTGGGGGTGTGAGGGGGTGTGTATTATAGTGCGGTGAACAGGTGTGTGTGGTGTGTGTATATGTTTCAGGTGGGGTATTTGGGCGTCCAATCTGGTGTTGCCGTCTATTGGCAGTGATTTTCTAGCCTGCTGAGGTGCCAATGGTTTACTGCCGTGCATGTTCTGCTGTGCTGAATTGTGACTCATAATATGGTGGCTGGAATGGTGAAGGCATGGCGGGCCCGGCGGACGGACAATCGCCCTTTCGCCATCAGTGGCAGTGGCGGTGTTGGAATTCTGGCTGCGTTTTGTCATCTTGGTGTTTGTGACTAGTAATACGGCGGACACTGTACTGTCAACACTGGTGGAATGGTGGTAGGATTTTGCATGACGGTCTTGCCTAAAGACCGCCAAACTCGTAATGAGGGCCTAAGTACTTTTAACTGCATTCGTGGATAGGACCTGTTTGCACAATTACTTCTTCTGACCTGATCTTAATTAAGCACAAGCTTAGCATTGCATCCAATTGCACTAAGAAAGCAGAGATATTCCTTACACCGTAGTAGCAATTACTGTTCTTGAGATGTCCCACCTGTTTGCCCTTTACATCTGTCCACGCAGGGCCAGGCCAGAATGCCAGGATGGCTCCGTTGGGTGTGCTTGCAGACTATAGTTCCAACTTTTTTCTTCAGTTTACACATTGGGGCAGATGTGCAAAGATATCACACAACACAGTGCAGCAGCCAAAGTGGCTGTGCTGCATTGCGTGAGAGGAAGAGAACAGGAAAGCCCCATATCTACTAAGATATGGCACTGTCCTGTTCTCTCCATAGTGCTGGGGCACAATTAGGCTTCTGAGTGCCCCCCCTCCTCCACGCACACACACACTCGACCACCCACACACACACACCTTTGCACCATAGCACAATTAGGCAAGTGTGATGTCTAGCATAGGTTTTGTATTAGAAGTGTACCCTTCCAGTACAAAATACCATGCCTAGACAAACTTAATCAGTTTTCCCACTTTCAATGTGTGCTGTACGGTGCAACACATATGCAATGTCAGAAATGTTTGAAGAAACAAAATCATCTCTCCAAGTTAATCCACTCTTTAAAAAAATAGTTATTTTGAGGGGCAAAACCCTGTCTACTATTGTTTATATGTAGGGCTTTGCACCAAAACCCACTAGTGATTGCATTAGAAAGTGCTTTTACCACCCATGGGAAAACTCCCCTGGTGCAATGCAATACAAGCATTACTTTCATGCAGCTTTCCAGTGTAAAGCCCCCAAGACCATCAAGTGGGGGTTAGAGGTCATTTTGGTGCTGTTTTGAGCGCCGAGGTGGGGGCTTAAACTGGGATAACGACAACCTGGCATTTTCCCTGTGTCCTAAATGTTCAGTCTTACCATGGGCTGTATCTTACCTCATAGGGTCTATACATAATCCAGAACAGTGCCAATTAATGGCTGGAGCGCAATGTTGTCACTAAAGTGGGGTCCTCAGGAGTTGGGCAGACTGCACCCAGAAACAATTTGCTGCCCTTCCACCCAGTGCTGCCCATACAGAGATGCCAATTGGCTTTTGAAAATAATGGCAGATATAATTCCAAACTAAAAACATAAAAACTAAAATACTCCTAGATGGTTTTCTATGCTTCTCCATAAAATGCTAATACAATGAACTAAATTGTATCTTAGGTTATTTTCTCCATTTACAATTGGTGTATTATAACCCAGAACTTGTGATAGGAATAATTAGAAAACAATCTTAAACACGAAATAGCAACTCCTGGGATAAAGCAACACCAGTTCAATTATTCATAAGATAGTAATGTTTCACTGAATATTTAGCATTTAAAGTCACTGCACTCTAAGCTTAGCCACAGGGGCTCATTTTCTTGCGCAAAAATAAAACAATTAGAAAACAAGCAATTTAGGGACTGCTCTGGGTGGGTAAATCAGAGCCCGCAGATAAGATGTGTTTGCATATAGTGCGCTAGTTATGTAAAACATGATCAACAATTGAAGTAATTTGTAGATGAGGGAGCTAATCAAAGCTGAATAAAATACTGACTTAATTAGGTAGAGGAGGCAAGTATGCTAATGAAAAAGGTCAGCAGAATATTGTTGGAGTTGAGTGGAATGTTTAATGAGCACTGATGTCCTCTTTTTGACCATTCACTTGATATAAAAATATTCAGAGATCACCAATTCCTTTAAAAAAAAGAAAGGCACATATTTACTACGGCGGTTTTGGTAAATAAACAGCAGTCCCACTCTAAACTACTGCTGGGAAAAATATTGTTTATTGTTAGTGAAAATGGACAGTTTGAAAAGTTAACGATTCTTAATCTTATTTCTTACACACACCCAAGTACTCGCACACACTTGCACGAGCATACCCAGACGTACAGACACAAGCACAAGCACACACACTCTCTATATCACTCTCTGTTTCTTTCTTTCCCTCTTCTCTGCCTCTTGCTCCCTTTCTTTCTCCTCTAACTCTCTCTCGCTCTCTCACTCAGTAGGTCAATTCCCTGAAATGCAGAAAGCTAAGATCTAATAATCTTATCTCCTCATGAGCACGAATGTATCATCACTCAAGCTGAGGACTGCACTAAAATATAGTACTCCTTCCATTGCTCCTGGCAGAAGATCCGAAATATATCTGGCATTTGAACTCACTGCTCCACCAACCCAGATGGCGGTCCTTTGAGCCTCTAAATCTGTTTGTCACCTTTCCAGGTTCTAACTTTACAAGCAAGATATTTACCTATCATATTGTCTTCCTTGTATGCTTACTGATACATATTCAGCTTGTTATTTAATTTTTTTCGCAGCATCTAGGGTAGTTTACAATTTGGCAGATGTGAACCGCGTACCAAAAAGTGTTAGATGTCCCCTCTGCCAAACTCGCCCTTTCCTCACACTTGAATTTGGGGAAACACCGGGTTTCTGATGCCAGAGCTTCAGCTTGCTCCACCAGAGGAAATCTTTACTCGACTGCCCATCTGCCGAAGGGCAATCAGTCAAAGTCTGTCAGAGCATGCGCTTTATGTAGTTGTCATTCAGAGATACATTTTTCTTGATTGAGATCACAAGGCATAGCCTGATGCTCACAAAATATATGAAATAAATGTTTATTCTTTTCATCTTTATGAATGTATTTAATTGGGAACATTTTATAGCGGGATGCAAGTTTCTTACTGTAGCAGACCATGATAATGGTTACTATGTAGATGTGAAATAGAATGTTTTTTCATATTTTTGTAGACGTTAGGGAGCTATGTATGTCAATACTAAGTGGGGCTTTTGTATTTTGATCCTATAGACAGGAGTTTGAGCACTTTATCAAACAACACAAATAACTAAAGGCAGTAGACTACTATATGGAATGTTTGAGCACTACATGGTGCTGGTTCCATGTACATGCAGGCTGTCAGTTAGAGTTAATGCAAGTGATATATACATAAGAAGACATCATAAGAGCAGAGAGGTTGTTGTTGAAATGGTTATTAGAAAATGCCCCTGTTTGTGTGATCACCCCCGTTTTTGGTTGACTGATGTTGGTGGGTTTTGAACACAGCACCTTGGGTACTGATTTCAAGCCCCCAGTGTTTGTGCCTTGGCCAATAAAACATGGTCAAATTGGCAAGTCCCCAATTGTCGCATTTAACTTTCTAGTCATGCCATAGTACATAGGACACAAAAATCCAGCAATGGCATGAAGAGTTAAATGCCACCTGTTGGCTGCAGCACATATGGCACCACCCACCAGGCTGACAAAAAAAACCTGCCCTACTTCTGTAGCCTGCTTGCTTCAGCTTCTAAACCTGCATGCAAACCTGCCAAACTAACCTATTTTTACAGGAAAGACCCTTATGTTTAAATAGTAAGTAACGGCCCGAACTGTATCTTGGCGGTAAGCATATTCTGTCGCAAGGGAAAAAATAAAACGCAAATGGCTCTGACATGCTTGGAGCTTACTCCCAGCATCTAAGGGTCGTTTCTTTACTTCCCTGTTCGGGACTGCAAGGTTTTCTATAGCAGTCATGAACAGGTAAAAGTACATTTGAACCTCCACTCTAAATTAGTGCACAGATTGACATACGTTGGCCAATAGCCCAATATCCGACAGGCCATTGTTCAAAGATGAGATATTCACAATGTTTTGGGTAGAGGATACCATCTTTCAAGTAATAATTATGGGTTTAAATCATCAACCCCAACTCAGACATTCTGTGATAAAACAAGTGGACATTGAGCCTATGGTGATTTCATTCGCAAAGAGAAAGGGTCCCTGTACCAAACTCTGCAGAAAGGGAACTCAATAGCCAGAGTCCGGAACTGAGCAGGGTTATTCATTTTCCACACAAGAAATTCAGTGGAACTTTACTGCAGATCCAGCAGCCTCCCAGCAGTGTCCAGTTTCTAAAAATACGAGACTCAGCTGTGGAGTACAAGAATCAGAGAAATTTGACCATTAGTGTGGATCACCACATGACTTACTACTTCAAATATTGGACACTGACTATTATACACAACTTCCCACCAATATGGCTGCTAAGAAATGACCAATTTAAAATTGCACCTTTAGATCAAGTTATTGCATTGTCGAGTGTTGTAACACATGTAATGTATGTAGTAAAATACACAAATGTAAATCGATTGGTTAGCACAGTCTTGTGCTATGATGTAACTTTAGAACCTACAGTATTGGAATTCTATGGGTGGCGGTTGGAGTGGAGAAAGCTGGAGGTGAAGGATCCTCAGCCTCTACGATGTGTCTGCAGCTGCTAAATAAAGAACCTACATCAATGTAATTCTGCAGTGGTTACTGCAAAATGCCCACCAATATGGCTGCTAAAGATGACCAATATAACATTGCACCTTTAGATCAAGTTCTTCCATTGTCGATTATTACTAGCAGGAAAATGAGTATCCTGCAGAGATATATGATGGCAAAAAACACAACTTAAGCGGGGGTTTAAATTAGCTGGAGATGTGGGATGATGCAATTGTGTTTCAAAGAATCTGAATTTGACCATGTACATTGATGCAAGGACATCAACTCTGGATCACATAGTGAAATGAAATAGATGTCGGACAAAAACTAAGAGAAGTGTGGTATTTCTCCTAAACATAGGATCCCAAAAGGAACACGGATAAAGAGGGAGCACGCTGACAAAATATAACAGTTCTTAAAGCCAATGAAGACCCTTCCTGCTTGATCTACACTGAATTGTTAGCTTCAGGAACATTGAAGAAGACCAAGATGGAATGTAAGGTTGAATATCTACACATAATATGCAGAAATTGCCCACAATGATTGAAATGGTCTAGCACACTGAAGCCAAGACATAACGATGGATTGCTTGGTACTGTTGAAGCCAACCTTATTTGGAGCATGTTGAGGTGATGTTTTAATATGTTTAATATGTTAAACAGAAAACCAAATACTGAAAAGAAATACCTTTCCTCTCCTGCATACTGATTATTTTGTAGCTTATTCAGTTAATTTTCTGACTGAAGGAGATAATTGCCCTTCTCTATATAGTGTCTAGTTACAGTTTACAGATTGAGTTAATTCCTTACTCTTTTGCAAATGAGAATGAGTTTTTCTACTTTTGCATAGAGGCTGCTTTATTATCCATGTCATTGGAACAAACTGTAAAATGTATGTTAATTTATGAAAAATAAAATATTCATGAAGAAACTACTTAAGAAAAATAGTTGACTTTCTTCAACTTGTTCCCCTACGTAGGTGAATGGGCAGCCTTCACCATTCCATCTGACCCTCTGATCACTAATAGAGATAACAGTATCTGCTGCCATTCATGCCAAAATCCTCCTATCCTCCAGGAAGGAAAGTACATTCTGACACTGACAGAGGGAAAAAGAGCTCATGTAAATAGGGAAGTTACTTGGGGCCTGCCTCGAACTCTTTCAGAGAGAAGAAGGATTCAGAAATCTTGAATACAGATTATAGTCTGGAGACTTTTGCAGTCAACCAAAGATGAAGTGCTGTAAAGGGATATCGGGATAGGGCAAGAAAGTGGATTGGGCTCTGTAGGGAAAATTATTCTATCACTGGCTAGTGCGCTGGAAAGAAGTGGTACCTCACCACAACCTCCTCAGAACATTCATGAATCTGGTAATGTAACACACGAACAAGAAGACCCTGGTGAAAGAAAGAAGACTTCTAAATTGTGCTAGAATAAGAGACTTCAAGGACTCAAGGGCTCCTGATTCATGCTGTCACTCAGGGACTGGAACAGCTTGCCAAGGGTCAACTAGTCAGCCTCCTGTTTGCCTGCCCCATGTACAGAAAAAAGCAGAAAAACTGCTAAATGCATAAGGACCCAGCTGGCCAAAGATGACAGAACCCTACAGGAGCCTCCAGGAGCCCTGGCTGGAAAAATATCTAGTGCCCAGAAGTCTACCCTGAAGACAAAGCTGCTGCAGGACTGACCAGAAATAATTTTATGGCAAGACCCGGAGGCTAACATTATGCATAAACTCCTTTATTACCACTCCTCCAGCAGCCACCTAAAGGACATAGAACCTTGAAAACATTCCACAAGTCAATAAGAGGCCAGAATCCCCAGCCATCTTCCTTCCACTTTGCTGCTGCTATATGCAGATAATGTTCATGATGTGAACGTAGTATATATGGCAACAAGATGTGATTTGGAACATGTAGGTTGAGATATATTTTTAATAGATAGTTAAATATCTGAAAGATTCGGATCAGTTTTGCGCTTGATAATGTTTTAAGATAAATATTCTGTATTTTTATCATAGGTTTTTAACACATGCCTTGTTAATTAATTAGCATCAGTTGATAAATTAACTTTTGTTAAACATTTAAGGAAGTTTCAATAACCTGTGTAAAGGATGAGGTGTTTTCATTTGGACAGTTACATTTGAAACGGTTCATCATTCAGGCCGGTTTGAGCGCACTTGCGGGTGGGTTGTTGAGGACTGGCCGCATGCGAAGACCGTAGCCTTTGCAAGGCAGCAGCATGTGTATGCGCTGGCTTCCTCATGGGGCAGCGTGGTGAGGCGTTCCTCCTGGTGATAGTTCTAAGCGCACTCTAGCTTCCTTGCGGGGCCACATCATGATGTGTTGTTCATGTGTGAGGAGCAGCACCTTCCAAGTATCTTTTAAATATGGGAGGCAGCTACATGCACTGTTTGTGTGACGGGGCAGCTCCTCATTCTGCTACTGAGTTGTTCTGTGAGAAATAAAAATAAGACTCGGTCGACTTATGTGTGTGTCATGTCACAACTTAAGTCTGATTTGAGAATTACAGTCAGGTATTCAGTTGCAGGTGACGTTTACAAACACATAGGGCCTGATTATGACCCTGGCGGACGGCGGAGGCCGTCCGCCATGGTACCGCCGCTGAATGACCGCACCGCGGTCAAAAGACCGCGGCGGCCATTTAGACATTTCCTCTGGGCCGGCGGGCGCTCTCCAAAAGAGCGCCCGCCGGCCCAGAGTAAATGCCCCTGCAACGAGGACGCCGGCTCAGAATTGAGCCGGCGGAGTTGCAGGGGTGCGACGGGTGCAGTTGCACCCGTCGCGTATTTCAGTGTCTGCAAAGCAGACACTGAAATACTTTGCGGGGCCCTCTTACGGGGGCCCCTGCCGTGCCCATGACATTGGCATGGGCACGGCAGGGGCCCCCAGGGTCTCCGCGGCACCCCCTACCGCCATCCTGTTCCTGGCGGGCGAACCGCCAGGAACAGGATGGCGGTAGGGGGTGTCAGAATCCCCCTTGGCGGCGCAGCAAGCTGCGCCGCCATGGGGGATTCTAAGGGCAGCGGTAAACCGGCGGGAGACCGCCGGTTTGCCTCTTCTGACCGCGGCGGTTCAGAATGCCCTGCGGGGCACCGCCGGCCTGTCGGCGGTGCTCCCGCCGACCCTGGCCCCGGCGGTCTTGTACCACCGGGGTCAG